>NC_064808.1:100602833-100902833 GCF_023721935.1 Panthera uncia
GAAGGAGGAGAAGGAGGAGAAGGAGGAGGGGAGAAGGAGGAGGGGAGAAGGAGGAGGGGAGAAGGAGGAGGGGAGAAGGAGGAGGGGAGAAGGAGGAGGGGAGAAGGAGGAGGGGAGAAGGAGAGAAGGAGGAGGAGAAGGAGGAGGAGGAGGAGGAGGAGGAGGAGAAGGAGGAGGAGGAGGAGGAGAAGGAGGAGGAGGAGGAGAAGGAGGAGGAGGAGGAGGAGGAGAAGGAGGAGGGGAGAAGGAGGAGAAGGAGGAGGAGGAGGAGGAGGAGGAGGAGGAGGAGAAGGAGAAAGAGGAGAAGGAGAAGAAGGAGAAGCAGCAGCAGCAGCAGAAGAAGAAGAAGCAGCAGCAGCAGCAGCCTATTTCTTCTTTGTATCAAGTGATGCAGGGTTTACATACAGTAAAATGTATAAAGTTTAAGTTCTGAAAAATGTATACACTTGGGTAGCCAGCACTGCATTTAACAAAGAGAACATTTCTTTCACTCAGTAAGTTCCCTGGTGTCTCTGGTCCAGTGTCTCCCTACTGCCTCCAAGCAGAGCCACCCACTCTTCTGACTTCTAACATAATAATATAGTTTGTGCTTGAGCTTTATATACATGGAATTACAGTCGATCCTTGAACAATGTGGGGGTTAGGGGTGCCAAATCCTCACACAAAAATCTACATGCAACTTTTGACTCCCCAAACACTTAACTACTAATAGCCTATTGACTGGAAGGCTTACTGATAACATAAACAGTGGATGAACACGTGTTTTGTATGGGTATTATATACGGTATTCTTACAATAAAGAAGGTCAGAGAAAAGAAAATATTATTAAGAAAACCGTAAGGAAGGGGCGCCTGGGTGGCTCAGTAGGTTAAGCATCCAACTTCGGCTCAGGTCATGATCTCATGGTTCGTGAGTTTGAGCCCCACATCGGGCTCTGTGCTGACAGCTCAGAGCCTGGAGCCTGCTTTAGATTCCTCTCTGCTCCTCCCCTGCTCACTCGCTTGCTCTCTCTCTCTCTTTCTCTCAAAATTAAACAAACATTGAAAATTTTTTTGAAAAAAGGAAACCATAAGGAAAAGAAATACACTTGCTGTACTGTGCTGTGTTTATTGAAAGATGTGTTCCATTGCATGGATACATCACAGTTTGTTTATCCTGTCCTCTGTTGATGGATACTTGGAACTTTCCTATTTTTTTTTCTTAATGTTTTATTTATTTTTGAGAGAGGGAGACAGAGCCCGAGTGGGGGAGAGGCAGACAGAGAGGGAGACACAGAATCCGAAGCAGGCTCCAGGCTCTGAGCTGTCAGCAAAGAGCCTGACGCGGGGCCCAAACCCACGAACCGTGAGATCAAGACCTGAGCTGAAGTCAAAGGCTTAACCGAATGAGCCACCCAGGTGCCCCTGAACTTTCCTATTTTTAGCTATTATGAATAAAGCTGCTATGAACATTATTGTACAAGAATTTTTGTGGATATGTATTTTCATTTCTCTTAAGTTAATACCTAGCAATTGGTGGGTCATAGGGTAGAAGTATGCTTAATTTTTAAGAGATTGCCAAGCTATATTCCAAAGTAGCTGACCCATTTCATACCCCTACCATCACTGTGTGAGAGTTCTAGGTGTTTACACCCTTACCTGACTTGGGATTATCAGCACTTTGGATTCTAGCCATTTTAAAGGATGTGAAATGGTATCTCATAGTGATTTTAATCTGTATTTACCTGATAACCAGTGGCATTCAGCATCTTTTTGTGAGCTTATTGGCCATTCATAGAACCTCTCTATCAAGTTACTATTCCAGGCTTTTGGCCATTTAAAAAAATTGGATCATTTGGCTTTGCATTGTTGAGTTGTAGGCATTTTTCATAGATTCTGCAGATAGACCTTGGTGAAATATGCGTATCATGAATATCTTCTACTCTGTGGTCCATCTTTTATTTCAACAATATCTTTTGAGAACAGATTTTTAGTTTTGACAAAGTTCAATTTATCTAGTTAAGAAAAGGGGTCCTGACCATCAAAAAGTTGGGTCCTGAAGAGAATAGCATATAAAGTTTACGCCACACACAGTATTTCTGAAAGAATTCATGATGATGTAAGAGCTGGTTTTCCTTACTGCTCAGTTGGAGATTGAAAGTCCTTTCTGGGCTGAAGAGAAGTTTGGGGAATGGGAGAAAAAATCAAGACAAAAAGGGGGTCCTGCATCCCCTCCCCCCAGTAAACGATCCCTGCCTCAGTCAGGGTGTGGGGACTCCAGAGTGGACGAAACCTGCGTCTTGCTTTCCCAGGGATAACCCACAGAAGCAGAAAGCCATGTAGAAAGCCTCACAGAAAGGTAGCAATAGTGGGCAAGGGATACAGGTGGATGGGCCTGGGGGAGGCCCCAGGAGGTACTATCATTCTCAGGGAAGATGGGGAAACAGATAACAGATATCTCTACACCCATGGGATAGAGGAATCCTAAGAGACAGTGGGCTAACTCTAAGTGGTCTGGATTTGGGATAAGGAAGACTCCAAGTAGTTATTCCTAGAGTCCAGAGACCATTGTGAAAGCATGCATACCAGGAGCGAAGCCCAGAACCTGAGGATGAGGACAAACTAAGGTGAAGTTCAACCCACTGAAGGCCCGTGTAGACAGCAAACCGTTGTGAATGAGACCTCACTTCCCCCTGGAGTCCCCTGGAACTCAAAATACTTCCCAAGGGAGAGAGAAAGGAGAGGAAAGAAAACTTGAACCAATTCTTCACCCGAAAGAGACTCTGTTTTAATCCAGAAGGAAGAGAGTTTTACCTTGAATTGGCAAGATTGTTTCCTACTGACAAAAGGATGTGAAGATTTGAGAAGCAAATTAAATTGAATTGTAGAGAAACAGTTTCCTACATGCATGTCTAAGTTTTAGGAGTGAAATGACACCAAGGGTAATCATAAGGACTTCAGGGCAGGAACTGTTTCTGTGCTGTTCACCAAGGTTATATTATGGGTGTAGTATCGAGCCAAGCACATAGCAGGTGGTCAAGCACTAGCTTTGAGTGGATGAAAGAAAATGGCCCAACTATGGTAGAGTGAGGTTCCTGTGGCCTCAGATACCCCAGTTTTCTGGCTCTTATGCTTCCTCCTTCCTCACACAGTGAAGCCGAGGACAAATCAGCTGTGTATTTGGAACAGAGCAGCAATGGGAATAGACATTTTGTTTTCCCTTTGCTTATCAGTTGGTAAACCATTATTTCCTTACACATGCCTTTACAAATGGAGAATTATTCTAGCTGCTAAACTCATCCCTGAATGCCATATCATATAAAAACAATTACTCCTGTATGGTTCAATATTCTTAACTCTTTACACAGTTTATGGTCACTGAAGTGTCCTCTAGGTGTTTAAAAAAGTCTTAAAAACGCACTTAGAGCAAAAGCAACACTCATTTGGTTATTTATTTATTAGTGGGTTTTTTTCTTTCCATTAGCAATGCCTGACATTCCATGTCTTGAGATGAATTCACAAGAGCAACAAAGATCCTATTTCTTAAAAACTTAAGGAAAATGGGCTATGAAAGAAACTTGTCCCCATTTGTTAGGGCTTTTTAAGGATACTGAGAACCTTCTGATGGTACTTTAGGGGAGAGAAACATGTAGTACTTAAGAGAATTGGCTTTGGAATTGGACTGCAACTTACACTGAGCTCTGCCCCTTACCAGTCATTGGAACTTGGGCAAGTTATGCAAGGTCTCAAAGCTTTAGGTAAGTCACTCCTGGGAAGTTTAGACTATTAAATGAGATTATAGGAGTTTAGCACAGGATCTGGCACTTATTAACCACACAATTTATCTTAGCTATTTTATCATTACCATCTTTACTTTGATTCACTGACATGAGGAAACTAGAACAAAGCACCATAACATACCTCTTTTCTTGATATCAGCAATGTCTGGACACAGATGTGGTGAGATTGTTAAGGAATTTCCTTGTGCCAGGTGTTAGGTTTTCAAAAACCAAAGTCACAGACCCAGGCACCTCTGTAAACACACATGAAAAAGATTTGGAGTAAAATCATCTCCAGGGAGCACAGTTTCATTGACAGCAATCTAAATGACACCTTAGGGTTTGGAAAAGAAGTGTAGGTTTCTCCTGGGGAATGTGAAAACAGGGACACAGAAAAACTTGGGTTGCACTGGTTTCTTTCTGCAACTGCTATTTGAAATTCACTAACGACCAGCTCAGATGTGCAGCAGGGTTTACAAAGAATGAGCTCCTGACTTCCCCCTTAATCTGCTAAGGGGCTGTGGGCTTTCGAAATCATTTTGAAAGGAGACACAAATTTAGGCCAGAACTTATTGGCTGACTGATGAACCTCCTGTAAATCTTCAAGCAAACAGAAGCTGATTTTGAATCCATTCAGAAAACATTCTTCATTTGATCCCCCTAAAACCTAAGTTATTTCAATATAATTCAATCGAAGTGAGGCAGCTGTCCCAGAAATCAGAAAAAGCCTCCTTGTTTCATGTTGGCTTAGTTGTTCTTCTGCTAAAGAAATGAACTTGAGACTGCGGACACCACATCCTGAGCCCCACTCGGGGACTTCACACAGGACAGCTAGGGCAGCATGGCTCCCAGACTGTGCTTTGGAGCCAAGCTTTGGAGCCAAGACGAAGAATCTGAACCAATAAAACAAAGGGTTGGAAGCAGGGGAGGGGACGGTGCTGACTTCTTTCTAGGGCAGAACACGGAGGGACGTGACCTCAGGAATATCAGGCCATTAAGATGAGGCTTCAGGGGACACTTGGGTGGCTCAGTCGGTTAAGCGTCCAACTTCAGCTCAGGTCATGATCTCATGGTTTGTGAGCTTGAGTCCCGTGTCAGGCTCTGTGCTGACACCTCAAAGCCTGGAGCCTGCTTTGGATTCTGGGTCTCCCTCTCTCTCTGCCCCTCCCCCACTCACGATCTGTCTCTGTCTCAAAAATAAACAAACATTAAAAAAATACCCCAGAAAATGAGGCTTCAGAAACTGCCCAGGAAGTTGCACAAGGGAGGTGACCTTTAAGAAAATGACAGGGCTATCTCAATTAGATGCTCTTCTTCCGCACAATTACTGCTAAACCTGTATTAGATCCACGTTCCCTGCATATGAGAAGCTGCTCCTGCGTCAGGGCGGACAACAGCCAAGGGGAAAATGACCATCCTTAGGTGAGCCTGAAGAGTCTAAGTGATGGACAGTGAGGGCATAAGAAGGGGGAGTCGCGTGAATAGGTAGTGGGGGCATTGTAGCTGGAGTGGGGAAGAGAGAAGGCCAGCTTCCTAGAAATGTGAGCAGTAACAGGGCCAAGAGAGAGCTTTCTTAGCCCAGCAGACAAGCTTGGAACATGCCCCCATTTTCAGGTCTTTGTGTGGCTCCTAAGCACACTGAACTCAAGTCTGCAGTGTAGATACAGATTGCTGGAGGCTATTGTTTTTCCCAGATGTTCTTCCACTGAATAACAGTGCTCAGGTCCATAAGAGAACGTGTTCTAGAATGCTTATTATAAGAATGTTTATAACAGGAGGGAGTTGGGCGGGTGGGTGGGGGGCAGGCATCCCTACTAGGAATGATTGCTCTGGATTACCACAGAGCGCTAAGAAGAAGCGGGCCAGAGGAACAGAGACGTGGTTAGCTCCAGAAGTCAGTCGTACTGTTGAGTAAAAAAGGCAGAAAACAGAACAAAAATGCCTTTTATGTACACCGAAAACATGCAGGAGAAACATCACAACATTCTTCCCGAGGGGACCTTAGAGCCAATCAAGATCCCTCTGTGGGGAGTGGGGGATGAGAGTGAGGGTTCAGGAAGGAGAGGCAAATAATCTCTCAGGGAAGGAGGGGAGAGCCTTGCGTGGTCTCCTCATGACGACTTGCTGCATACTTAACAGAAGGACTGACTCAGATCTGCACCTAATTAAACAGACCAAAGCAGGGAGTGAGAGGGAGCCAGCCGGGCTGAGGGCTGGGCAGATGCCCCAGGCAAGACGGGCGGCTGTGGAAAGGCCTCTCGTTAGGCCTAGGGCTGCCCGGAAATAGAGCCAGTTTGACTGTCTCACCAAGAGGAATGGGGAAAGGGACAGGAGGTGAAGTCAGAGTGAGAGAGGAAGGTGCATGGCCTCCCTGGGCCAGGGCAAGAGACTCAGATTTTACTGAAAGTGCAATGGGAGGCCACTAAAACATTTTAAGCCAAGGGGTGGCATGCCTTCGTTGACATTTCCGACAGATCATGGTGTCTGCTAAACAGAAGGGAGCAAGAATAAAACCGTTGATGAGGCACTGCAGCAGCCCCAGTGAGACTCGCTGGGGACCTGGACCAAGGCGGCGGCACACGTGGGGGCAAGTGTTGGGACACAGTGCACACAAGCACAACCATGCCTCCACACAAGGCAGGCAAGAAGAGTCAGGTCCTTACAGGGCTCACATTCCTACTTTTCCACAGGGAATATAATCCAGGGTTTCTTCTCTGTTGGGCTTCTGCTGGAAAAACGTGAAGGCCCAGGATGCCATGGGCTTCCCCCAGCCCCACCCCCTCTGCCAGGCGCTCTGAGCTTGGTGTGCTCACAGGTGTTTGCCTCCTAGTCCCGGACTTTCCCCAACAATGGAGTCACATGGGTCTCCCTGACTATGTCTATGGTCAGGACGCGCAAGAGTGGGACTCTGCAGGTTGGCGGCCTGAATGTGATTCACAGCTCTGCCATGCATTTACTAGCTGTGTGACCCTGGACAAGTTCCTTTGTGTCTCTGTGCCTCAGTTTCTTATGCATAAAATACAGATAATGATAGTACCTATTTCATACTTCGTTAATATGTATAAGACCCCGGGAACAGCGCCTGGCATCAATACGTGTTCTATTAGAGTGTGCCACCATTGAGTACTGTAATTCTTACTAGTGGAGGGTGCCGGTTGCTTTCCCTGCTCCTGCGCCCAGTGACCGCAGCTCTTCCAGCAGGATATTTTCTGGGAAGTGTGAGCCTGGGATCCGGTTGTCCTGCCTCCCCCCTGCACCCTACCTCTGCTCTGAACAACCAACTTGCTAAAAACTGAGGTCATTTTTTGACAAACTCCAAGTTACCTGCATAGCCCAGTGCTTTCCCCAGGAAACAAAAAGTGCTTATTGTAAACAAGACTGAGAATTCTAAAACTTTTCTGAAGTTATAAGGAATGTGTCATCTGCCCCTTCCAAGTATATTTTTATACTTCTCAGAAGACAGCTCAAGAAAAGCAGGCTGCTCAGGCCACCGGATACATTTACATAGGCTTTCCAAGGGGTGGCCACGGTTTCAGCCCACGAAGCACCCTACTTCACATTTACCAGGTACGACAGTCATTTATTACGCTTCTTTATCCCTCTCTTATTATTTTCCACCCAAGCTGATGCTTCCTGGCTGGACTCCCTGTGATTCTAGACAATCTCATTAAAGCACTCACAATAGGTTTGAATGACCTGTAGAATGAACCTTGGCCTCTCTCATTTATTTGCATTTTAAAAGGAAGTTTTTAATTTGAATAGACTTCCAATTTGTTGATTTGAGAGTGGAAAAAAAAATGCACTTTCCAAATATCTCTGAAATAGGGCTAGGCTAGACCTCCCAGTACCATCTGGCATTCCGACCAGTACCTCTGCCCTCCCTCCAGCCCAGCACCTGCCGTGTCTCCTGAAGACTTCAAGCCCACACAAGGCCTGTATTGGATATTATCTGTGGTGGCCCCATATCCTCTTTGTCCACCTACTTCTCTAGCGATGTGATCTGCCAGGGCCGTGCCTCAGTTCCACACATACCTCTCGCTTTCTGCCCAGGCTTCCCGGATTCGGGACACCTGTAGGTGCAGCCTGGGAGGTGAGGGGCATTGGTACCCCAGGGGGGCAACCCCTGACCAGTGGAGGATGGAACCTATGGATAAATGCTGTTCTGTCTTTCCTGGTACCCAGAATCCTAGTGGGACAGAGTCCCTGTGGCCCATAGTTGTATCCAACTCAGAACTCACCCTTGAATCAGCTGCCCTTCCTCCTGTGTTTCTCTCTCCCGGGATCCCCCCTTCCTGTTTTCTTGGGCCACTTATCAAAAGAGACTCTGCTCTCAGGGCAACTGAGGCTAAAACAGTGCCAAAAGGTCTTCACCTGGCCACCTACTTTTGTGCTGTTCAGGGGAGGATTAATATGGTTACAGACTATGATTTATAAAGTGGAAATTTGTCAGGGTATTTGCAAATAGTTAAGATAAATCCCATTGTTTGAGATTTAATGCAATGAATATTTATTGCAGTTTGCCCAGTGTCAGGTGCACAGCTAGGCCTCCGCCAACGACTCCTCCCAGAGACACGGAGATCCACCCTAGAAGGGAAAGGTAAGCAGATCTCCAGGGCAGGCAGCCACGCCGAGGCTGAGAGTGTGGATGCCAGAGACAGGCTGCCTATGTTCACTTCCTTATCCGTTGCTTTCTAGCAGGGTAAACTGTCTAATCTCACCAAGCCTCAGTTTCTTCCTCCATGAAATGTGGAAACCCTAGGGTCATTATGAAGCCCGAAAGAAATGTATGTGAAGGTGATATGATGCTGCTGACATGTAGCAGGTGCACAACCAATTCTAACTCTGCAGCAAGTTGCTGATTTCCACGGAATGTGTCACTGCCACGAGGGTGGTAGCTGTCAACGAGAGGAGATGGAGAGCAGGCACGTGGGGAGGGTGCTATCCCTCTGCCCAGCCTGGCTCCAGTTTTAATATGAGGAACATCAAAAGAACAATTCAGCCGAGAAAAAGGTAACCACGACTAATCACTTTTGACAGATGTTAAACTTTTGGCCACTTTCTTATTCAAGCAATTTATATCATGTTCCGTGCTCCTCAAGTATGGCATTATGTTTACACATTTAGATGACTTCTGTAGGATGACAAATGTGTTCTTGAATGTTGGAAATAACTTTAACTAAAAAATTTACATTCTCATACATTTTGTACCACACTTGGACTAGTTTTGTTTTAACAACACCTCCTTCTCTCTAATTATCCTAGTCAGTCAAAAGTTCCTTCTACCTTCCTTTTACAATATGTGGCTAATTCCAGGGTGTCTCTGGGAAATTTTCTATCAGCCATTTTGTTAGAGATGGTTAAGGAGAAGGGAGGAGCTCCTAAATGGAAGGGTGAAAAGGGATGGATGAGTAGTGGCAGAAAGGGGATTTTGAGGGGACTCAAGCAGGAGACCTGATATGTGCCTAGTGAGAAAGGAGATGTCTATCTGTAGGCTAGTGAAGCCATCTTGGACATGCTTTGTCCTTCCCCCCACCCCCATTCTCCTGGACACCTGCACCTGCTACCAGGTGCTTTGAACCACCCCCACCCCCCTTCATGCCCAGCCTTCTGTTCTTCCCTGAAAGGTTTCACATTGCACCAGCAAAACTGGAGGGCAGATGATCTTCCTTTGCTTCTGCTCACTTCCATTTCTGGACTTCTCTCCAACCTACTATTCTCCCCAGGCAACTGTGAAGATATTTTTGGCTAAGGAGGGCATTCCCAGCACTATGCCAGATGAACAGATGGTGGGTGGGCCAGAGGAATGGTGGGTGGTGGGGCTGGCATGAGGGGCATCTGGCAGTGTCCTTCTGGATTACAGAGAACTGGGAATCTTAAGAAGATCCCTTCCTTCCCAAAATCTGATTGGCTTTTTAAAGACTGCCAGTACCTCTGAAATAAACCAGAGAGTCGGTATAAGCAGATGATTCTCCTTCAGACGAATGGTTTGTTGTATCATTTGTAGGTATAAAAAGATTTATTAACTCATAATTTTATCAAGTAGTAATGTGTGAGTAAATGTTTTAATAAGGTCACTAATTCCATTATAGTATGTTGTGCTTAACAGCCTTTAAAGGTGAAATAAAATTATCAGCTCTTAGTTACTCTCCTCCAATTTTCTGTAGACTTAATGAGGGGTTTTCTGGAAGCCCACGACTCCCCACCTCCTTCCTGTCCCACTACCTCCACAGACCTTTGCTGCATTTAAGACAATATAAAGTGTAGTGCCTCAGAATTAACGTTCTGGGGTAAGAAAGATTAAAATTAGAATCCTAGCTCAACCACTTAGTACTTGTTTGACCTTGAAAGAGTTCCTTAACCCAGCTTAACCTCAGGATGCTCATTTGTAAAATGGGATCATTACTGTACCTCACACAGTTCCCCCTAAAGAATGCATGGGACCACTAACGCATGGACAATACGAACAAAGTGCTTGGAAGGGAGTGTGAGCTAATAAATGTTAGTGACTGTGTTAGTTGTATATTGCTGTGGGACACATTACCCCAACTCAATCTGCATATAACTAAGTTACATGCCTCTGCTACAAGGTCTCTCAGAAGGCTAGAGTCAAGGCGTTGGCCAGGCTACAGTCTGATCTGAAGGTTTGACTGAGGGAGGATCTGCTTCCAAACTCACTTTTGTGGTTATTGGGAAGACTCGTAGCCTATGGGCTGGTGGACTAAGGACCTCAGCTCACCCCGGGCTGCTGGCTGGAGCACCTCTTCAGCTCCTTGTGATGTGGGCCTCTTCCTGGTGTGGCTCAGACATGGCAGCTGGCTCCCATCAGAGTGAGCAAGCAAGAAGGCAAGAGAGGGCCCGCAAGACAGAGGACACAGTCTTTTAGTAACCTAACCTCTGAAATGATATCCCATTACCTTTGCCATATTCTATTTCTTAGAAACAAGTTATTAGTCTTACACAGCATGTAAGGGCTTGCAGTCCAGGTACTTTGGTTTTTGTGGGTTCCTTCCCTGCTGCTCCCCCACTCCCTGTTTAGTCTAGTATACCCACACTTCTCACACTGTCCAGACATGCCAGAGTCTAAGAGCTGCCAAGTGGTTCTCCTGGGATTCATAATGATGTCTCAGGAGATTTGTGTCATTGAAAAAGATAATGGTGTCTGTTTTGATTAACTTTTTAGAGAAAACCAACACATAAAATTACCTATTTTCCCTTTCAAATCAGACAAGGAGGGCCTTTGAGCATGTAGCATGTGGGGTTTAAGAGTCAAAAAAGGTTGGGAGATGTCACCATGCATATTCATGCCTCCATGATTGCATGGCTGATGCCTCTCTGTTCTGCTTGGTGGATTCATACTCAGCCTTCAGTGTCAGACTTAGATGTCACTTTTTTGGGGCAAATATATATTCAAGACCCTCAGGACTTATCCCTTCTTCCCCATGTCTTCTGTTTCCCTATAGCATTTTGATAACTCCCCCTTCGAGATCTTCTGTTATAGATAGTGCGTATACAAAGTATTCCACAAGATCCTAGGATTCCACATGGTGATGAGGATGGGTGTGGCAAGGGCTCACTTTCTTAAATGGGTGGTCTTTTCAGTTTGTGTCATCTTCCCTGTCCACAGCCCTTTCTATGGAGACCTTTTTTTGCTCTTGGACCTTGTTGCCCAAACCTTCCCTTCCTGTCCTGGAGATGACTCTTGTCTCAAGGGCAGCTCACCTCATTGCAGGAGTTCTGGACCTGCCTTATCAGAGAACATGCCCAAATTCATAAGCCAGCAGGTGGTGGAGCTGGGATTCAAACCCTGGTGGTCTCACTACATGGCCTTGCTTCTACTCCCCACACTGTACAGTTCCAAACGCTGGAGGAAGGAGAACTCTTTAAAGCACCTTGTTTTAAGTCCTTTGGGTGCTGACAGTCAGGAGCTTCAAAGGCGTGAGAAAAACATGGGATTTTTCCATGCTTCAGAACTGTTTAAAAACCAACCCTGAGTCAAAAATGCTTCCCTAAGGAGCATTTGCCAGCAATTCTTACTGTCCCTGTCAATCATTCACAAAATCTCTATTTTTCTTGGCATTTTTGTGCAACAAGACATTTGCTAGTGTGACGTCACTTGGGTTTTTTGCCATCAGAAGTGCCCTCACACCTTGGGCTTACTACAGTTGATTGCACATTTGTATCTCAATTATAGATTGTGACTTTCCTGTATATTGAAGACTTTCTCTAATCCAAACAATAACAACAACAACAACACCCAGACAATTCAGAATGGAATTGGACCGCTGTCAGGTTTTTTCTGCCTGGCACAGCCTGCTTCTTTAGGGAATGGTACTTCTCCCATGTCAGGTGATCCTGGTGGGACTATCCTTTGAAGTACCTTAATCTAACCCCTCCTCCCCCCAATACACAAAGACCCATGCCCTTCTGTATGTCAACAGTTATAGAAGTGAGCACAAGACCTAAGCGAGGCCAATCTGAATTGCCTGGATTGATAAAAAGAAGTTGGGAAAAAGAAATTCCCTTGTTGTTCAGTTGGGAATAAATAAATCTGTTCCTGGGGAGACTTCTTCCCTGCCGGGTGGAGAGAGCCAGGCTGCTGAAAGAAGCCAACAGGGAAGCAGGTCTGAAGCCAGAGAGAGGGACAGAGACTTCATATACTGATTGAGCTCTTGAATCCAGTGTCTGATGCTAGATCCACCCTGAAATTCCCAGCCATGTATGCCAATACAGTACTTTTTATCCCCCAAACTAGTTATAATTGAGTCTTTATCATTTGACAGCCCAAAGTTGGGTTTTTAAAAATTGTTTAACATTTATTTATTTTGGGGAGAGAGAGAGACAGGCAGAGAGAGAGGGAGATATAGAATCTGAAGCAGGCTCCAGGCTCTGAGCTGTCAGCACAGAGCCCCACATGGGGCTTGAACCCACGAACTGCAAGATCATGACCTGAGCTGAAGTCAGATGCCGAACTGACTGAACCACCCAGGTGCCCCCAAAGTCAAGTTTAAGGTAGAGGTCAGGGATGGCAAATCAGATTCAACTAACATGCAAACAGCAGCAGTTGCCAGATAAAACACAAGGTTTTCCATTACATTTAAATTGCAGAAAACTAACAAATACTATCTTGGTATAATAGTTTTAGTATACATATTTAGTTTAAGCATGTCCCAAACATTACATGGGATATACATATACTTAAAAAGTTGTATTTTTATTTGTTTAATAAATAGCAGTGGTGGTTGCTTGTAACACTGTGTTGAAGATTCTGAGGGCAAGTTTAGCCTCATTGGGAAAAGGTATGATTATTGATTAATGATGTCTGTTCCATGTGTGGAAATAGGGAGAAGTGGCATGGGTGCCATGAATATAGCATCCTTGGTTTATCCCAAGTGTTTAAACATGTTTTTTTTTTTTTCCTGCAGTCTTGGGCAATGCAATGGTGTTTTAATAATAAGTAATAGTAGCCACGATTTACTAAGTCTCTTTAAGAGCCCTACATATGTCATCTAATCGAACCCTCATGACAATATTTTACTGGCTCTTTTTCACAACTGAGACTCAAGATAAGTTAAATTCACACAAACAGTAAATGGCAAAGCTGGGATTCAAACCTGTGTCTATCTGACACCAAAGCTCATGCTTTTTCCAATTCATCATTCTGCGGCAGGCAAATATTGTCCTAACAACATAGACGCAGAAGTCATCTTAAAATGCTATTTTACAAATTGCTACATAAACACTTATAAATCCAGTTCTTGGCCCAAAATGGTAAACTGTCCTTTCACGACAAAGAGCAGTGCTTCGACAACAAACTAGAGCCTCGTACGAGGCAGTGTTTTGGCAAACGGATTTCAACAGTTGACACCAGAGTAGTGCCAATTGTGAAAAGTGGCTTTAGGCTATAAATGACTATGTACAACCAGCATTATGACAAAGTGGGAGGGGATCTGTTTAATGTGTAGCAGGCGATGGCTAGGTGAGCCCCACATGAAATTTCAAGTTGACTATTTATGGGGCTGGAAGGCATATGTTCCTTGATTATTTGCATGAGCTGCTATGTACGAGAGCATTTGTGTTTTGGTAGATGAAGGGGGAAGAAAGCATTTTAGTGTGAATATATGTAGTTTGTTTTTTTTTTTAACTTTTCATGTATTCGTTGTTCAATGTTTTTTGAGCTAGGATATAAGATAAAGAGATGGTAGACAGGTAACAATGCAGGGGATAGGATGGCATGTAGTCCCTATTTTATCACTTGGGTACAAAGCAGGAGAGATAGAAGCTGAAGGAAAATGGTATGATATGGGCATAAGCAATGCTACACAGGCCTGGTGGAAAAGAGAGGCACGGTGCCCTGGAAGGCCATGATTTCTGCTGTGTGGGGCTACCCAGCACCTCTCTGGGACCTTGAGGACTGGAAGCTTGGGAACCACTTAGGGAACCAGCACCACTGGCCTGAACATCTTCATCCTCAGGAAAAGTCTAATTAGTCCTTGCAACGGCATGACTTCCTGAAGCCACTGCCTGTGCAGAGAATATTGACTGGGTGGGCCAGCAACAAGTGGCATGTGACAAGCTGACAGAGAAGTCCGTGAGCACATGATTCTTAGAAAGGAGGGCTTGAGGCTCATGGGAACAGGATGTCTTAAACTATTTGGGTTAATGAGACATCTTATGTGTCTACACACCAAGAAGGCCTGGGGGACACCAGTTTACAAGCATGAAGACTAACTAGAGAGAAAGGAGAGAATAAATAAAAAACAGTTTGGACAAAAATAGAGGCTTTAATAACCTCAACAGACACAAGAGGATCTAAATGCTCGATGAAGGCAATTCCAACCAATAAAGGAAAGGAGAAATCTAAGAAGGAAAGCATAATTTCCTGTTTTTATCGGATCTTAGGGGGAATAACTGTCCTCATCTTCCTTGCATCTGTTTTGCAACCCATGCCTGACCTTGGTGGTCATCTCTAATCCCGGGGACAGCTGGAGCTTTGTTACCAAGTATTAGGAATCTCTACCCATGTCCCTTTCCTTTTGCCCCTTCTCATAGGATGGCTGTCACCTTTGGGGTGTTCTATTTTAAGACTGTGGATCAGAAGGGACCATTAACATTTCTCTGTGATTCCAGGTTATCCCTGGGGTACTTCTATTTTTTTACTCTAACTCTTATGATGGGATCAATATTTCATTGTGCTTGTTGCACAAGAGTCCTTTATCTGTATTATTAAGCTCCATTGCCACAAATGCTCTATGTCCCCAAATATGGCTCATATTGGGACCTGCTGGGCCCATGTCCCTTTAGACTTATCAGCTAAGCACAATAAGCATTTCTGTGAAAGAAAAAAGGAAAAACTTAAGTCAGTCAATAGCTCACTACATTTAGAGCAGAACTGGGTTTTTGCAAGCTTGAAAGGACTATTTGCATTTACAACAGCAGGAAAAATTAAGAAGTGGGGCATTTCTCAAGATTTAGAGCCACATCATGAGCAAAACATCAGTTTCCACCAGATACTTTCTGAAAATACCTTACCTTTCTTAATATCACCCACCAGCTTTCTGGAGCTGATGGAATCAAGTACACACTGTGGGTCTGATATTTAAGGTCCTCTGGGCCCACCATTCAGCCCTCAGCTTCCTTTCGTGCCCTTCACAGTTAACAAGTCAATCTGTTCAGCATTACCTGAACTTCGCTGTGTCTGAGACTTTTCTGGACCTTTCCTTCCACCTGGGTGGTCAGTCCTCTCTACGCATCAAGGTCCAGTTGAATGCTACTTCTTCCACTGGACCTTTATGATGTCCACAGCAGGAAATTCACCGTTCCTTCCTTGGAATGTCTATAGCACTGCCTCACAAGTGGGTCAGGAACACATGTTTTATGCTCTTTCCCTGCCTACCTTATCTCCCCGCCCCCCCCCCCCCCGTAGACTGTAATTTCCATAAACATGAGCCACATCAATGTCTTCTTTGTGTTGCCCCCTGCTCCCCACCTATTCTTCAGCGAAAGAAAGAAAAGAAGAACCATCCTCGTGGATTTGGGGATATTATCGGTCAAGTCCCTTTTGTCTCTGGAAAAGTTAGATCTGGATCACCTGCTGGTGCTACAACGTGACCTCTCCCCCCTTTGCACAGGACTTCCTTGGTGGGATGTGAGGGCGTGTGACCCCAACCTGTGTCCTTTGTTGAGAGGGGCAGGTTGAACAGATTCAGTACACAGAGGCTACTTTGCAGGGTTCTCAGAGCTGTGAGGGGGTGAAGGTGTCAGGACATCTGCAGCCCCGTTCCTAGATTTGTGGCTCCTGCCTGATTCTTCTGCCTTTGGCCTCCCTCACTTTCCACCCCAGACCTGCTGGCATCACCACCTGCCGGACCATCAGTTCACCTCAATTTAGGACCAGCTCCAACTCAGGGGCAATGGGCAAAAAGCATGGGCTCTAGGTCCTCTTTGTTTCTGCACTGACCCAGGCACTGGCTAATGCAGTCCCTGGAGTCTCAGCTCTGTCCTTTCAGTGATCTGTTACAAGAGGGTGTATCCATGTTCCTTGCCTGTTCCAAGTACCTGTCCTCCTGGCCTAATGGGGACCCCACCCTCTTAAATAATCTGATTCTCTTTATCTATCCCCTAGTCCCACTGTCTGGGCCCTCATTACCTCTTATCTAGACTACTGAATACACCAGCCTAATTGTCATTCCTCCATATGGTAAAACCAGACTGTGCCTGTCACTCTCCTGCACCAGCCCCTCAGTATTACCCCATTACCTACTGAAGAAGGTACATATTTCCTGCCATGGCTCACAAAACCTGCAGGAACCTGCCCCTTCCAGTCCTCCAGGATTAATGCCTGCCATTCCTTGCCTGAACTTTAGACTCCAGTGCCCCCCTGCCTCTCCTGTCACTTCTTCCCTGTTTCTCTTATGCTGTCATCTTTGTCTCCAGCTATCCTTCCATGCTTAATGCTTCTTAGTTTGGTCAACTGTCATTTTTTAAATTTTTATTCCACTGAAACATTTCCTGATGACAATCAGCCAGGCCAGGTTAGAACAGATGCCCCTCTTTTGTGTTCCTTAGTATATCATGATACATGGCTCTGGTAGGCCAACACTTAAGACCCCATCTAGAGCAGGGTTCTCCCAAAATCTTGCTGTCTGAGTTACTGCTAAAACATACACATGTCATCCCACATGAACATGCTATGCATCACAGAACACAGTCTTTGCACTGCCAATGCAACGAAGGCAAAAATTCCAACTCTGACTTCTTCCGTACCCCAAACACAAAAGGACCTTATAAAATGTTCTAAGATAAAAGAGTATGGAGGGCGTCAGTGGGTGGCAAATACCATAGATAAAGACATTTCGGATATTGGAGACCAGCAGTAAGAGTCATGAAAGGCACTATTCAACAGAACTGAAGGAAAGGGAACCAGTAAAGTGGGTGGGCTTGAGATACTCTCTGCAGAACTATGTCCCTTAAGCCCAAACCAGAATGCTCCATAACTTGAGCTAACTCCTCTACAGGCATATGTGTTAGCTAGAAGGGAAACCAAAGGGAGGGATAGGACCTTCCTAATATAAACACATTGTTACTATCAGAACACAGATGCAAAAGAAATGGTCTACAGAGCATCAAAACCTTGAGGGATGTGAAGGACAGTGGTCAAGGCTGTACTAAATTCAGAACTAAATGGCTGATCAGCCTTTGACTTCCTTTATACCTCAAGCCAACTGAACCTGAACTTCCCACCCGCTTTTGTGAATGTCTTTTGTAATACTGGTCTAATACGAGAGACGCAATAAAGTGCTCCTCTCCGATTTACCACTACAGAAGACAACACAGTCTCTTTGGGGCAACTCAAGATTGCCCCCTTCTTAAGAAGGGTGGAGAGTCCCATCTACCACCTTCTTTCCAACACGTCTCTCCCACTGGGGCTTGTAATTCCAACTGACTTATTCACCATCAGTAGGGTACTGGAGATTAAGTTAAATTAGGACTTAATGGGTTCTAAACTGCCCCGCTGTGGATTAGACCACGGCACTAGTTCTTGATTTAAACGGTAAATTGGATCGCCATTTGCCAGGACGGTGATTTGTGCTTTGGCAACCATCGCAGATCCATAAGTAAACTAGTAGATTTCCCTGACACAGTAATCGGCCTTACTGTCTAGAGTCTTCACACATTTTTCTTATAGGTTGAATTAATACAGAGAAGCAGGATGGTTGATGGTTTCATTTGTTGTACCATTAATGAAACATAAAACAGATGTGTGAAACACTGTCTTAGTAATAGAAACTGCATTACAAATTATTTATCTGCAGAAATCATGTCCTGAGCGTAAGGCGGGAACAAATGTAGTTTTTCTCTTGACAGTACTAGGTCAAACTATATTAAAAAACCTAATAAGCATAAAGTCTCCTGCTGCAGTTAAATATAAAACACAATTTGTTCCCTCTGTCCAGCGCAGCATTAAAATCTTGTAAAATCAACAGTACTTTGGACCCACTTGCTTGTGACTTTCCCTTTCTTTTTTCCTGGTCACTTCCCAGGTGATTCATCATCAGAAGAGAAGAGAATGAGGGAAACATATGCACTCTCTCGCATTCTCCCTGTGAAGACCAGACTGGCAATAAAAGGTCGTAGGAAGAGGTGGAGTCCACCAGAAAACCTTGGCAGCTGACTCCCTGGTGCTGAGAGAATGTGTCCATCACCTCGATTTTCATCCTTTAATATGCAAAGGAAAACACTGCGGGCTGAGGTCGAGAGGGAATACAAAACAGCCTTCTAAAGAAAGGCTTGGCAGTACCACAAGGGAGGGGTTGTAAATTGCAATGATTTTCTTGACTTGGATCGTTAGGGAGGCTGGAGAGATCGGGTACTCGGGTTAAGTTATGTTCTTGGGCACCAGCGCTCATCCGCAGCACCTTCCTCAGGAAGGGAGGGTAAAGGAGAAGTGGGAGGGAGGGTGAAAGTGACTCAAGGGGTTCTGCAAACCATACCCTTCTAGCACCTTCCCTCAGTATCCTTAGCAGCTACTCAAAGCATCATGTGACATCTTAGCAGAAGTGGGTGCAGGGACATTTGCCAGGTGGTCCTCCCAGCTCAACCGTGCATCTTTCCCTGGGCTCATACTCCTAGAACTTGCCTTGAAATTCTACAGTCTGGTGTCATGCATGGTAATTCCTAACAAGCTTGACATGTTCACTTCCCAAACATGGGATCCAAGGGTTCTAGTCTCAGCCTCCAAGGTCCAGTGTGGGCCACCCATGAGCCATTGTGAGGCTCTGCTTGCTAACCTGTGCTCAGGACCACTCTACTGTGACAGCCTAGGGCCTTGTACATGAATGAGGGGAAGGATTTAAGCTCAGTGCATTGCTACTGCAGCCTAGGTGAAGAAGTTCAGGGAAGGCCAGAGCATTTCACCCAAAAGGGGGCGTGAGTAAACAAAGAGATGGTTAGTGCACTTTAGGTATGTTAAAAAAAAAAAAAAAAAGGATTAAAGTAAGGAAAGAAAGGAGGAAGGGGTGGCAGGGATGGGGGAGAGAGACCGTGTGTTAACCATTTTAAGAATAAAATCTCCTTTTTGATAATGTCTGCCATTCACTCATTATTAGCTTTATTACAAATACTTTCACAGTTAAGTGAGAGCCTACAATGGAGGGTAAGAAACTACTCTGCACCAATTGCCAAAACCCATGTTTCACTATCAACAATAATTAATAATCCAGGCAATGGCACTAGCAATCCCTGTAGCAAAAGTCCTTCTCTTGTTGCCTGGACTTTTCCATACAAGCACAAGAGCACAGGAAAAGAAGCAGAAGAAAGGACAGTGAAGGAATATCGTCAGGGAGCAGAACAGGACTGGACTGAGGTGTGGAGGCCAAAGCCTGAGTGGCTAGTTGTGCTGTTTACTCTTGCAAGCTTTAAGATCGCTAGCTACCCACAGGGCCACTGAGGCTATAAGCAAATTCTTTGATATGTATTTGTTCTGGCAATTTAGAGGGTTTAAAAAGTGTTTATTAGTCTCCGTAAGAAAATAAGTTCTGGGACATGAACTCTAAAATCTTTGCTAATGTGTGCAGAGAAATAAATCTCACCAAGTGTCACATATGACCTGGGGACAGCAGTGTTTGGGGGGCAGTGGGTCACAGTTGTCACGGGGAGGGGGGGAAGGCAAAAGTGGGCTTGGGAATAAAAGCAAAGCAGATATTTTGATCCAGACAGATTTCTCCTGGGGCTCGACTCGTGGGCGGGTGGTACCTTTCAAGGCTGGATAAAAGATACTCTGGAAAGGCATACACCTTGGAGAAAACCCAGCATAGGTGCTGGGGCAAAGGCGGCTGCTTTCACTGGGGTGGAGGGCACCACTCCCAATCCGCAAAGTCATTGAATGTTGAGCAAACGGGAAAGGTAAAGGTTCTTTAGAATCATTAGCACAGAAGGGAAAAGATTGCAGTTTACTGAACCACGAAAGATGGTCTGAAATCACCCTTCCTCACATACTGCTGGTAACCCAACCCAGCAGGTAAGAAGGCAAATCCTCCCTGCATGCAAAATAAAGGCTGAAATATTCCACAGACAGCTGGAAGCTTTTTTTCCCCAACTCTGTGTCTGCTCAACTAGAAACAAGCCTGTTGTCAGTGATGATCCTTTCTATAAAAGCTTCTCCAAAAACTTTCCTTTTTGCTTCTTTGACCTATAATCTTTGAGGAGCTGCTTCACCCCTTACCACTGTTTTGACAACCTAAGCATCAGCTATAAATGCCAGGAGCCTCACAGAGAGTGAATCCTCTTCTGAAGAGATGTCTGATGGGTCTAAACTTCAGCTCTAAACTGCCAGCTTCTGCTCCCCAGCCGAGGAAAATCGATCCCGTTCCTTTTTCAGGAGCAGTGATGTGAATACTAGGCAGTTTGGGTTTAATGGGGTCCCTGGAGTTTGTGGGAGGAGGAGCTGGTTTTTATTTCCCTGGTACTGGGAGTTCACCAGGCATGGCTAATGGGAGGACAGAATGGGGAAGGAGGCCTCCCTCCTGACCGTGCTTTCCTTTCTACTGTGAGTTCCGGAAAAGTTGAGGATTCAGGGCATGTTGATGAAAGGCTGTGACTGTTAAAACCAGTTGGAAGAAATGCCAGCTGAGGTTTGCAGTCTTGCTAGTGACTCCTGGGCTGAAACTGAGATCCTGCTCCTCCACCAGAGAGGATACCCATCCTAATTCCTCTGCCAATAGAGAAAGTCCCAGTCCTCCAGGGACAAAGTCTGAGTCCTTATCTGCATTGGGTTAACAAATCCCCCAGCCTGGCCTGCGTAAGGTCTTGACTTCTCATGGAGGAGCTCCCAGGAGGCAGGGGGTGGTCACAGAGAAGGCTGGAGAGATTGGCCAAGTTTGGAGAACCTCTCAGGCCAAGTGAAGGAATTGAAACTTTATCCCACAGCACATGGAAAGCCACTCAAGAGCACTGAACTGGGGAGTACCACAGTCAGACTGGCATTTTAGGTAGAATGTTGTAGCCACTGAGTAAGGCTGGATTTGAGAGGGACAAGGCAGGGGACAGGGCGATCAGGTATGGATCTCTATTAATAGTTCACAGGAAAGCCTCAGGACTCAGGGATGTCTAACCACCCATTAGGCACTTCCATTTCAGTTTCCCACAACCAAAGAAAACCTATCCTCTTACTGTAAAATTAGGCTCCTCCTAACTTTCCTTTCTTGGTGAATACTTGCCCAATCACCCTACTCAGAAACATGGTAACCGGCCAAGGTATCCTTCATTCCCTCCTTCTCCATATTCTGTCACTGCATCCTATCCATTTTAGCTGCTATCTCAAGTCTTCCTCTCCAGTCTGCTGCTAAAATCATTATTCAAGTTTGGGTCCCCCACCCTGAACTTTGGCAGTAGCCTCCTGAGTTGGGAGGTAGTTGTCCTTGGAAGATCTGCTCTTTGCAAAAGGGCAAAGAAATGAGCAATGTGCACGTGCGGTTGCAGATACAAGGTCCGAAATAAAAAGTCTTATCTGAAAGTCACAGGCTAGGTTAGGTGCCCATTCCCTGCTATCATGGCATTTTCCATGTTTTGTTGACACTCTCTGGTTACATATCTGTCATTCCCTCTAAGTCAGGGGTCAGCAAACCATGGACCAGAGATGGCCTGTCACTTCTTTTTGTAAAGAAACTGTGCGTTGTAATTCATATATTATCTACAGCTGTGTTTTATGAATAGTTATAACAGAGACTACGTGGCCCACAGTGCCTAAAATATTTCCTACCTGGCCCTTTCAAGAAAAAGTTTTGCAACCTCTGTTCTAGATCATAAACTTGTCAAGGGTGAGGAACTGTGTTAATGTAATTGCTATATCCCTGGGATCTAGCACAGCGCTTGGGACATAAACCTGGCTGTTGTGTGTGTTACACGAGGCGGACAATCCCAGGTGTTGTGACTCAATGGTATTGAGGGTGACAAGTGAGAGCCTGATTTCTTACAGGCATATGAGTAGATGTAGAGAGTACCTTTTTCCCTCCCACATGGTGGTCTCTGTTGTAAATTACTCCATTATTATTATTAACAATGCATAGTTTCCTTTGCTGGTGGAGTTCTAAACACTCAGACTCATCCTGCCCTTGGGGTGGCCCTTTCTGCAACTGTGCACCCTAACAGTGCACCCCATCCTTTAGCTAATGGCTGTGGGTCCTGGCTGCTGTCAGTCCCAAACACGGAGACCAGGTTACAGATTCCTACGAAGTGCTGGCAGTCCTGCTACATTTTTGTAATTGTACCGCTTTCAGTAAGTTTTGATGGCTGAGTCCAATGATTTGGGGAGAAAGATAATGGATTTCTAGAAGCAAAGCATGAGGCCCCCGACTGGTCTGCTGGTCACACCATGTCTTGTCTCTATGTACCAGTGTTGATCACTGCTCCATTCTATGTGTCCAGATCTGTGCCTGATGCGTGATGGGTGCTCCACAAATATTTGCTCATGGAAACTCACTTGAACTGTTTTATATCATCTCTTTTGCCATCCTGCGAGCTGGGTCGTGCTCTCCTCCATTTTACAGATGAGTGAGCTGGACCGGGTAGTCTCTGCCACATAGCTGGTCAGTGTCACCGACAAGATTTAAGTCCAGATCTTTTTGACTTAGAAGCCTGTGCTCTGTTCATAACATTAAGACACAGAATGATAGAAGCTGCATTTGGGGCCTATCATCCCTACCTTCCTTCTTATAGGCTCAGAAACATATAGGAAGACAGATTCCCCAGCTCATCACTTCCCACATTAAATTCCCCATGGTGGGATTTCAGACGCTGAGTTATCAAGAGCCAAGGGTAATTCTTTGCATGAAAACAGTCCAAAGGCCCCTGGGAATTGTGTGTGGCCTGTGCAGATTTTGGCATACTCTCTAAAAATTCCATAGACAGCAACCCCTCTCCCATGCCACTGGAGAGGATCTCTTGCCCCCTAAGGCTACACCGTGTCCCATTCCAGCACAATGGAAATCAAGCAATTGAGCCGTACACCGGCTTTTCAAAAGGCTCCAGTATAATGTACCAATTGTGTCTTAGGCAACAATAACAAAGGGAAAAACTCCCAGCCAACTTCCTTCACATGACTGGACAGAGAAAACAAGCAAACACACAACAGACTGAGCCTGCCCCAGCTGTCCTCCCCGAGAAGGCAGGTTCTAGAATCACTGCTTGATCCTCTGTGGCAGAAATTGGATGAAGATTGGAAACTTCCTGCTACCTAATGCAGCAAGTGAATCTAATTTGTGATTTTTATTCCCTTCGCTCTGAGCTCTATTTACGGACGAACTTTGGTGTCACATCCATTTCCAAAATATATCATTAAGTAGCAAAACCCACCTCTGCAGGTGAGATTAAAACTGGTCATGTGGAGGTTTCTACCCATGTTTCTACTCGGGTTGAAAAACCAGACTTGGTGCTTTTCCTCTTCTAAAGATAATCTTCACTTTAATGGGCTACAAAAAGCAGCCTGCCAGCAAAAAAACACACAAACATTTATTAAAGCCTCAATAAATAGTAATTCACTGAAGATAAGATTTTTCCTCCTGAAAGTCTAAACGCCTTCTGAAAATTATTTCAGAAATATGTTGCTCAAGGATTAAAATAGAGTGCTTAAGTCTTCTGTTGCTCACGTTCAACTTGGTTTTCCCTTGAGAATATTAAACCAAACAGAGAAAAAAAGCTACCAAGCTAACTAATGTAAGATCTGATGCATCAGATCCCTAGGAGAGAAGGAAAAGAGGTCTGCAAGAGCCTTCCTCTTCTCTTCCCTCTCTCACTCATTCTTTCTGCTTTCTTCCTTTTCATTTGGCTCCAGGCATGGTTTCTCTGGCTCCCAGGACCTTGCAAGGAATACCAAGCAATAGTTTAGGTGATTCTCACGATGGGGGAACCTTCATTTGTAAAAGCTGGAGGAGAAGGGCTGATTGGATTGGAAATGCAGGTTGCAAATCTGGGGTGGTCTGGGTGCCTCTGGAGCCTAGTGAGCTCTCCCCAAGCATCACTCCTGCTCGGAGCTCATCAGAGAGCCCTGGACTGGGGAGGGCAGGACAGGCAGGCAGGCAGGCAGGCAGAAAGCCCTAATAACCACATCCTTCACTATGCCAGGTCAGATTTCCAGCACAGCAGGAAATCCCCAAGGAGCCTGAGACTACTTCCCCATGTTCTTAGACATGGTCATTGGAACCAAAGGACAAGAATGTTAAGAGGAATCTCAGGGACCACTTAGTCTAAGCTCCCTGCTGCACACGTGCTTACAATCTCTTCCACTTCAAAAGTTTCCTGTTACTTTGCGTGGTTTACCAGCCACGTCCTTAGCTTGCACCTTCCCATCATTGCCAAACAGATTAAAAGGTAGCCTACATCCCTTCTCCCTGTCCTTCATCTTTCTGTAATCCAGCTCTTACGTATCATTTCTGGAAATGGCTCATTGCAAAGTCATCAATAACCCTCCAGTTGCCCAAACCAATGAACGCTTTCCCAGTTAGCGCTTACATTTTCACCCCTCCGATGTCGCTCGCAGCTCCTCTGGGAAACTCTCCTCTCCTGGCTTTGGTGACCCCTTCTTTAGTTCTCTGAGTTTCCTGACATCTCCTACTCAGTATCTTGATGGTTCTTTCACCAGGTTTTTCAATGCAGCTTTGTCCCCAAGCTCTGTCCTTGGCCCTCTTCTCTTTTTACTGGGTGCATTCTATTTGGCTGACCTCATGTGCTCATCACCTCTACGGATGGCTCTCATGGCTGTGTCACTAACTCAGACCTCTCAGCTCTGAAGCAGCTGTCTTCCTGCCATGGCACCTGCACCTGGCTGCCTCTTAGGTGTCTCCAACACGACTGGTCCAAAGCAAAAATCGGTAGTCTCTACTGATTCCCCCACTCAGCCTTCCCTCCGTGTCTTTCTATCGCCATCAGTGTATCCAAACCAGAATCTTTGGGGGTGACCTGACATCTGCTTCTCCTACACATCCCCACATCTAAAATTAATCACCAAGCTCTTCAAATTCTTCACTGTATGACTCCTCGACCTCTTGCACTGCCACTACGTTCTATGTCTTACCTGCCCGGTCGCATCCTTCTCCCTGACCTCCCTACTTCCATCTCCTGCCTCTCCAACCCATTCTCCATAGACAGGTTGGAGTTATCCTACACACATTGATGAGCTCAGGCAACTTTCCTGTTTAAAAAGCCCTTGATGGTTCCTCATTGTCTATAGGCAAAAATGCAACCTCCTCAAACCGACATAAAAGGCTCTGATTATTCAGCTCCTTCCTGCATCCTGACCTCATTGCCGGCCACTTGTCCCCTCTTACAGTCATTCTAAGTTATGCTTAGTTTCTAGCATTTCTCCTACAGTTCTTGTCCCTCTGCGTTTGCATACATTATTTTCTCTGCCTTGAAGGCTCTTGACTCCTTGGTAAGTACAAGCTCATCCCTAAGGTTTGCTCAAACACCTCTTCAGTACACTCTTTGTGGGTCTCCCTCTACCAGAGAGTTCACTGCTTTGTTCTCAGTATTTTCATAACATTTTGACTCTGTCGTTCTTAGCACCTCTTTCACAATTTTTTTGTAATTATTTATTTACAAGACTGTTTCCCTAGCTCAAACGAGCTCTCTGAGGGCAAGGGCCTTTCCTTCTTTACCTCTTGAATTTCTGACACTTAGTAGCCCTTTGTAAATAGAATTGGAAAATGGCTGAGAAAAAGGAGGTTCAGAGAGGTGAACTGGATTTTTCCAGTCACACAGATAGTTACTGGCAGTTTCTGGGCTGGAATCATGACCATCTGACTCTGCATTTGTGTCCTGTATACTGTCCAGTGGCTGGGACCTGAAATCCAACGGTCACAGGGGGCTGTGGGTGGGTAGAGAGCAGGAGACAAACCCATCCACTGAAAGCGTAGTGGATACGGTGCAGCAGACAGAAGCTGGCACCTGGGGGAATCTCTGGTTGTCAATGTCGGGGGCATGCACAGGAGGAGATGGAAGAGTATTAGCCGTGCAGCATAGAGCCACAGCAGAGAACCCAGGAACAGACAACCTTCAGGAAGCCAAGGGGAGACGTACTCAAGGAGGTGGCGTCAGGTAAACTCATCAGGAGGCACAAGGGCTCTATATCAGTCAGGGTTCTGCAGGGAAACGGGACCAACAGTGCATCTATATTTGTGCCTTTATCTCTACCTCTGCATCTAGAAAGACATTTATTATAAGGTATTGGCTCACTCAATTATGGAAGCTGAGAAGTCCCACTATCTGCCGTCTGCAGGCTGGAGTTCCAGGAAAGCAGGTGCTGTAGTTTGAAAGCTTGAGAGTCAGAGAGCCGAGCGGTACAGATTCCAGGCTGAGTCTAACGACCTGAGAAGCAGGAGTGCACAGGGCAGAAGATTGTGGTCCAGACCAAGGAGTCAGGCAGAGAGCGAATTCAACCTTCCTCTGCCTTTTTGTTCTTTTCAGGCCCTCAATGGATTGGATGATGCCCACCCACAGTGGGGAGGGCCATCTGCTTCGCTCAGTTCACCAATTCAAATGCTAATCTCTGCCAGAACACCCTCACAGACACACCCAGAAATAACGTTTAACCAGATATCTGAGCATCCCGTGGCCCATAAACTTATCTATCACAAGCTGCTGGGATTTGAGAGGTAGAAAGTCAATCCCTGAGGATCCTAACAGCCAGATGAAGTCAGGGTCCTGATCTTAGAACCCAGAAGCACAGGCTGGGTATCAAAAGAAGGACTTGGGCACAGGTAACAGGACGGGAAGCCAGTTTCCAGAATCAAGTTACAAAACAGAGAACACAGGGAGGGAAGTAGAGAAGGGTGGAATCTGTAGCATCCTTGCTTCTCAGCTAGGTCACACTCTAAAAAGCAGGAATTTTCACAACAGACAATATATTAAACATGCTCCTGTGTTGTATTTCCACATTTTCCCTCCCCAGGGTCCTTTTCCTTCATTTCCAGATGCATTTTTCAGTGTTCATTAAAGACCAACTGGTACTGACTTTGGATTATGGGCCAGTGCCACCAATTTTTTGAGAGAGAAGAGTGCTCATAGTGCAAGGTCTGTTTAGAACTTGGAAGGTCAGCAGCTCCTCCCAGGAGCCTCTCTCAAGGGCGGTCTGAAGCCTGTGTCTGGGAGGACGCCCTTGGGCTGGGCTTCAGGTTTTCGTATCTGCTCACTTCTGACCTGGCCTCAAAAAAGGTATTAAAATGCACTTCAACTCTTTATTTTTCCTGGCCCAATTAACCAAAGTGTTTAATAAGTAACAGGGATGTTTCCAGTAATTTAGCACTTCATTAGTAATTTGTTCCATTATAATATGTATCACCAAAATCAACTCAATTCAGACAACCATTTGCTGCCTTCACCGAAGATAATGACTTCTAATTCCCATTACTGGAGCATCTTATAAACCTTTTAAGTGGTTCACTACTCTTCATTAAGGTGTATCTCAAAAAGATTTTGGACCTTGCAAAAAAGTAAATAAAACCCATGAAAATTGAACTGCAGATAGGCAAATAAAATTGAATAAACACACCTCAGGGATACCATACCATGACTGTGTAGGGACAGGCTTTTGTGTTTTTGCATAAAACAAAGTCCATTTCTTGTTAAGTCAGGGAATTTGAATTTTGCCCTTTCAGATACCTGAGGTAGCTAGAAATTTCATTCCTATTTCATGGAGATGAGGGCTTATACAATCAGAGAATGTTATGAGAAGGCATCTAAATATTCTGTAATGCAGTTGAGAAGGATTTTAAAAGTCAACAGACTGTGGGACAGAAATTGGTTCCCATGAAAGCTTGTCCTGTCACTGTGAATGGATGCTGAGTGCAACAGAGCTCTCACCCTTGGGTCCTGGCTTAACATGGACTTTGCCTGTTTGCATTGTGTCTTGTGTCTGCCTCAGAGCACTGAGCACTGAGTACTGGGTTGTGTCTCCCCACAGCACCCAGAATAGCACTGAGCACTGAGTACTGGGTTGTTGTCTGCCCCACAGCACCCAGGACAGTACTAAGCACTGAGTACTGGGTGGGATGGTACCCAGTTGCTTGCCTCCAGCTTGCTGTAACTAACATGAATTAAGAACCCGCACCATGTGCTACCCACTGTACAGAGACATTGAGTGTCACCTCATTTATTCAGCAATTGGAGCTTACGCTTTT
This sequence comes from Panthera uncia, assembly GCF_023721935.1. Classification (NCBI taxonomy): domain Eukaryota; kingdom Metazoa; phylum Chordata; class Mammalia; order Carnivora; family Felidae; genus Panthera; species Panthera uncia. Next base: position 100,631,259 of record NC_064808.1, read on the forward strand.
AATTTTCTTTTAATGCTTATTTATTTTTGAGAGAGAGAGAGAGAGCGAGCGAGCACGCAAGTGGGGGAGAGGCAGAGAGAAAGGGAGACAGAGTCAGAAGCAGGCTCCAGGCTCCCAGCTGTCAGCACAGAGCCCAACACGGGGCTTGAACTCATGAACAGTGAGATCATGACCTGAACTGAAGTCAGTTGTTTAACCGACTGAGCCACTCAGGCGCCCGTGGAGCTTACACTTGTAACTAGCAAAACTTTTGCTCTCTTATATTAGCTGATTTTGACAGAAATTATTCTGTAATACAAGGTGTTATTTCTTTGTCTTCCAAGCCAAGAGTATTACTTAGACCCCTACACCTAAGGATCTCAATGGGAAGCAGGATTCAAGGTTTGAAGTGATAGCAGGAAGTATGAGAGAGGACGGGATGAAAGGCAAACAGGGAGAGGAGGCAAGATTGGAAGTGGCCTGCAGCCATTTGCTCATTTATTCACTCCACAGATACTTGCTGAGTGCCTACTATGTGCCAAGCCCTGTGTTTTTTGAAGATTTAATGAAGATTTAAAGATTTAATGATGGGCCACTGAAGATTTAATGATGGGCCAGGAAAACATGCTCACTGTCTTCGTGAAGCCTCCAGTCCGGTGGGAAAGTCTGAGCAGGGAATGTACCAGAGTGGAATAAATACTGTAACAGAGGAAAGAGTGGCAAGAGAAAGCAGTGAGGACATATAAAATGAGACAGCTCCCAAAGGGCAACCTGGAGGAAGTCATGTGACTGGGTGCCGAGTAAAGCCTGGCAGAACCTCCTAGTGCGTTAGTGAGAACTGACGAGGTTTCAGTTTAAAACACTGCAGGACTGACATCCTGTTCCCAGAAGAAAGGTGTAGGTGCAGAGACAGGCAAATGTGAAGATCAGAAGGCAACAGAGACACGGCTTTACTTTTCCTATGGGAGCAGCTATGGCATCTAATGGGATCAAGGTGCTATAGAAGTTGAGGCACTCCCCTCTGACGGTGTGCTACACTGGGATTTAAGGAAGGTGTAGCAGGTGTTTTCATGGAGTCCGTTATCTGACTCTAGCATTTTTAAACAGTGTCTCAGCTATTTGTGCCTAACAAACCACCCTAAAACTTAACCGCTTAAGCCAGTTAAGCATTTATTCTGGCTCATGAGTGTACTTATCAATTGGGTGGTTCTTCTGTTCTCAGCTGGGTTCACTAAAGTGCTAGAAGTCATCTGGAGGTCAGGTTGACAACTCTGGTGACCTTGGCTGGTCTCTCTCTCATGTGTTGGGGGTTGATCTGGGATGGCCTTGGGTGGGACAAATGGACCTTCCTTCACATGGCCTTGCATCCTCCAGCAGGCTAGCCTGGATGTGTTTACATGTTATGTCAAAGTTCCAAAAGGGCAAGTTAAAGTGTAAAGACCCCTTATGTCCAGGCTCAGAGCTGACATACTATCACTGTGGCCACATTCTTTGGGCCAAAACGAGATTTGAGCAGAGGCAAATAGACTCCACTTCTTCATGGGAGGAACTACAGAGTCATGTTGCAGAGGCGTAAACTCAGGAAAGGGCATGATTGGGCTCATTTTTACAATCCATCCAACAAACAGCACCTTGTGGAAAATGCAGTTTGTCCCTAGTACAACTCATCACGACTCGTGTCTCTGATGTCCTCTAGGCCCCGTCATGAATGGGCATGTCCATTCTTGTGAAAAGAACCCAGGTGTCAGACCCCTCAGGCTTTCCTCAGCCTCCGTTGTACCGGGTCTTGTCTTTCCACTTAAAAAGAGTGGAAGTGAGCCAAAATAAGAGCCGTGACCTATTAAGGCTGTTGGTCAGCTTTACTGACCATAATCATCATATTGATCACTGATATAGCTACATCTGCCTTAGTCAAGAGATAGATTCATTGGAACAAGATGGTTGGCAGATTGCCACATCAAGTTAGAGGGCCATGTGTGCTGATGTTCCTTTAATAAACATTTAATACAGTGCTGGGTGCTTAGATGAGCTTGGGGTCACTGTTAATAAAAGCCTGGGCTCAAACATCTCATATATTTGGCACAAATGTGCCACCAGCCATTGGAATACTTCATGAGTTCCATTCTCATCTCAAGAAATGAAAACCAGTTTTTCTTTGGTGAAGACAAGAGTCTTTCTTCTCTGTATCTTCTGATAGGATCTTTTGTATTTTCAAACTCTGTTCACATTTTCTTTTCTTTACACTAGGAGAAAGATTGCCTTTTCTTCCTCAGTTTCTGCTATAGAAATCTAAGAAAGGCTAATACTGCTGCAACAAACATGGCAATGCAGATATTTCTTTGAGATATTGATTTCTATTCTCTTGGATATAAACTCAGAAGTGAGATTACTAGATCATATGGTAGTTCTATTTTTAATTTTTTTAAGAACCACCATACTGTTTTTCAAGTCAGCTGCACCATTTTACATTCTTACCAATAGTCCACAAAAGCTGCAATTTCTCTACATCCTCACCAACACTTGTTATCTGTTTTATATAATAATCCTCCTCATGGATGTGAGGTGATATCTTATTGTGGTTTTGATTTGCATTTCGCTGATGATTAGTGATGTTGAGCATCTTTTCATATATTTCTGTTGGTCATTTGTAGGTCTTCACTGGAAAAATGTCAATTCAAGATCACTTTTTTTTAGTTTTTTTTTTTAACTTATTTATTTTTGAAAGACAGAGAAAGACAGAGCATGAGTGGGGGAGGAGCAGAAAGAAAAGGAGACAGAGAACCCAAAGCAGGCTCCAGACTCTGAGCTGTCAGCACAGAGCCCAATGGGGGGCTCGAACCACGAACCACGTGATCATGATCGTGAGATCATGACCTGAGCTGAAGTTGGATGCTCAACCGACTGAGCCACCCAGGCACCCCTAAGATCTATTCTTAAATGGGGTTATTTGGTGTTCTGTTCTGAATGGTAGGAGTTCTTTATATTTTTTTGGATATTAACCTTTTATCAATTATTCACAATAGCCAAGACATAAAAACAACCAAAAGGTCCACTGAAGGATCAATGGAGAAAGAAAATCTGGTCTGTACAAAGAATATTATCAGTCTTTAAAAAGAAAGAAATCCTGTCCCACACAACAACAAGGATGGCCCAGGAGGATGTTATGCTAAGTGAAATAACCTGCTCGTGTTTGTAAGGACAAACACTGCATGTTGCCACTTATACGAGGTCTCTAAACTAGTCACACTCATAGAAGCAGGGATTAGAATGGTGGCTGCCAGGGGGTGTGGGGTGGCAAACGGGGAGTTGTTCACGGGTATAAAGTTCCAGTTATGTACCAGAATGAGTTCTAGAGGTCTGTTTCCTAACACAGTCCCTGTAGTTAACAATAATGTATGGTGCACTTACACCATTACAATTCTTAAGAGGACAGATCTCATGTTAAGTGCTCCTACCACAAGACAAACAAAAACAAAAACCTAAAAGGGCAGGAGGAAGCTTTTGGAGGTGATGGATATATTTATTACCATGATTGTGGTCATGGTTTCAGAGGTGTATGCATATGTCCAAGTGCATCAAATTGTATGCATTAAATATGCACACTTTTTTGTTTATCAATTATACTTCAATAAAGTTGTTTAAAAAAGAAAGAAAAGAAATCCAGAAAGGGATCTAATGGGACCAGTTTGGCCTCGGGTGCCTAGTGTGGTCCAGCCAACTGCCTCCAGGAGGTGGGTACTATTATACCAACTGGACATTACTAATGGCAACCTGTGTATGGAGGAAGGGTCTTACACAGTTCTTAGTAAGATACAAGGGGATGAGCAAGAGAGGGGGATGGCAATAAGGTGTAGGATGGATCAAGTATTTTTCTATTTGAGATTATCTATTTACTCAGATTAGCTTGCAGGTACCATGTGACTACATAGACAAGTTATCAAATAAAATACAAAACAGTAACAAAAAGCCATATATGGTACTTACTGTGTCTCTGATTAGAAGTATTGAGTTATCCTAAGATTCTACAAGGAGGTAAAGACGACTCACTGATTATATTTTGAACTGTTCTTTCCTGAATGATGCCTGATGATGGCTTTGTAACTTGTTGGTTTATATCTTTTTAATGAACTATGTTAAAATGGTTATTTGAGATCTCATTTGCTGAAATGTGGACTGATGGGGGTTTATTTCATGAGTGGAGCTGACCTACTGGTAGACATCTTGACACCAAACTGCAGCAGAGGCCCTTCCAGTGTGCCATGTGACCATCCCCCAGGTGTCCCTACACCAAGCCCCACACCCTTAGCAACAAGCATCCCCAGTGTGAGCTCTCAGCCCTCACACAGCCCAGCTGTTTGTTGTATGGGTAGACTCCAAGGAAAAAAGTAAAAACATTATGGTTGAGCTTGATAGAGGAAAACAAGCTAATAATCATCCCGATGGATAACTAATATTGCCCATTCCATGGGTAGTGGTCCAAAGGAAGTGTATGTAATAAATGAGAGGAGCAAAGGAACATCTGCTTAGGGCTTTCAGTGCTCTGACTCCAAAAGACTCTCGCTGCTGGATGAAATACCTCCAGTGCATACTCCAAAATGTTCTAGAAAACACACAAGGATGTCTCAGGTGCCACATTGAGAAGTTAATACTTTCAGAGCTTCCATTTTCTGGAGGCCACTAGATTCCCTAAAGGGTCTTGTTCCCATCTACTCCTCCCATCTCCTGATGCTACCACTCCCTCCTGGGATGTCACTGGCTCCAGGACACAGCTCATCTATTTGGCATTAGTATTCCTTACTGAGAGATGGCAAGTAAAGGTTGATGGGTTTGGCAGCAGCAGAATTGTTCTGAGCAGAGCCAGTGTGCACCCTCTTGGTAATCTCAACCAAGGGAGGTTAAGAAGCAAACAAACAAGACAGCTAGCATGAGTTCTTCTCCCCCTCCCTCTCCCCCCTCCTCCACCTTTATAAAGCTTTCCTGAGTAGGGATTGGGTCTCCCAACATGAGACTGGCCAGTGGGAACTCAGTCCCCTTAACATGAATGAACAAACAATTTCAAGTCACATATGTTTTGAGCATCAGCAAAGGACAGGCTTTTCCTCGTAAAAGACTTACCCTGGGTTGAGATCTTTTTTGGTTGGCCCAGAACTGCTTCCGCTGTCTCTTCATGTGCCCGTTACCTGTCCTAGAAAGAGTATAAATGCTGATATAAGCTTGTAGTTCAGGCTTTTCTTATGGCACTATTTCACCTTTCCCTGGTACCAGAAAGGCCCTCTACCCACCACACTCCTCCTCCCCCCAATGCAATTAGCATCAATGGGCTGCTTGCTGGCACGGTTAAATAGGAAACAGAGGAACTGCACTGATTTCTGCTGTTGTGTTTGTGTATTTTCCCCAGTTTGCACACAGAACACAAGAGGACCCATTCTAACTACTGTTGTTAAATCCTGATTGCTGCTGACACATTATTAAGAACAACAAAGTGGAAGCCCTTTTGTTCTTTGCTCTCTCCAAGAGAACAGCCCACTGGACCCTCCCTCACTGAAGTCAGATGCTCTCCTTCCTGCCATTTCATACATACTTTGACTCAAAAACCATGCATTTGAGCCAAACAAAACACTCTGGGGAATGTTCCATTGTAGAGGTACTGGTTTGGTTCATCTCATCTTATGTCTATAAGCATTTGTTTAGGATCTATTCTTTTTTTTTTTTAACGTTTTTATTTATTTTTGAGAGAGAGCAAGCGAGCAAGTGAGCAAGCGAGCACGAGCAGGGGAGGGGCAGAGAGAGAGAAGGAGATACAGAATCTGAAGCAGGCTCCAGGCTCTGAGCTGTCAGCACAGAGCCCCAGGTGGTACTTGAATCCACAAAAACATGAGATCATGACCTGAGCCAAAGTTCGACGCTTAACCGACTGAACCACCCCAGCACCCCCAGGATCTATTCTTTTCTCTGCCTTTGGGGATGCACAAAAAACCAAGTCACTGCCCCTATCCTCAAGGAGCTCACAGTTTATGGTGGATAAAGAGTTGCCAATCAAGTACACTAAGATGACTTTGGAACAATCTACAAGAAGGAACATGGATGCTATTATGCAAGAAAGGAAGACACTGACTCTTACTGGGGTGATACAGGAAGTCTTTCTAAGGAAAGTGATGACAGAGTCAAATCTTAAAGGAAGAATAAGAATTTTTCAAGCATTTATTCATTCACTCAACAAATATTAAATTTTCCATGTGCTAGGGAGGTAGATTCCAGCAAGTATGTGAATGAGACCTGAGAGTGAGTCATGGTTGGAGGACGGAGAAACATCAGGAAGAGCAAAGACCGTGGAGAGGGACCTGGATAGGCAATAGAAGGTGCAGTCAAGAAACTGTGGAAGGGGGCACGTGGGTGGCTCAGTTAAGCTTCCAACTCAAGTCATGATCTCATGGTTCATGGGGTTGAGCCCCGCACAGCACAGAGCCTGCTTGGGATTCTCTCTATCCCTCTCTTTCTTCCCCTCCCCCCATTCTCTCTTTCAAAATAAATAAACATTTAAAATTTTAAAATAAAGAAACTGTGGAAGGACAGGTGCACAGAGGAGGGTACGAGGGCAGGAGGTAGGACACTGGGACTCAATTCCAAAGAGCCTGAGCTTTACTCTTCAGAGGAGAAACACTATTGAAGGAACCTAACAGTGACATAATCAGATTTGTGTTTTAGCAAGACAGCACTGTCGTGTGTAAAGGAACAGTGCGGGTGGAGACAAGACTCAAAGAACGGAAAGCAATGAGGATGCTATTGCTGTAATTAACAGAGAAGAGCAAAGGCTTGGGTCTGAATAAAGGCAGTGATATTAGAATTGGAAAAAAGGGCACAAATGTGAGAGTTCAGAAATAATAGGGCTTGCTGCCTGCACAAGTGTAGTGGGTCATCAGAGAAGACTGGAGCAGAAGAGGATTTGCTGGAGGAAGACTATGCGTTGTGTTTTCAACAACTTAAGCTTGAAACTTCCACTAAGTATGTCTTTTGGGCAGTCAGAAATGTGGGTCTTGACTTTGGGAGAAAGGCTGGGTTGGAGGTACTATCTGAGGATCGCCTCCATAGGTGGTAACCAAAGAAAGCCAAGGAGGTGGATAGAAGGACAGCATGGAAAGGGAGGAAGCACAAAGACAACACTATCTGGGGAATAAAGCCTAGCGGAGAGAAGACAGCAAGATGATCTAGATGAAAAACAGAGACAGAAAACCTCCAGAGACAGAAAAGATCACTCTTTTAGAAGCCAGGGGTGGAGAAGGTTTCAGGAATGCAGAAAGAAGTGCTTTTAAAGGTAAAAAATAAAATAAGGGGAGAGAGGGAGGGAGAGAAAGAGGGAGGGAGGAAGGGACAAGGAAAGGCAGGGAGGAGGAAAGCCTGGGAGGCAGGCAAGCTTCAGAGGAGCTAAGCAGGATGAAGGCTGCAAAGAAGCCTTGGACTTCACAATTAGGACATCACTTCCTGAACTTAGAGCAGTTCAGTACAGTTTTAGAAGACATATACATTCCTTCCTACTTCAAGTTCATGAAGATTTTCCTTACAAGAGGCAAAAACACAAACAAAAAAAACCCCTTTGACTTTTTTATTTAAAAACAAAACAAAAAGGTACACATGAACCAGCTCGGGTTGAGTCAAGCTTTAGCAAGTTAGCGTAGTTCTGCTTCCAGTTCACAGTTCAGTGCGGTTAATATCTGCCCCCAATGCCTTGCCATCTTCTGCATTCTCATATGCCAATGGCTGGTTCCTGGTAATCCTTTCTCTAGAAGGCCCTACTCTTTTCCTGGTTGGTGAGCTTGGGACTTCAGAGGCTGATCTTATCACTTCAGAAATCTTATCACTTAACCTTCTGTCCATAGGTCTGATTACAGAATTTTTCAGCTCACAAGAAACTTGTTTCCAAGAAAAATGCCATGTTTCTTTGTGTTTCCTGTTTTGTTCTCTTCCGTGTCCAGGAGTAAATTTTAGGGCTCTCAGTCACAGCTGTTTTGTAAAGCAAATTGGGAAACCACAACATAAAGTATGTGGGGAAATCTGTCAAGGAGAGAAGAAGGAATTGAAAAAAGCAAAGATATCACAATAAAAAAGCCAGAGATTAACCATGGAGCTGGGGGGAGAATGGAAAATAAACCAGAGAAAGGGAGAAAGGACAGCACAGAGAAATACAAAAGTAAAGGTAAAATATTATTTTAAGGATATAAGGATTCTTATATCCTAAAATGTTTGTTGACTAAATGAATAAAAACAAAGCAAGAGAAAACATGGGGCCACTGTTTTAACACTGCCTCCTTTGTGACCCTCAGCTGATGGGTACCCTATCCTTCTCATGTTTACAATCCAAGTTGTGGGATAAATCCTGCCTGTTCTAGAAGGTGGGATGAAGTGTGTGCTGGGCAGTGTGGCTGTTGCCCAAGTCTCTCGTATTGCAGAGATGCTCCCTCTTTCATGCTTGCTGGTATTTCATGGATTCAGATCCGTTTACTCTGGGTAGTAAACAGCCCCCCTGAATGTGTACTTTGCAAGAAAATGATCAGGTTGACTGTCTTTGGAGACTGGTGGGTTAGATATCCCAGAGCAGTTGACTCAGAAACCTTCCTATCATTGCTGAGAGAGAAATATTTGCACACAGATGATGGGCTGATCCTGGGCCTTATCTGGTTGCTAGAATGAACATCCAATGGGTATTTTAGATGTAAGAAACAGTCTTCAGCAGGGGTTATTGTGTAGAATGGACACTTCCTCAGGACACTGTCTTTCTGCCTCTTGACTAGTCTAATTGTTGGCATCATTCACTCAGATGGTTTCTCCATGAAGAGGTGACGGACACCCGGCAGGACCAAATTAAGATCCATATAGTATGATAACCAGAGAGGTGGCTCTTAACCTTATCTTCAGCTAGAAAATCTCTATAGAAGGATTATTATCAACCTAGGTTGGATTCTATGCCCATCCACAGACCAACTACTGTGGCCATTGGGATGAAGTTCTGTGATTAGCTCATTTCAGGCCAGGGGTCTACATCTCAATCACTAGCTAGAGAGATATGGTCCCATTAGATGTTAGGTCCCTACAGTTCCTGAAGTCAGTTTTCTGGAGACTGCTGGAAGAAGAGTACCCTTGCTCTTAGCAGAGTGCCGGGCCACCTGAAGAAACTCTCTCTCTTCTGGGTATTGCATGTATGTTTGTGAAGTATGGGGATGCCAAAGCCATTGTGCAAGCATGAGGGGAGTCAGTCAGCCAACCACAGAGGAGGACATGTCTGAGGATGTGGTAGAGAAACAGAGCTGGAGTCTCTGGACCAATTCAACCCTGAAGCCTCCCTTCCTCAGGCATCATTGGTTTTAGACCAGTTCATATTGAATTTCTGGTTTTGTTTTTCTTTTTCAGCTTGTAGCCTGAAACACCCTAACTGGTATGTGGTAGGTGGAGATTGGTTCCAGAAAAAATAAGAGATGCTGAGCAACCAAAAAAAGGTCCACTAAAATGAGGATGATGAGCATGTGGCACAGAGGACATTTGTGGCCAGGTTTAAGGTTAAGGGAAGAGCCCTGGATCTTCACTGATGTTCAGTGCAAAACGCAGGCAGGAAATCAGGGTGAGGCCTCCTCATAATTACTGAACCTCACAAAAGCTCCTCACTACACGCAGCTACCATTTCTGGGAGTTGGGTCCGAGGGTGAGGAGTACACTTGGCTGCATTTCACGCCAGCTGTCGGTCTGGGGGATTGGGAAGGCTGGGGTCTTCCCTTCTGGACAGTGATCTCTGAGGAGGTGAAGCTGGTACCTCAAGCTGGGGGCCTCGCTCCTACCCCAGAACCCCTTCTGTGCTTCTCTAAGATCGGCCTCCGACTTGCTGGAGGTGCTGTGCAGGGAAGGGTAAATGAAAGTCAGAGTCACACAAAAAGAGGGTTCTGTGAAGCAAGGGCTTGAGAGAAGGCACTCTCAGGGGACAGAGGGCAGCAGGGCAGGGCATGTCTCCACATCAGCTGGAAGACTCCAGCTTGGCCAGTTGCTTGGGAAATGGCTCTTCCCCAGGTGCCAGCTTCTTTCTAGACCCTGTGGCCAGAGAGTTCGCTCATCTCTTACTCTCACCCAAGTCCCAGGGAAGCCCAGGCCCAGGGGACAATGCTGCCTTGTTGTGGAGCTCTAATTTCTGACTGGCCCCTTGTTTGGGGACCCAGGGAGCAAGAAGAACGAGCTGTGAAGCTAGGAAAGTATTGCCCTGGAGCTGGGCTGCAATTTCTTTTTGTTCCTTGCCAAGTGCCCCTCTGATCTAGGACAGAGAGCCTGCTCTCAGCTGGAAGTCAGAAGGGGGCCCGGCCTTCAGGCTCTGGGGAAGCAGGACTGGAGTGAGGACGAACAAAAGCCTCACAGATCCCTCAGGGAAGTGTGAAGTGTCTGAGTCCACGGATTGTTCAGCCTAACCTGACTAGTGTGTCTGGGAGAATGACTGTAGGTGATTCACCAGTTCTTGGTGTCATGGCTTTGTCCCACAGACACATTATAGTGACTCTGCTTGACAAAGAGGCCTGGCTCGTGTGCTGGTTGCACATACACACTTACCAGTTCATGTGCATTTGCTACTGCTCGTGCATGCCTCTGTTGTAGGGGGTGCCACAAGTAACTGTGCAAAGATTCTACCCTATATGATGAAAATATGTGGGCTTTCCTTACACTACAGAACAGCCTCCTAACCAGTCCCTTGATGCTGTCAGGGATCCTTGCACTTTCTCACCAAAGAACCCCTTCAATAATAGTTCTCAATCCCTGACTGCCCATTAGCATCATCTAAGGAGCCTTTAAAAATACCAATTCCTGGGCCCCATCCTCAGAAGTCTAGGTCTAGGTCCAGGTCCAGGTCCAGGTCCAGGTCCAGGTCTAGGTCATCTTCAGATGATCTTGATGTGGAGCCAGGGTTCAGAACCATGGGCTAAAGGAAGGAACCATGAGCCCCTCTGCTCTGGATGGGTCCCCAAGTTGCTCACACCTAGGGTGATATTCCTCAGTTTTTCTTGTTTTTTATTCAACATTCCTATGATTTTTTTTGCTATAAACTTCATATATCCATAATATAATTCTACTGTTTTAAATTATTTACCAATAAGCTAAATTTTCACTCCAAGAAGGGGCTCCACATTCTTCCTGTGCTTCTCACACCAGCACACAACTCCATGCTCCCAGACCACATAGATCCCAGGGATGAGGACCACAGCTGATTTACCCATGCCTCCCAGAAAACCTTTCACTGACAAGTCTTTGGAATGTGTTTGCCAATGGTATTTACCAAGAGCAGGTCAGTTTTCCTAAAAGGTCCCTTTGATCTTCTCTTTGTTCCGGATGTATGGTGGCTCTGCATTGCCAGGTACCCTGATTCTGAAATGGGATACAGATGCCCTGGTGGTACAGGAGCACTCTATCGTGGGATTCACGAACAAACATTTTTTTAAAAAGGAGGTAAATGCTTATTTTATGTATGTTAGATAAATATAAATGGGACATAAAACCTGTGATTATTATTCTTTCTTTTTTTTTTTTAACATTTATTTATTTTTGAGACAGAGAGAGCATGAACAGGGGAGGGTCAGAGAAAGAGGGAGACACAGAATCCGAAACAGGCTCCAGGCTCTGAGCTGTCAGCACAGAGCCCAACGCGGGGCTCGAACCCATGGACCGCGAGATCATGACCTGAGCCGAAGTCGGACGCTTAACCGACTGAGCCACCCAGTCGCCCCTATTCTTTCTTTTTTTTTTAAAGGAATAGTTTTAAATTTGATTTAAGGAAAATCACTATGTAAATAGTAGTTCAGGCGGGACCTGGCTGTGTGTGTCACTAAGTGATCAAAGGATGGCATTCAAGGCCTCCTAATCTGGCCCTGACCTGCCATTTCCAGCTTAATTTTTTCCTCCTTCCCAATAGAGGGCCACTGCTTCATCAAAAAGGCTTACAAATAGTCCCACGTTATCAGCATCCCATAAAAACATGGGCTCTGGAACTATCCAACCTGGTTGAAACCAATGGCTCATGCAAACTTAAGGGGAGGAGGCACAGACCCCACTTCTTGATAGGGAAATATGTGGAAGGTTCTAGAAGGACATGCAGAATGGATAGCATTGTCATGGCTGTTTTGGGGAAATACAATCTGCCACAATCCATCTAACGGATTTCATATATGTTTTAAGGTCTTCATATATATATGTAAGTTAGGTTCAAGATAAACTGGCAAGAAATTCTTTCTTTTTCCTCCCCTCCCTCATGACAGGAACCTGGGAATAATCCAGCTTGGGAGAAACTTTAGGTATTAAATTTGAAGTGCCAGGCATATAGTAAACACTCAGTAAATGTGATTGCTATTATTAGATGATCTGGAGGACACTTCTGGTCTCTCTCCCCTGGACACAAACAATCACACATGTGCAGTCTTATCTCCAGTATTTCATGTAAACTCCACAATCACCCTGCAAGACAGATACTCTTAACCATTATCTGCATTTAACTAATGAGGCACCTGAGTCTTAGAGAATTGAGGAATTTTCCCCTAATTTCCTGAATTTAATCCCTAAAAGTTTCACGAAGGGGGTAATTTTATGACCGTTTTAAAGATAGAGAAAGGGCTCAGGGAGATTAAGTACATTGCCCAAGACAGGAAAGGTTGGATTTGAACCCAGATTTTTCTGACTCTGGCCTCAGTGTGGTTCCCACCTTGGACACAGCTTCCCAACAGTGAGGGTGTGGTGGTGGGGGGAGGGGGGACTCCATCGTGGCTCTCGGTGCCAGTGAAGCGGCCAGGTGGTCACAGCTGAGTTTGTTCTTTCCGTAGTTCCCTGCAGATGGTACCCGGAAGCCAACGGCCATTAACCCCCAAGGTCATGGAGAAACATAGCTGCTGTTGTTCCAGGATGCAAATGTGCTTATTTACTCTAGCCAGTGGGAAAATGCCAGTTCCTGTGGGAAAGGGGCGAGTGTGTGGAAGGGTGTGTTGTGGAGGAGTGTAACATGGGGACTGGCATGAAGCGCTGGGCAACGTGGCATGATGGCTTCTGCCCTTTTCAGAGCACCTCCTATGCGCGCAAAGCTCTGGACCTTTGCACATGCTACTCTTTAGTCAGTGCTCATTTTTTCATTCAGAAGATCTATGTGAGGCCCTCTTATTTGCTAGTCACTATGAAAGGTGCTGGGGGAAAAACACTGGACAAGATGGGAAAGTCGTTCACCCTACTGGAGCTTATCTTCAGGTGGTAAGGGGAAGGGCGAGGGACAGAAAATATTCATGTAAACAAATAAAAAAAATAATCCCATATTTGTGATCTGTTAATCACTAAGAAGAAAATAAACAAGGTAACGGAAAAGGGAATAGCTTGGAACACTTCCCAGACCTAATTATCCTTTAGGATGTAACCCAGATAGCACCTCCTCTGGGAAACCTTCCTGGCCCAACAAGGCTAGGTTAGATGAGCCTCTAACGTGGCTCACATAGCCAGTTACCTGCTTGTGGCGCTTGTTTACTGGTCTCTCTCTCACACTAGCCTGCGTGCCCCTTGAGGACAGAGGCCAGGTAGTGTCCCAGGTACCTGGAAGCTGTCTGGCAGCACAGGTGCTCAACGCCTATTTGCTTAAAAAAATGAATGGATGGAGGGATGGCCATGTTTGGTAAAACATCACCCTGAAGAGTGAGGCTATTTTTAATGCAGTTATGGCCTCAAAACCGTGTGATCTTACTGTATTCTTCCTAACTGCTGCTGGCTGTTTTTCTTTTTTTAACATATTTTGGGATCTTAATGAATGAGAATGATTTGCACTACAGCATATGGCTACTTTAATTAAGCAAAGGGTATCATTTTAGTAGGATAATAAATACTGTATAATTTATCAGGCCTTGTGTGTATTTTACAAGTATACCATGTGGGCCATATAAATCATTCTTTTACTTGGGAGGGGTAGAAAGAATCCCTATTGATCCGATGCAAGACAGTGCATGGAAAGAAAATGAGCTGAACACCTTGACTGCCCCTGAAGAGGCAGCCATCTACGCAGCAGTCACCTTGGGGTTCCTTGGGCACCCTGAAAAGTGGAGTCACTCAGAAGGGACAGTGGGTGTAGGGAAGAGACACTGTCCACGGTTGGAGAACTCAGTAACCCTCTGTGTTTGCTCCTCAATGAATAAATCACATTACCACCCGCTGAAGAGGTAGGACTCTGCAGAAGGAGATGCTGCTTGGAGTGCTGGAAAGAGGCCTGGGCTCTTGGGTTTTGTTGCTAAGCATTTGCCCAGGGCTGGAGAATTAGAATCCACCTGGGAGTAGGGGCAGACTAAAAGTAAGGCAGGGGAAGGTGAGCTCAGCACGTGGCCATGGAAATCCAGCAGTACTGGGATGTGGTCAAAGAACACCCACAGGTTATAAACAGACCCTGACAGAGCAGACGGGCTGGTGGGGTCCAGGACCTCGGATGAGCTAGATGCCTTTGACCCAGAACAAGGTGCCCTGGCTCCCTGGGAGCACTTAGCATCCTGAGGAGTGGGGAAGCTCCCCATCACTAGACGAGGGCAACTATGCCCAGGGCTGTGGGGCTGGGGTGCCCCGATGGTAAGTCTCCGGGCAAATGGAAACCGAAAGTGTATTCTAAAGAATGAACCTTCCCCTACAAACTTGCAGACGCTTGCTACAAACTAACCTGCGATTCACCCTCCTTAAGCGAGCAGAGTGAGAGGATCTGTGGAAAAAATGGAACCAGCACGAGGTTTTGGTGGAGTGAGTCATGCCACATAGACAGGAGTGGGAGAAGGGCATCTGCAGAAATGGAGAAACGGCACATCATGTATCATACTTTTCATTACATTTTCTAAGAACACAATGTTGGAGATATCCATTTTATCTCTCCACTATCTCTCTATCTGTTCCAGAGGTTCCAAAGAGATGTATACTGGGAAACAGTTAAGAAGCTGATCTGGCTGAGCAGAGCCTTTGTGGACAGGGAAGGCTGGCCTATTCTAATTTCATATACTTTTGGGAAGTATAAAGGAGGTAAGATTGAAAAGTAGCTATAGAAGACATTACAGAGAACCCTGAAGACTTCGTACATAAATTTTAAAATTAAAAATATGCAGTCACTGGCACCTGTCTGCAATATGCAAGGCATTCTATTCAGGCTGGGATATATCGAGACTTCAGACGACTTAATTACATGGCTGCCTAGACAGCTCTACCTGGGTGTCCCAACAGCACATTGAAGTCCACATGGCCAGCACCTGACTCCTCATGTGTCTGCCCAAATAAGCTCCCTCCCCTCCACTCTTTTGACCAGTTAAAGGTACCAGCGTGCACCCACTCACCTGGGCAATAAACTCAGGAAGCACTGAAGACCTTTCTCTCCCCTACACTCTCCATGTTAAATCAACAGCAAGTGTAATCAGCTTCACCTCCCAACCCTTTCTCCAATTTCTCAATTCCTTTCTATTTCTTTTCTTGGATGATTACACCAGTCTCTTAACTGTTGCCCCTGCCTCCAGGCCTGTGGCAGCCCCCCACCCCAGCTTCAGATTCCACACTGTCACCATACCGTTCTGTGCTGAGAATCCCACAAGGACTCTCTAATAGCTAACCCGATAGTAGTTGCTGATTTTAAGCTTTACAACATTTCTTTTTCAAATGAAATCCCAATAATCAAAACAGGACAGAGCCAAGATGCCTTGATGAGTGTCTCGCTTACTCAGTCTTGCTCCTTATCCCAAGGCACCACAAAAGAGCCCCAGTGACCCCAACAAACACAGTCTGAAAGTTCACAGGAAATGTCCAAACCACTTAGCATGGTTTTTTTATCCCTCTACCTCCTGGCCATCTCTCCCATCCCACTTCTGCCACTTCCTCCCTCACTGCTTGGACCATCCTGCTCTACTCTCTGGCCCCATTAACAGAGCTGCCTAGCACCAGTGATCCTCCAAATTCTGTTCAGGTATTAGCTCCTGTTGGAAGCCTCTCTGAACCCCCAAGCAACTCAGCCAGAACCTAATGCATTCTTAGGTGGACAGTCTTCCCCAGGAGAATGTAAGCTCCTTGAGGACCCAGCCAGCGGCCCATTCATTTCTCTCCTTGGTTCTCAGCTCCTAGTAAAGTCCCATAACCCTTCATCACACTGAGCTATGGAATGAAGACCAGGTGCCTCCCCTATCTTCACGCAGACTGTGCAGAGTCCTGCTGTGCTGCCTTAAGGTCTCAGCGATCAAAGACTATCCCCCTGTGACCCATGGTGATAGATTAGAACATCTGGCACCCTCCGCAGGGGTTCAGGCCAGCCTGTGTGGGCCTCGTTTGATGAATGGCCACTTCACTGGCTCTCTCCCTGCCAGCTCCAAAAGCAACACCAGTTCTTATTGTAGATAAAGTGACTTCTCAAATACCTTGGGCAAGAGGCCAGTGAGCTGGGCCAATGAGCAGTGGAAAGCGATTGTTCCAAGACTCTAATCGACATGCAGCTCTTTGAGGAAAAGAGTGATGAAGGCCTTTACTTCAAGAACCAGATGCAGGGCTTCTCCATCCCTCTCACGTGACAGGAGTGGGTCCAGGTTTGAGTCAGCCTGGCACCTAATGCAGAAGATTTAGAAGACAAAAAGCTAACGGTCACTGTGTGCTTTGGGGGAGACAGTGGTTAAATAGCAGCTTCACAACAGTTGTAAAAAATGATGGTGTAATGTGCTGAAGTGCCCTCCCCAAATTCATATGTGGAAATCCCAACCCCCAGTACCTCAGAAAGCAACTGTGTTTGGAGATGAAGGTCATTAGGGTGAGCCCTAATCCAGTATGATTGGTGCACTTATAAGAAGAGGACATGTGGACAAAGCTTTGTATAGAAGGAAGACCATTTGAAGACACAGGGAGAAGACAGCCATCCACAAACTAAAGAGAGAGGACTCAGAAGAAATCAACCCTGTTCACAACCTGAATTAGACTTGCAGCCTCCAGAAGTCTGAGAAAATCAATTTCTGCGGTTTAAGCCAGCCAGGCTTTGTTATGGCAACCCTCACACACTAATACTGATGGGTATGGTGTGGTGAGGGTCTCAGGCTATGGTGCAGGCCCTATGGGGGCTATGGTATGCTCCTGGGTGCCACCGTCGTCCTCATGGACGGTTTCTTGCTGCCCTGCTTCCATGAGTTTCTCTTCTCCCACAGCGTCTTGTGCCCTGGCTTGCCTTTCATCACATTCCCATGCAAAGGCTGTATTTGTCTACTTCTCTGTCTCCTCGACTAGACTCAGCTCTTCTAGGGTAACATTGTGTCTCTTATTTCCAGTGCCTGGCACAGAGGTAGTACCCAGTAGCTGTACATTTGTGGAATCGATGAATTGGAGTTTACCATCCATATCTGTGCCCAGCCCTTCTGCCAGAGTCTGCTCCTTAGGTTGCCCTGGCTTGGGGGTCCTCAGCAGCCCCTCCCTTCCAGCTTCTCTGGCCACTGGCGCTGCTAAACAAGCCCCAGCAGGCCAAGGCTCGGAATGGAAAGGAATGGGTGGGGGAAGAGAGACGATTGGTCCATGTCCTGTCCAGAGAATGTGATTGGCTCTCTGTCTGAATGGGATCCTGTGATTGGCTTCTCGAGCAGTGTGGCTAATGAAGCTCTTCGCTTTAGGCGTTTCCTGGTAGCTTTCTGGCTGCGGGAGCGGGCTGGCTGTCTCTGAGCTGGCTCTGGTCTAGTATCTGTTTGCTGCAGCCTGAAGGTGCAAATGGTGCTCACAGACTCAGCAAACAGCTTTTTCCTAGGCCTTTGGGGATGGGATTTGCTGTGGGTCAGCAGGGGTCTAACACAATCTCCTTTTGTTGGGCAAACAAAACAACTGTTGATATACCTCCTCTCTGGTCCTGACACCTTTAACTCAACACAGAAAATCAAATCACTTCCCTGCAATTGGATTCTAGCAACTTCCCTCGATCCTCTTTTCCTTTGGTTTCCCTCCTGGGGTTCGACCTGCATTTTCCTTTTTCTGCAAGTTGAAAATGTAGGTTATGGCTGGGCTGTCAAATCAGGAAGGACTGGCAGTTAGAATGAGAGGCTCTCCCATCCTTCACAGCCTAGAAATGTTCCTTATAGTTCCCGAAGCCCGAGTGATATTTGGAAGTCTACAGCGATAATAATAAGTATTATTGTTTACATGTTGCAGTTGCTAACAGTTTACACGTTATAATAATTCCTCATACAGTTTTGATCTTACACGAATAGGCATTATTACATTTGTCCTCAAACCCCTGGTGCAATTTGCAATTTTTTGCTTCACAATTTACATTTTGAGGATAATGTACATGTTGGCTGCAAGGTGAAGTGACTGGGTCTGACAGGGTGCTGCGTTGCAGCAGACCCATTAGGGGAAGAAGAGGTGTCACCGTGGGTGGGGGGATGATTTTGCCAGAAGAGGAGGCCATTTTGCAAAATTTAAATCTGCATTGAAACATCATCCATCCTCCTTTTCTGGCCCCCTTTCTGAGAAATATCATCTCTACTCAGCCCCAGAGCAGGCTTGTCTCTGCTCCCTGAGTGGTTCCTGCCCTGGACAGGCTTTGGCAGGGTGACGACCTCAGTATGTGGTGGGTGTGGGCAATGGCTGGCAAGCTGGTGTTTCTCTCTCTTCTCCCGCCCCCACCTCCTCAGTCTCTTCTGCTCCATGTTCATGGAGAAGCAGAAGAAGGTGGGGATATGGGTTTGCCATTTATTCCCAAGGATTTCCTGTCCTACCTGCTCCTCCCCCTCCACTTGAGTAGGGGTCCCGGGAGAGGAGTCCTCAGATCACCTGTTTTTAATGGGATGTGAACAGTATATCGTGTAACTTTCTAGTTCTTTCTGGACCTTCTCTCATCAAAGGTAGCTTTTCTGTTTGTTTCAAGCTGATGAAAGCAGCACAACTTAAAAAATAATAACTCAAAAACTACTTTGTAGAAAATGGGAACTAGGGTGAGTCACTGGCTGTATGCGAAGGGAATGGTGGTGGGATAAGTTTTAATAACAGGGCACTGTGTGAAACTTTGAAAAGTAACCACCCCTCCCTCATTTTCCTCAATTTTGACAAACTGGGTTGGTGCAAAAGAAAGACGTCTTCTTTTGTGAGCCCTCAGGAGCTGCAGAGCTAACTTCAGGGGCAGCCACGCATGAGAACATCCTTACCTAGTTCATAATGCCTGGTGCATGGCAAATGCTCAGTACATGGTAAGTGTTACTATTATCATTAAAAATACAAATGAGACAATGAAAGAAAATGTTGGTTTCTTTTTCTCCAAACTCCTGAGATGGTCTCTCTCTTGTTCAGGGTTCACCTGGTCCTTCTCAGGACATACTGACTGTCCAAGTAGGCAGCGAGACATCCTGAGAGTTGGGGGACAGCAGGGGGCTGGCTCTTGAACCTTCTATGGTACAATTCCTTGTGTGCTCACTCTGAGACCTGCTTATCTTCTCCCAGGTATTTGATTTGAGATTTCACTTTCAGACTGAACTGAGGTCTTACTAGTCAGTGAGTCAGGGTGGCTACTAAGAGCTATACGTTAGTTTCCTAGAGCTATTGTAACCAAGCACTACAAACTTGGTAACTTAAAATAGCAGAAATTTATTCTCTCAGAGTCCTGGAGGCCAGAATAAGGTGTTGGGAGGAGCATGCTTCCTCAAAAGTCTAGGGGAAGCTCCTTCCTTGCTTCCTGTGGCTTCTACCAAACCTAGGCATCCCTGGGCATGTGCAGCATCACAGCAGCGTCCGACTCCACTGTCACAGGGTCATCTTTTCTGCATCTGTCTCCTCTTTTTTTTTTTTTTAAGTATGTCTATTTATTTTGGGCAGGGGGTGGGAGAGAGAGAGAGAGAGACAGGAAGAGAGAGAAAATCCCAAGCAGGCTCTGTGCCACCAATGTAGAGCCCAAATGAGGGGCTCAAACTCATGAGCTATGAGATCATGACCTGAGCCGAAATCAAGAGTTGGGTGCTTAATCGACTGAGCCACCCAGGTGCCCCTGTCTCCTCTTTTTCCAAGGACACCAATCATATCAGATTAAGGATCGACTCTACTTCAGTGTGACCTCGTCTTACTGACTACATATGCAGTGACTTTATTTCCAAATAAGGTCACATCCCAAGGTACTGGGAGTTAGGACCCCAACATACGTTTTTGGAAGACAAAACTGAAACCACATCAGGGCTTTTCGATCATCCATCTCAACAGGCCTTGAAGGCAGCAGGGCTTTGGGGCAGAGCCCTGGGCCTTCACTTCCAGAAATGCTGCACCCGAACAAACAGGAACTGACTCTGATGGCTGGGCTTCCCTCTGTCCTGCCCAGCTTCAGGCCTCACCCTGCCAGGGCTGATTAAACACATATCCCCCTTCCACTGCATCCCACATGTCCTCGGCTCAGTGAGTGGAAGTCAGGGCTCAGCTGAAAGTTCTGACCCAGGGCCACTCCTCCAGGCCAGCTAGAGCATGTCTCGCCCGAGAAGGCTAGCCTGCTGGAATGGACGTGACTTGTGTGCTAGCTTGTCACCCCACTCCTGCTACCCCCCACTCTACTCTGCTGCCAGTAAATGTTGTCAAGGCACAGACGTTTTCTGAAATCCCACTGTCTGGAGGACGGAGAGGTTGACTCAGGCTGAGTGACAGCCACAGCTGAGCAGAAAAGGGCACAGAGAGAGACAGAGACAGAGACCAACAGAAAGAGCAGGGTGACAGCCTGAGTTCAGAGAGACAGGGTGGGGGAGGGTACCCCTGGCCCTGACTCCCCCAATGCCTACAGCAGCTGCTCTGCCTCCCTGGAGGGAGCCCTGGCTGTGCTTTCCAGAATCCTCCTCCAGTCTGGCCCCATTACCCAGCTACTCATAGAAATCATGGAGCCCTGAAGGAAGGGACAGAGTAATCTGTAAACTCTTCTACACAGGGTTTTTTACAATACATACTCCTGGTTTGCCTCAGGAGACAGTCATTGGGTTTTATAATTTTTTTTCGAGAAAGATCTAAATGTTCTCTAATTAACCTATTAGTATTAATTATACACTTGTAGTCATTTATTTGCTAATCTGAAAAAAACGAACCTCCTGGATTCAAAGAAAAGGTTCCCCACCAACTCCCATCCTCTTTTGTCTTTTCTCCTAATGTTAAGTGTTTAAATCACTTGTCAACACAGAAGGAATAATAATAATAAAAAGAGTGACACCGGATCAGAGAGCAGGGCCATGGTGGAGAGATACAAAGCCCCCTGAGCAGTCAGCAGGAAGTGAAGATTCCTCCGTATTCATCAGGGGAGAGGAGAGGACAGCCGCAGGATCCTCGGACCTGCCCAAGGAGCAAGACCCCGAGGCTGGCCTGCTGGGGCACAGTTTCCTGCCCTGTGCTTTTAGGACCTTATGGCTCAGCTTTTGCACAGGGATCCCCGGGATCATGTGGGTGCTGCTGTCGTCAGCTTCTATCTGTCTGCCCCGACCTCCTTGACAGATGAGGCTCACACACCTGAGACACTCTCTCAATGTAGCCAAAAGGAGGAGGCAAAGACACATAAACACACACGCATTTATGTTTATTGTGTGGGGATACAAGGCATTATAATAACTTGTAACCACCACACATATTATGAGCATATCAGTGATGATAACTCGCTCACAGATGTGACAAAAAATAAGATAAGCTGCTATTACATACAATTGGTAGGTATAGCCTCCAATGCCACTTTTTCCTCTCCCTGCTGCAGGAGAGCCTGTCAGAACACAAGAGAGAGAGTAAGCCTCAAGAGCCTCAAGAAGGGTGAAACTGAATGCGAATTTTATAAGCTTGCACATTTAGGTCCCATCTCAGCAGCCCCGATTAGAGTCCCACTGGATGGGACTATAAATGAAGAAGCAGTGTCACAAAGTGTCCCCAGCAAAGGACAAATGTTTGTCTAGTGTGGTATGGCATTGTCCTGGAGCCTGTGGAAGCCTGAATTTCTCCCTCTGTGCCCCACCAAGTCTAGGATAAAGCTTTTGGGTTTCCCCACCTTAGGCTACAAGGCTCCTGGGTGGTGCTGTATTCAGGTATGTTGGCCTCAGTCTCCCAGCTCCTGGGGAAGTCTGAGAACACAATTGGACTTGAACACCCTCAGCATTTCTCACAGATTGACCATTGTCCTGAAGCTCTTGCTCAGTGGGGATTTCACACCTGTGGATAAATGATATGCTGTGCTGCAACCATGCAAGACCTATGAAGAGAGAGTTTTAAAAAGTAATTAAATGGGTAATTTGATGCTTGTTCCTTTCTTCCATCTTTGTTCACTGAAGGTACATAAAACCTAAGGAATCGCACCTTGCTCTGGACCTAACCATCTGCCATTTCAAGCTTGAATGTCTTCCCTCCCCTCCTTCCCCCATGCTTGGTTCCAGAGGGGGGTTCCAATCCCTGGACTTTGCTGGAGGGCTTAACCAAGAAGCCTGGCATCTTCCCCTTGGACTGAGATCCATCAACAGCCTTGTCCCCATTCTCCCCCCTTGCTCAAAACAGACCCACAAGTCTAGGGACTGGGTTTCAGTAGGGTAACGCCTCGTTGATCTGGGCATTGTTCGAACTTACACAAACTAGCCAGGTAACTGAAACCTATCCTATCAAGAGCCAAAATCATTTCTTAAAAAAATTAATCACTTTTAGTAGACATTTTTCAAAAATGCATTACACACTTTCTTTCCTCCTTTAACAGAGGCTACTGATCATAATTTCCTGGAGCTGTAATCTGTCTGCACCTGCCTTCTAGTTGCTCTGACTCCTTTTTCAATGTCAGAAGATAGGCTTTCACTCTGGTCCCTGCAGGGTGTCCATCTCTAGCAGCCACACTGCCCTCCTTCTGCTCGGATCTTTCTATGTGTGCTGCCGCAGACTTTGGGGGGCCATCAGACCCACCTCCTCAGCTGGCTACTTCTTAGAGAAGAGTCAGGGAGGCCCTCAACAACACGCCCAAGAGGCAGGTTCTAGGCTTAGCAGAGACAGGGCTCTGGAATGGCTGTTTTGGGTAGTCAAGGACTCGTTGGCTTATTACACTGGATGGTGTACCTTATAGGACTAGAGATGCCAAAGAAACATGGTATCTTTAGGGGAAGCCACCCCACATTAAAACCCTAAGTCACTTTTGCTGTGATTAGACAGCAGGATGTCAAGGAGGAAACAAGGAAGAAAAGTGGAGTTTACTGAACATTTCCTGAACATTCCGTGACAAGAGCTCTGCTAGGAATTCTCACCTGCTATTTCACTCACTGCTCCCTAGATCCTAGAGATGTAGACACTATTGTCCCTATTTTACTGAGGAAAAAATGAAGGCTTAATGCTGCTAATTAGTAAGTGCAGAATCAAGATGCCAAATCATGTCTGTCTCACTTTGAAACCTGTTGTCTTTTGGGGCACGTGGATGGCTCAGTTTGTTAAGCATCTGATTTCAGCTCAGGTCATGATCTCATGGTTCATGAGTTCAAGTCCCGCATCAGGCTCTGTGCTGACAGCTGAGAGCCTGGAGCCTGCTTCAGATTCTGTGTCTCCTTCTCCCTGCCCTCCCCCCACTCACACTCTGTGTATGTTTGTCTCTCTCTCAAAAATAAGTAAACATTAAAAAGAAATTTTAAAAAGATCTGTTGTCTTTTATACTTTTTATCCTTTCAAAAAGCATAGAATTCCTTCTTTTTAATTCTTTTTTCATTTCTCTATTTTTAATCTTCTTTATTTTTCTTTTTTTTTTAAAGTTCATTTATTTTGAGAAAGAGAGAGAGAGAGATGGAGAGGGAGAGGGGGGAGAGGGAGGGGGAAGAGAGAGAGAAGGAGAACACGCAGGGGAGGGGCAGAGATGGAGGGGGAGAGAGAATCCCAAGCAGGCTCCGCACTCTCAGTACAGAGCCCAACATGGGGCTTGATCCCATGAAAGGTGAGATCATGACCTGAGCTGAAATCAAGACTCAGAGGCTTAGCCAATGGAGAAACCCAGCTCCCCTTAATTTTTCATTTTTAATGAATGAAATCATCCATGAAACCCCAACGTAAGAGATAACAAGATGCTCCTGTGGACGGCTTGGGCTTTTCTAGGCACCAAAACTATTGGAACCCTAGGGCCCCACAGAACCCAGACTGAAAACCATGATAACCAGGCCCAGAGATGTGCTAGGATAATATCTGATGGTTTAGGAATTCTCAAATAGGGCCTAAATAAAATTTTCCCTAATCATGCCCAAGAAAGGGGAGGGATAGACAGACTTCTTCTGGAGAAATCTGTAAATGATATACCATCTCATTCCAAGTCCTCTGTCCTCACTGGGTTTGCATGCACTCAGAAGAAAGACTTCTTTGACATCTGATTACATTTGGTGGTGCTGATGCTGCAGACCTGGGCAGACTTCTCCCTGGGCAAAGCATTGCTGGTGGACTAGGGTTGAGACCCCCTGGGACCTCTACTGTCTCCTTGTAAATCCGCCACCCTTCTCTTCTGCACCATTTGTGCTTGATTTTTCAGGGAGCAAAAATTATGTTGTTGGACTGTGGGGCACCTATGATGGCTGAGACATATCCAGGAACTCCCATATGAAACTCCCAGGTGAAAGGGCATGGCAGGCCTAGAAGCAGAGGGACGAGTGACATCAACAAGAAGATTCTGGCACAAAGCTGTGTTATGAGTTAATGAGAAGAGGCAGTGAGCAACAAGAGTGAGAGTTTGGGCTCTGGAGTCAAGCAAACCAGGATTTTTTATTCTGCCTCTGCTGTTTCTTTAATCTCCCTAAGCCTGAGTGTTCTGAGCTGCCAAATGAGAATAAAAATATCTCTTTCACTGGTATGCTATAGTGTTAGATGGAGTGATGCATGAAAGGTGGTTGGCACAGTGCCTGGCACATAGTAAGAAATCAGTAACCATTAGTTGTTCTTATCATTATCCTCATTAATCATTATATACTCAGACAAGTAATCCAAGGACTGAGAAGTCAATATAAAGAGCAGAAAGTTACTTAGGGTTTGGTCATAATGTTTAAAATCATCTAATTAGTACAGTGGTCTGTATTTTATTAGGAGACCTCAGGCCTGGGGTTTGCTTTCCAAGCAGAGTTACTAAGTTGTTGGCATTTGAATTTGGAGCACATTGGGGCACTGGGTGGCTCAGTTGGTTAAGTGTCTCACTCTTGATTTCAGCTCAGCTCACGATCTCACGGTTTTTGAGTTTGAGCCCTGCATTGGACTATGTGCTGACAGTGCAGAGCCTGCTTGGGATTCTCTCTCTCTCTCTGCCCCTCCCTTGCTTGTGCTCTTTCTCTCAAAATAAATAAATAGATGAATTTGGAGCACAGGTGAGGGACCCTCAGCATACAGACAGTATTAAGCTATGGGGCTAATAACTCACTTCATTAGAGAGTGGGACAGAGACGAGAAGGGATCTGGCATGGAGTGGGAGCCAGCAAAGGAGACCAAGAGGGAATAGCTACCAAGGGAGAAGGAAAGCCAGCTGTCCCACAAGCCATGAGAGAACAATTCAAGAAAGGGGAGGCCAGCTACAATGAATGGTGGGGAGGCTAGGAAGGGACACTGAATGTGGACCTTGAGGTTGTTGGGACCTTGGCAGGGGCAGTTTTATGGAGGAAGAGAGGCTGAAGCCTGATGTGGTGCTGGAGGGGACAAAGGGAGGTGAGGAAGTTGCAATTATGAGCACAGACAACTCTTTGGAGATGTTTCGCTAAGATTTCTCCCTGGGATGTGGAGCCATATGAGTTCTATCGGGAAATGTGGTGGTGTGAAGGAAGAAGGGGGAGCCACTCCTTGGATACATCAGCTGGTGGAGCATCCTCTGGGAAACTCATCACTGACACATTCTCTTCACAGAAAATGCATTTCAGTTGGAGGGGAGAAATGAAGTCAAAGTCACCAAGGCTGTCGGAATGGCTTTCCCTCCAATTACCCGTGTGTGGATGGTGTAACAGAAAGGAGGCAGAGGGGACAGGCCCTGCTGAAGCAGACTATTCCTTCCTTCCCACCCATGACATTGCAGGATCCATGGCCAGACGTCAGATGGGGGATTGTCCCAGCCCCTGGGACACTCACTGCCCCTGGAGAGTTTGGGGCCACACCCAGTCTGGCCTCAATACCAAGAGCCCTGGGACAGGTGGCCTGGGATGAATCAGAGGGCTAATTAGCACTCTCTCCCCATCTAAAAGGAGCCAGAGACATATAAATTGCCCCCAAGAGGGAGGGAAGGAGGCAGAGAAAAAGGAGGTGGAGAAACAGACAGGGGTTACATCAGAAAAACAACACCATCCAAACAGCCTCATGTCCCAAATGGGTGTTCCTTCTCTAGTAGGAGTGGCAGAGGCAGCTGGGACCCAGGGGAACCCTGAGGTAAAGCACCTGTGTTGGCGCCTCATTATCTGCATGATGGATGCCACCTCCCTACCCCAGTGAGGCCCCAGGTGATGTCTACATGGCTAGCTGGTGTCTAATATCTCTGCTTCTTCCCATTACACAGCCCTGAAAATTCACTGCTGGGCGCCAGCATCTAGCTTGGCCCTTGGTAAACTGGGGTTTCTGCTGGGTAAAAGTCACATCAGGGCAGTGGCCAGGTCTGCGCTCATCCAGGGGATGGAAGAATCAGTGGGCTTGACCAGCATAATGTTTTAGGGAACAGTGCAACTGAGAGGATTCTGGAGAGGTAGGGTCTAATCATGGCTGCGTGACCCTGAGGGCCTTGGAAACATGCAAGTTTGGGCCACATAATATCTCTAACATTTGGGAGTTCTGTGAGTTCAGCATCCTCCCAGCCAAATTATTTCTGGATTATTTATAGAGCCATGCCCCTTTTTTATTATTATTTTTTTTCTATTCTTTCCAGCCTAACTTTTGAGGGCCTAGCATTCCTGTTGATCTCAGTTCTGTGTGGGCAGAGGAGCAAAACCATTGTTCATTTGAGAGATAGGGAAGGAAGTCTTAAGTCTGTAATTAAAGACAATTGCCCACAATGAGCACATCTAATGGCCAGATCTTGGTTTTTAATACCATTCTCCAACAAAAGGAGTTAGGGCTCCTTGGAGAAATGGTTGTTTCCTGCTGGGGCAGGAAATGTATGAGATGAGGCTAGGGCATCCTGTAACACCAGAAAGTAAGGAAGTGACACATACACACACACACATGCACAGGCGCACGCCCGCGGGGATACGTTAAGGGGACACAGGAGCCAATGAAGAGCTCCCAATGGCCAAAGCTGGAAGAATTTGAGCCAGGAAATAAATAAAGGAGTCTTGGATCATAATGCAAGGTGTAAAATGAAGATTCATGAACCTATGTTGATATAAATAAATGAATAAACTATCAAAGAAATAAATAAGGAGAAGAGACAAATCCGTGGTACATAGGAATTACAAATCATTTGGTAGATGCCTGTTTTCAAGGATGTGGAGCTTAACTCTCCACTCTGTAACTGTGGGCTGCACCTAGTGACTTCTTCCCCAAGAAAACAATATGGAAAGGGGGAAAAAGCAAAACTTCAGAGTGGAATGCTGTCTTAGCCAAGTGATCAGGTCAACATCAGCAGTGATGAGTCATGGTGAGGTATGTACTTCTGACATGATGTGATAAGAAGGGCACTATACCATGTGGTCTTCCCCCAAAAAGCTCATAATCCAAGTCTGAGCATTAAAACAAGTGTAAGACAAATCCCAGTTGGGAGCTACTCTATAAAATACCTGACCATTACTCACCAAAACTTCAAAGTCGTCAAAAACAATTAAAGTCTGAGAAACTGTCACAGCAGAGAGGAGCCTAAGGAGACAACTAAATGTAATGCAGTGCCTTGGATGGGATCCTGGAACAGAAAAAGGACATCAGGTAAAAACTAAGGAGATCTGAATAAACTGCAGACTTTAGTTTAAACCAGTGTGCCAATATTGATTTTACATTAATAAATGCACCATACTAATTTATTTTTATTTTTTGAAGAAAAAATTTTAAAGTTTTATTTATTTATTTGCAGAGAGACAGAGACAGTGAAAGCAGGAAAGGGGCAGAGACAGAGGGAGAGAGAGAGAATCCAAAGTAGGCTCTGCACTGCCAGCACAGAGCCAGATGCAGGGCTCAAATCTACAAACTGTGGGATCATCGCCTGAGCCGAAACCAAGTCAGACACTCAACCCACTGAGCCACCCAGGCTCTGGACCATACTAACTTAAAATGTTAATAATTGGGAAAACAAGGCACTGGGTAGATGAGAAAGTCTCTGTCCTTTTTTTTGAAATTTTTCTGCAAATCTAGAAGTGTTCTAAAAAATAAAGTTTATAAAAAAAATAACCCAAACCCTGCCCAAATCATGTGTTTCTAATTAAATCATTTGAGTGGTTCAAACCTGAGTAGAGTTGCTTAGCAATTTTTAAACTGTATTTGTGTAAAGGATTGTGATGGTTACTGCTAATTCCTGATTTAATTTCTATTTCCTTCTTCATGTCCCCCCAAAAAAAAAAAAGGCAGTGTTTCCCCCAAAAAACAATGTGTCCAGCAAACATATTCATTTCTCCTGATACTCTTGCAGCAAGTGGTGGCCATGAACACAGTTCTGGTCAGTGAGACATAGGGGGATCTCTAGGAAGATACTGGCTTCTTGAATAAAAGGAGAAATCATCATTAGCAGAAAGCCCTTTGCCCAACGATCTTCCCCTTCTTCCCACCTGTAGTTGAGATACGTGGCCTGAAGGCAGGACAGCTATGTTGTGATCATGAAGCAACCAGCATGATGATGAAACTCTACACATCATGGGTGACAGAGCTGAAAGGTAAAGACACGGGTCCCTGGTGGCACTGCTCAGTGACTGTATAAGTCCTGGACTGCTCATCTCTAGACGTCTTACTTGGTGATTCAATTTTTTTAAAGGCTACATTGGTTGGGGTTTTAGTCATTTGCAACCAAATACAATCTTACCAATATAAGGACCAGTTAGTAGAGAAGCTACAGAAGGTGAGGAATTTGGAGAGAGAAGACTGTTTTAGAACTAAGAGCAAGAGAAATTATATTAAATATTAAGGATCTATAGACTATTTATTACATAACTAAGGGTTTCAAAAATGAAGTAAGCTATTTAATCTACATGTCAAACTGGTATGAGTATGAATCCTTATCTTTGTTTGAGAGCCTGGACCATGCAGGCACACAAGTAAAGTGAAGTTGCTCAAGGTCACAAAATAAGTAAGAGGCAGAGCTAGCAATGGAATCCAAGTCACCTCATGCCAAGGTAGACAGGTGTCCCTCTGTACCACTTTGGTCTCAAGGGAGCTCAGGTGCAAGCTATCTGAGGAAGGCAAGGGATGGAAAAGGCAGAGAGACCAGAGATTGAGGAGAAAAGCTAGCCCAGGTCTCAGCTCTGTCTGAGGACTCTAGGAATGAGAGGAGCCTGGACATTCTACATGTGAACAAGTAATAACCTTGGGGTTCATGTAATCATGAAAAGAGGAGTGTAAGTGGAGGTTTCAGACAGAAAAGATATGTTAACTGCCTAAAGACCAGGGATTAGGAGATCAGCCAATACCCCCTGAGTGAAAAATTTTGGAATAGAAAGTCTAGAGTTTTTTAGATTTTTATGAAAAAAATTGAGCATAAGAATCTGTTGTTTATAATTCAATAAGCACTTCTTAAACATATACTATGGGCAAAGCACCATATTAGGCAAGGTGAAGATCACAAAAGAAAAGAATGGTATGACCTGCTCTATAGTTAAGTGAGAGAATCCAAATGATGTGTCAAATAGCTGTGCATTTGGAATTGTGTTCAAATTAGGAGTCTTGCTTTTCTCCTGAAATAGGGGATGAATCCAGGTTGGTATGTTGCCTCCAGACTGTCTTAAAAAACCCAGAATCTTTCTGTGCTTTTATTCTGGATGGGAGAAGCCTAGTAGATACAAGATGGTTAACAGACCTCAGTCTGCCACTTATGTCCCAGGGTGGCAAAAAGGCAAAGGACAAAGGGCAAAAAGTGTACCTGCTGTGTCAACCCCTCCTTTTTCAGGGAGTTTTCCTGAAGGTCTCACAGTAGAGCTTCCTCTTACATATCATTGGCATGAATCGAAATACATGGATTTTTCTATTGTGATAGGCTGAATGTCTCTGTCTCCCCAAAATTAATACATTGAAGCCCTAACCTTCACTGTGATGGTGGTTGAAGATATGGCCTTCAGGAAGTAATTAGGGTTAGATTAGGTAACAACAGTGGGACCCTCATGAGATTAGCACCTGAAGAAGACGGGGGTGCTTGGGTGTCTCAGTCGGTTGGGCAGCCGACTTGGGCAACTCAGGTCATGATCTTGCGGTCCATGAGTTCCAGCCCCACGTCAGGCTCTTTGCTGACAACTCAGAGCCTGGAGACTGCTTCGGATTCTGTGTCTCCCCTCTCTCTCTGCCCGTCCCCCACTTGTGCTGTGTCTTGCTCTGTCTCTCAAAAATAAATGCTAAAAATTAAAAAGAAAAAGAAGAAGACAGATCTGTCTCTACACCCATGCACCAAGGAAAGGCCATGTGAGCACACAGTGAGAAGGAGGCAGTCTACAAGCTAGGAAGACAGTCCTAATGAGGAATCGAATGTTTTTGCACCTTGATCTTGGACTTTCCAGGCTCCAGAACTATGGGAAAGAAATGTCTGTTGTTGTTTATGTCACCTAGTCTGTGGCATTTTGTTATAGCAGCCCAGGTTGACTAAGACACCTATCTATGAGGAAGCTGGGAAATGTGCTCAACTGACACCTGAAATAACGTCCATGTTTTATTAATACAACTGAGAAGAACAGATTATGAAGCAGGTGGCTAGCACTTTCTGTCATAACCTCTATCATAAGGGGAGGCAGCCAATGTGCCTTACATCAGTGCATTTTTTTTTTTTTGCAGGTTCATGTTTGACCAACTGAAGAGAGTAACAACAGGCTATATTAAGAACTATGATAAAGGTAATAAAAACTAACCAAAATGTTATTGTGCCAAGTAGCCTTTCCCAACACCTTAAGTCAGTATTTACCACATATCCCTGTTTTATCCCTTCTCATCAGTAACTAAAATGATCTAATTGAATCAATTACATGCTTATTGTCAGTTCCTTGAGGGATGCTGCCTGTCTTATTCACACCTGGGCTAGAACAGAGTGTGGCATATGGTGAGCACCGAGTACAAATTTGTTGACTGACAAATTGTTATTCAACACGTATTATGTGCATGATGTTATTTTTTACATAGATTATTTATTTAATCCTTACCATAATCCTGTGAGGAGGATATCATTATTCCTTCCATTTTACAGAGAAGGAAACACTGAGCCATTAAAGATTCAATTCCTTGTTCAAGGTCACAGAGCAAGTACATGGGTGAGCGGGGTCTAAATCCACAGCTGGGCTTTCAACCAGCACATGATGCACTAGGGAGTGTAACTCTCCTCCCAGAGTGCCCGAAATGCAGAGGATCTCCTTTTCTGACTAGACCTTAAAAAATGGGTAGGAATTTTACAGGTGGCTGTAGCAGGAAGTGGGGGGCGAGGCTGGAGATAGAGAAAAGAACCTCATTCTAATTAGAGGAGCTTGAACCACAGAAACTAGTAATGGTTTGGGAATAGAGAGTAGTCAGATGCCTCAGAAAATGTGTACTGTGGTACATAAAACTAGAAGTAAGAGGTGGGGTCCAGGTGTGAAAACCAAACCAAGGAATTTCACTGTTATCCTTTAATAGACACATTGGGGGAAACTTCAAAGGTTTCTAAGTGGCAGGGAACATGATTACATCTGTGTTTGAGAAAGATCACTGGCAGCAGTAGGGAGCCCAGGTATGAAAGGGTAATGGCTGGAGGCAGGGAGAACAATTCAAAGTGTCAGAAAATGTTCAGGAGAGAGTCAACCAAAGCCTGAACCTGGATAGGTGTAGCTGGAATGGGAAGAGAAGGGTGGATCCAAACATGTCATAGATATGGAATCACAAACCACTGGGCACTGACAGAATGAGATGGAGTGAGCACAGATGAGGCCAGGCCTTGACAGGCAGACAGAAGAGGGAAAAGGGGGCAGGCTCTTGCAGAAGCCAACGAGACAGGGTCCCGTGATTTACTTGTGTGATGTCTACTGACCTGACAGGAGGCAAATTCAAGGAGACTCCGTTCTTAGAGAATGCTAGATCCCTCTTCTAACCTTTGAGTGGCAATCCCCTGGTCCCCTGCCTGAAAGACCTGGATCAAAAATCTGGAGAAATGAGCCACAACTCCAGACTTCAGAGTAGAGTAATGGTCAGGGGAACTGGTACCAAGCGGAGACTCCCTCTCTTCCACACGGGAGCTGGTGGTGGGGCATATTGCTCTCCATCACCCCCAGGACTGGAGGAAACTTCACTCTCCTGGCATTTTTTAGGGTCTATGCAAAGGCATGGGGTTGAAACTGTGTGGGCTCTCATGGCAGTACAAGTGGACAGAACAGGAAGAAGCAGGCTTTATCCATCACAGAATATATTAGTTTTGACCCTGAAGAATGTCCTAAGAGGATTTAGAATGCACATGCCCGGAAATGCTTTGAAATCTCTATCCTTGCAGGTATAACAAACGAGAAGTGCAACAATTTCTTTCCATGGCCTGGGACCTCTACCTGTTCTCTGGCATTACTGACCACGCTCCCTTTGCCCACTCTACTCCAGTCATGGTGGCTTCCTCCCTGTTCCCAGTCTCCAAAAGTATTGGACGGCTTGTCCCTGCTTGGTTACTCCCTTCCCCCAAACCTATCCGTCCTGTTCTGCAGGTCTTGGCTCCAATATCATCCCTCAGAAAGGCCTTTCTGACCACGCAAGCTAACATTGCTCTCCACAAACTCCCAACCCCAGTCACTCTGAATGTGGTTCCCTAATGTATTTAATTTGACATTCATTTATTTCTTAAATGGTGTATCTCACTCAGGAGAGTAAGCTCTAGGAGCATGGGGACACTGCTGTTTAATTTGCAACATTTCTGCAGTACCAAGAAATTTCTTGGGCCATTGTAGGTGCTCAGTAAACATGGACTGAAGGACATGAACTGCCATATAAGGGAGCATCCACTACTCCTCCCCCGACCCTTTTCTTACCTTGCACCTGACCTCACACCCTCTTCCCAAACAGGGCCACAATTAGAACATACACTCTTCTGAGGATAGGGAAATATGAATTACCATCCCCTGGCCCACTCCTCCCTAGCAACACACTTCCCCTCTGCCTGGTGATCAAACAAGGAAGTACAGGTGAGTTCTGGAATCCAAGTACCCCTTAGAAAAAAGGTGTTTGCAGGGGCCACCTCAGCAGACAGGACGACATGGCCTGGCAAGTAGTGGGTGCCTTAGAGAATTAGAGTGAGCTAAGTCTGTGTGCATTTCAGCATGAACCCGTTGGCACGTAATCGCATGCACATTAAGGACCAACTCACATCGGTCCATGATCAGGCCACTGAGGCCCCAGAGCCTTTGTCTCCAGCCAAGACGACAGCCCTTCCTCACTCGGCTGCAGCAGAGCAGAGGTGGAGAGCTGGCATGGCAGGTGCATGCCGGGAGTCTGATCAGCATTCAGCCTAGGCAGCATTGGGGCCTCATTAGTTTTAATGAATTAGCACTTTGGAAAAGGAGGGGATGATGTTACAGCGAGTGAGTGCACATCAGCAGCCTTCATTTATGCCTGAGTGAAGAGCCATCTTCTTCCTTCATTTTTCTTGCTCCTCCCAGGTGTGGAAGCCTGAAACTTCTCTAAATGCTAGAATCAAAGACCTCTGCTTTTTCTGTACTAACTCATTCTCCAAGCTGTCTATAGACTGGAATCACAGCAATTTTTGAATCAATGAAAGATAGAATTACCACAGCTGGAAACCCTGATGTCTGTGTGGGACCCAGAGATGCTAGTGACCCCAACACCCTGTGCGGTCCCTTCTGTCCTGCTTCCCCAAATCCTGCTCCTAAAAGCTGGAGAGCTGCCCCTGGGGTGAGGGTGGCTGTATCCCCACCCTCACCAGCGACGTGGACAAAGAAATTCCTTTGCGGCAGAACTGGCTGAGGGGGAGGAAACCAAGAATTGGTTAGGACAGGAAAGGATTTTTTGTCTGTAAACTCACATCCTTTTCAAAATGGGTGGTTCTAGCTGCAGGTGGGAAGTTGTCACTGCAGTGTAAAGGCAATTTTGCTAAGGAAGAAAAGGAGAGTGACAGAAACAGACAGAGATGGTCAAAGAGAAGGCGAGCCAGAGACAGAGCCACAACAGACAGGAAGGAACAAAGAGGCTGAAAATACTCCCAGACAGGCAGCCAGTGGCTGCGTGAGACATTCATCCAGACAGTGGCACATCTCCACCAGGGAAATGTCCTGAGGATCCACTAATTCTGCCTGAGGGGACTGTTCTTCCTCATTTCCTGGAGAACTGATGCTGCTCTTTGATGGAAACAGAGCCTGGGTAGAATCCACTGAAAGGGAATGAAAATGTGATCTGATAGCTGTGAATAATCAGAGCTGCAAAATAAAGAGGGTGAGACCCAGATCACTGACTGAGGAGGAGATTATTCTTCATTCTTTGGATTCCTTGTAGGTTAATTGCCTGGTCACATTGCCTGGTTCAAATCCTGGTTCTTCAGCTTAATAGCTGGGTGAACCCAGATGGGTTACTTAACTCTTCTGTAACTAATTTCCTCATCTGTAAAACAGAGATAACAGTAACTGCCTCATAAGGTCTTCTGAAGATTAAATAAGAGATCACATGTCAAGTGCATGGAACAGTGCCTGGCACATATTAGCTTTATTATTATCATCATCAATGATATTGTTGTTATCCCTATCCTTTTCCTGGTCTAGGGGTCTCATGTGCAGCAAGGCTATCAGCATTCATTCTTCTGAGAGTGTGTATAAGGTGCTGTCACCAGTGACTCTATTCCTCCAGCTACTGGAGTAACGGGGATGGGACTCATCTCTCTATGGGGAGGGATCTCTTAATATTTCTGTTTAAGAATATTACCATGTTCTGATGAATTGGAATTGTGACAAAAGGCGTTTGGATGAGAAGGAAATTGGTAAGTGAACTGGAAAATGGTAGCCTAAGTTTTAACCATGTTTAAATGAAATGTAACACAAGTTCTAGATTTAAAAAGGGAAAACAACCATTGAGAACCAGTTATGAGCCAGGCGTGATGCAAGGTTATTTTACTTATGACATTGGATTTAGTGCTCACATTAAAACCTGCAGGTAGTTATCATTACTCTCTTATAGATGAATTAGCTGAGGTTCAGAGGGGTCGAGCTGCTTGCCCAAGATTGCAAAGCATGGTGAAATGTATGTGATACACGAACGTGGCTAATGTTTTGGTCATCTGATCAGACAGTGTATAATGAGTACTGTAGTGTTGTGGTCATGGAACCCAGAGAGCGTAGATTATACTTCTGGACTTCCTTAAAGAGATGTCTCTGTAAATCCAAGTGTTAGCACACCTCCTGGCCCGAAACGCAGAAATAACAAAACATGAGAAGAGAAAGCCAATGAGAAATCAGTTGGCTCAAAAATAAGATAGCATTTCTCAGAAACTGCAGGAGCCCTAGTTGAAACACGGATTGCTCACCCGTACCCCAGTGTCAGATTCAGTAGGTCTGCGGTAAGGAACTGCATATCTTACTAGTTTCCAGAGATGCTGCTGCTGCTGCCCCCGGGAACACACTTTAAGAACCACTGTCTAATACGAAGCTGTGGGCTCGGGAAGTTGTAAGCAGGGACTGTGTCAAGCCACCCACTGACTTCTCTGGATCTGCAATATCCTTAGTATCACTACAGCTCCAGCAATACCATTATACAACCCTGGTTCTATGCTTGGACTCCAGGGCACCCAGGGGAGGCAAACATTAAATTATTAGACAGGAAAGCAGAGAAGAAAAATACAAAATAAAACAACAAAAAAATCCCATTCAAAATGATCCCTACAAACCAAAATTCGAAGACACATGAAGAAATCTGATAGTGAGGAAAACTAGCTAACAAAATAAGCCATCAGAACATGAATTAAATCCAAATGAAATTAATTATACGATTCCAACAAAGTTTTTAAAAGAAGTGTGTTTATAATCTTCACAGAAATAAAAAGAAATATCCATTAAAATGAACAAAAATTATGGAAAAAAAAACAGGCAGAAATAAAAAAAGAATACAAGGCTATGAAACAGAAATAGTTAGAAAACCTTGCAAATGAGGAATGGAGTAAATGGCAGAGAAGCAATACTTGAAGAATAAATTAGCAAAACATAGAAAAAATAGATTTTCCCCCCTGAATTGAAGAAGGACATGAATCCTCCAGTTAAAAATACATCTGGAGTGGGGTGCCTGGGTGGCTCAGTCGGTTAAGTGTCTGACTTTGGCTCAGGTCATGATCTGATCAGGGTTCCTGGGTTCGAGCCCTGCATCGGGCTTTGCTGTGACAGCTGGGAGCCTGGAGTCTGCTTAGGATCTTCTGCCCCTCCCCTGCTCACACTCTGTCTCTATCTCTCTCTCTCTCAAAAGTAAATAAACATTAAAAATTAAAAAAAAAATACATCGGACTACTCAGCAGAAAAAGATAAACACATGCTTAGACTTGTAGCTGAACTACAGAAATGAAGGATAAAGAGAAGAAATAAAGCTATTAGAGAGACAACATCCTGTTCTACAAGGAATAATGATTTCACTAACAGCTATTACTCTTTTAGCAGTAACAGAGGAAGTCAAACAGTGAAGAAATATCTTCAAAGTGCTAAGGAAAATTAATCATCAGCATAAAATTTTATAGTCAGCTAAACTATCATTCTCAAAGCAAAAACAAAGAGAACGTACAACCACACAGAGAAATTATTCCAGAAGTAGGGGAATCCAGAGAGATCTGGAATACAAGGGATGGTGAGCACAGAAATGAATCAAACACTAATAAATTCAATTAACCATTTTAAAACAAAACACCTTGTTTTGAATGGAAAAAAGGGCAAAATTAAAAATCTAGACCAGGGGTCTGCAAACACTTTCTATAAATGGCTAGATAGCCAATATGTTAGGCTTTGCAGGCTATACAAGTTTCTGTCACAACCACTGAATCCTGCCATTGTGGGGTCAGAGCATCCACTCACAATAAATAAATAAATGAATGTGGCTGTGTTTCAAAAAAAATAAAACTTTTTTTTACAAGAACAGGTGGTCAGCTAGATTTGGCCTGGGAATAGTACTGTGCCCATCCCTGCTCTGGATGACAAGAACAAGATGTAGAGAGGGGTGCTGTTCAGTAGGTAGGTAGGCATTTTCCTATCCTTGACATACTCAGGAAGAGAATAGAAATATTAAATAATTTAGATATTTTTAAATATCATGCATAATTAAGCATGCCTGTTTACAAAAATTGAGGGTAGCCACTAAA
This sequence comes from Panthera uncia, assembly GCF_023721935.1. Classification (NCBI taxonomy): domain Eukaryota; kingdom Metazoa; phylum Chordata; class Mammalia; order Carnivora; family Felidae; genus Panthera; species Panthera uncia. The sequence goes on from NC_064808.1 coordinate 100,668,610, forward strand.
AATTAAAAGTATGCAGCCTAAATTACCAAAAGGAAAAAAGGAATATAAATAAAGCAGATTCTGGTAAAGGTAAACAATATGAGGCCATACACATGATCACTGTGTCCTACCTGCCCCAGGTGATCTGAGGGTAAAATATACTAGGAGGAAGATCAGCTATATGGCACCCACCTCTGGCTTGCCAAGGAGCCTGGCAAGACCAAAAGAAGCAAGCATTAATTGGTGAGTAGATCTCTTGAGAGTTTTTGTTTGTTTGTTTGTTTTTAATAAGAGGTATCCTAGCCCATAGTAAGAGACAGAATATTGTAGAGAGCAGCTCAGACCATGGGTCAGTCATTCAGTACTTATTCGGTACCTATATCACATGATACTAGATACTTATCATGCTAAGAAGCAAGAATACAAAACTGAAAATCATAGTCCCTTCCCTTAAGAAGTTCACACATAGATAGTGGAAACAGTTCAAGGGAGTTAAGTGCTGCTAATTCCCAGGATATAAGCTACCAAGCCAGAGAGGCTCTTATGGACATAGGACCTTCACTCTGAGAATAAAACTCGGTAACTGCTGGATACCATGGACCCTCTTCTTCCAAACCCTGGGTGTCCCACTCTTCTCCCATAGAGAATCTGTTCTTTTCCTTTTTTCCCCGGGGTTTTTTGGCCTACTGACCATGGCTTGGCTGTGAATATGGGGTAAGCAGAGCTAGAGAAAGACCAGAGACTTGAATCAGAAGAGACCAGAAGAAAATAGGAAATACTGATTGATACTCACAGAGTATCCGGGATATTAAATACACAGTTTCCTTTGCTCAGAATGTGCTTCCTTGTCTTTGCTGGTTACTCACCCTTGACGTTTTGGCTGAGAAGGGACCTCCTGGGGAAACCTTCTGTAGTCATCCACTCCACCAAGCTAGGTTATACGGCTGGCCAGCCTGCCCACATCACATTGCCTGTGTTCTGGTCTGTCTCTTCTCCTGGACCAGACCATGAGTGCCTCAGGATTGGGTCTCATTGCCCTGTTTCTCACCTTTCACCTGTACACACCCACAGATGCTGTGGACCATAATGGCCCAGAATGGACCACCTTAAGGTGTTTTGAACACTAAACATTCTCCTTCCCATAGGACCCTCTACCCCTGTCCAGACCAGACATAGTGACTTAGACAATTCCTATTCCACTTCCAGGAGTCACCTGGATGCCACTTCCTAGATGAAGCCCCCACCCAACCCATGTTGATGGAACAAACTGAAACGGGACTGGATGCTATTCCTCCATGCTCCTAGAGCACCTGGCATTTCCCTGCCTTGGTCCCTAATACATTTTACTTAAAATAGCCTATTTCCTTGTCTATCCTTCACATTAAGCTCCCCAAGGGCAGGACTTTCTGGTTTGCTGTTGCATTTCTAGTACCCAGAATAGTTGATTGCTCAAAAAACATCAAATGAATGAGTTAGAGAAGCATTAAGTCATAATGGGTGGGGGGGTTGGCCTTTCAGAAGTTTAAATTGCTTTAAAGATTTAAGACTTAGGGAATTAAGGAGTCAGAAAACATCATGCAATTAGATGTACACATGTTTTAGCAGATTGGCAGGTAGAATTCATGTGAGCTAGACAGGAGTAATCATTGGAGGCTTCATGGAGGAAGCGGGTTCTAGAGGAGAGGCAGGATTGTGACAGAGGAAGTGGGATGAACAGGAAATGCCAGAGAAGGCAGAGCTGGGGCTAAGATGCAGCCAGCCCTCCAGAATTAGCATGGCAATACTCACTGCTCAGCAGGCAATTTGAATATAAGCTGTCATGGGAATTAAATATCAGTTCTGACAAATCCACGTGTATTTTTGCCTTTGCTTTTGTATCTGATTGGCTCTTGTGTGAGATAATTGTGGAAACTTCTGGGCAACAAGAAAAACCAATAACAGAGAAGGTTTGTGTGGTAAGAGTACTTGGAAGCTAGGCATAGAGAGTTGCAGAGAGGGCTGGCGGTGGGGCCCAGTCTTCAGCATAACTATGGTGTGGGCTGCACTCACTGATTTATTTTTGGCAGCCTCTCTGCCTGCCATGGGTATTTCCTTATTATTAGCTGATTCATCCACTTCATACAATGTGTGTTCTGATATTTTAAGCAGCCAGTAATGATGATGGACCATTATTATATGGGCTGGTCCTATAAGGTAGATCTCAGGGAAAGAAAAGCCCCTCCCAGGTTCCAGATTCTGTCCAGGGGGAAGTTGAGTGCTCATTGGCCAGCTGCCCATGTAACTAGAAATAAGCCCTGGGGACCCCTGTGGGAGGAGGCTGAGCCCTAGATTGTAAGTCCTTAAACCAGACTGTAAAGCTAAGGAGAGTGTCTCATTTGCCACCTTCTCCCACCTTCTCTAAAAGTACCTAGTCCTGCAATGACACCCTGAGGAACTGGATAATCTTTGATGGATTGAACTGGCAGGTTGGGGGCCGCAGGCATTTAGGCTGTTGACTCAGTGGCTTTCTGTTTTGGGGCTGAAAGGCTCTGCGAAGACCTTTGTTGTTTGAAGGGCAGAAGCTTTGACTCCCTCACTCCCATGCCCCTTCCCCACCAGTAGAGCTTACTTGGCGGTGAGGAAGAAGGGCCCATTGTCCCTGGAAAGTTGTAAATTTCTCGTGTTATTCGTAAATGGGCCTTTTGCACTTTTTCTTTTTGTCTGTGTCGCCAATTTCATGTAAGGATTTGGACCGATCTCTCGTAATCCTTAAGTCTTACTTCCTCGTTTCAGTTGATTTTCTACAGCCTTTGATTCTATTGCTAACATCAGTCTAATTATAAGCTAGTCCCTGCTGTGGCTTAGTAGATGCTTTAACTTATGTCTCAATGGCTCCCTAATGTGTCCCCCCTGGCACAGCGGCCAGCTTCAAGTCTTTCCCAGCTCTCTGCTACCCTACAATGAAGGTGACTTTAGTTCCTCTCCTGAGAAGGTTGGGGCCACCATGCCCTTCTCTTCCATTTCTACACACACCCATCACTATCTTCATGCTCTCACATCATCCAAAAAGAGCTGCTCTTCCACCCTTCAAGACGAAATCTCCTGAGTCACGTTATGATGCCTTCTTCTCCGTTCATCAGCTCGCACCCTTCCCACAGAATTTCCCCTCTCTACTTTCTCCTTCCGGTGTGTCTGCGAGATGTGGAGGTCATGCCTACTGGAGAGTGAAGCAGAAGAAGCACTCAAACAAGCTCCCTGGACCCTACTCCCCCTTTTGTCTCTCATTCTATTTTTTTCATGCTCTTCTATCTCAGAGTAACAGCTCACTAAGACTCTGTACACTTACCACTGGCAAACATTTTCCCCTTGCAATATGATTTCCGTTTCCACTACTCCAAAGTGTTCTCTGCAAAGCCATTGTGCTTTTATATTTATCCTTTCTCTTTTTTTAATGTTTATTTATTTTGAGAAGGGGGCAGAGAGAGAGGGAGAGACACGGAGAGAGAGAGAGCAAGCGAGCACGTGGTGGAGGGCGGAGAGAGAATCCCAAGCAGGCTCTGCACTGTCAGCTCAGAGTCCGACTTGGGGCTCCATCCCACAAACCCTGAGATCATGACTTGAGCCAAAATTAAGAGTCGGCAACTTAGCTGACTGAGCCACCCAGGTGTCCCTTATATTTACCATTTCTAAGTAACCACTTTCCACTCGGCTTCCACTTAGATGCTTGGACGTCATGGTCATAAATGTTAATGTGGGTGGTCATGTTCTTCCCTACACACTAAAGACCTCCACCAACTCCTTAATCCACTGTCCCCTGTTTTTCCCATCACTGATTCATGGATACTAGTCTCCATATGATTACCAGTGACATGGTAATTGCCAAGTCCAAAGAATAAACTTTACCTCTGACCTTACTGGGTTTTTCTGCTACCTCTGACCCTTGTTCTCTCCTGCCCTTGTGAAACTCTCTACTCTACCCCTTTTGTTTGCTGGTCTCTTATTCTCTGGTTATTCTGCCTTTGCCTCCTTTTGCTCCTTTCCCTCAACCTCCTCTTATAATGCTGGTGGTCTTCTTTGGAATTCAATTCTTGACGCTTTTCTCGAGCCTTGTTTCTTCTCACTTGATATGCCCTCCAGGGGTGATCTCACCTGACAGGTAACTCCCAAATCTATATCTGCGAACCCAGCTCTGTCCTGATTCCTTCTAGACATCTTCTCCTGCCTCATAAGCTCCTCGACACTCAGCATTTCCTCCCCTAAACATGCCCCTCCTCATATCCTCTCTTAGTGACTGCATGCCCGTTGAGGCAAGGCTCTGAGTCAGAATGTTCAGGATCCTACTTGTCGCCTCCTTTCCGTTGCTTCTATTCACTATCAATTACTGGTCCTGTTGATTTAACCTACAAAGTATTTCTCAAAGTTCTTCCCTCCATTCTCCCCAGAACTTGTGCCCCAGTTCAAGTCCTCATCATTTCTTGCCTGGATTCCCAATAGGTCCCATGCCCCTAGGCCTTCCTTCTCAAATCAGTCCTCAGAGCAGGATGATCTATTTTTAAAACATGAATCTGACCCTGTTATTCTCCTGCTTTAATCACTTGGATGAAGTCCAAGCTGCTTAACGTGGCGTTAAAGGCCCTTCATGATCTGCTGCTGCCAATTCCTCCACACTCATCCCCCCCACCGCAGCCTCCCCCAGTCTTTATTCTCAGTTAACACTGAACTTCTTGTGTCTATTGCTTCCCCAATTAACACGTAGCCTTTGCTGCTGTTTTCGTCCAAGGGGTCCCCCCTTCCTGAACTGTGAAGCCCTCCCTGCCCCCACCATTGGCTGGATGAGTCCTAAGGGGTTAAATACCCTCAGGGTATTTTCTGCTTTAATATCTATCATACATATCAATTACATAGCATTTGGTGGTTTTTGTTTTGTTTTGTTTTTAATTATTACTGAAGTATAGTTAACATAAAATGTTACATTAGTTTCAGGTGTACAACATATTGATTGGACAATTCCATACATTACACAACACTCATCAGGGTAAGTGTAGTTACCCTCTGTCACCTTTTAAAGTTATTACAATAATACGGACTATGTTCCGAGTTGTGCTTTTCATCCTGTGACCAGAAGTGTGTACCTCTTAACCTCCTTCATCTATTTTGCCCATCCCCCTACCCTTCCATCCCCTTCCCCTCCGGCAACTACCAGTTTGTTCTCCAAAGTTATGAGTATGTTTCTGTTTTTCTTTCTTTATAGATTCCTCATATAAGTGATCATAGGGTATTTGTCTTTCTCTGACCTATTTCATCTAGCGTATTACCCTTTGGCTCATCCATGTTGTTACAAATGGCAAGATTTCATTCTTTTTTTATTGCTGAGTAATATTCCTCTGTGTGTGTGTGTGTGTGTGTGTGTGTGTGTGTGTATGTGTATCACATCTTCTTTGATGGTTGTCCCTTATTTTTCTGTTTCCGAACTATAATTTGAACTTCTTCTTCAATAAAAACTTGAGATTCATAGATTGATTTTACCCAGCCCAGAAATCTATCTCTTGGTAACAGACACCTTAAGGGATATATTGTTAGAAGGCATTGTTATCCTCCCTGATACTTGTATTTTTTTCCCTTTCAATAAAAATTGACTATATGCTTACTACGTGCTTTGCTGGAAACTGGGAATCAATGGTAGAATTAAGAGCAAGGTCTTTGATCTTTGGTGTGTACAGATAGGTGGGTTCCCTTGGTAGTCCTAGCCCATTGGCTATTCTGTAAGTCCAAGTCATCCTAATAGATTTCTATTTTGTGCCTCTGTCATCGTTCAAGATGACAAATTCCACAAAGTATTACCCATCACATGAAGTAAACAGCAGACTGGTATGGAAGTTAAGGGGTTTAGATTTGCAGATATTAGAATTCAAACCTGTCTCTCCCACATGCTGGATGCTTGACTTTGGTCTCATTTAATTTTACTAAGCATCAGTCTCCTTATAAGTTAAAGGAAAGAATAAGAATACATGACTCCTAAAATATATATGAATGTTACATGTGATAACATTGTTAAAAAACAAAACAAAACACTCAACTTAGTGCCTAGCGTGTGTAAGTACTCAGTAGGTGGACTGTGGCTATTGTTATTCAAATATCAAAGGGTGTGACATAGGAAACACCACAGGAATTAAGACCTTAGGCAAATCACTGAAGCTCCCTAAGCTTTTGTTAAGTAAGGGGGTGGTAGATGAGATCACCATTGCCTCCTCACCTATCACCCTTCTTAGAGAACCCAAGCCACCTCCCAACTCTTGGAGCAGACTTTTAGGCTATGCCTGGCCACAGCTGACAAGAATAGAGGAGGACATTTGACTCCAGCTGGACCAATCAGATTGTCTTCCCAGGAATTTGAGATTTGGGTACTGAGACACTAATGCAAATGATAAGGGGAACATGAGGAGAGAGGCAGGTAGTTGTGACAAAAGTCAGAAAGCCAACGTCATGAGCATAAATGTGGGTTATGGGAAAGCCCATGGAGTTACAGAGAGAGTGTGCAAAAAGAGGACAGAGCAGAGGGGAAAAAAGCTGGGAGGGGGGGTCATTCTGCCCTGAGGGATGGAGCAAGAAATGTCAACACCATAGATCCAGTTTTCAGGTCTCTCATTTTGACGAAGCCTTGTTTCCTGTCTTTGTACATCAAGGAAATTGCCTGTCGCATCTTCGTATGCTGTCCCTTTCCTGAAACTAGCTGGAATTGAACTCTGTTTCTAGCAATTAAATGATCCCTGATTTCGAAGATTGCTTTCCAGTTCAAAAAACCATGCACTATAGTTTTACACCTTCCTTTAAGTCTCCTGTCTCAAGATTTGGCAGAATAAGATTGTGGCAACATTGTTTAGGTTATTCTTTTTTTTTTTTTTTTTTTTTTTTTTTTTTTTTTTTTTTTTTTTTTTAGGTTATTCTTAATTATATGGACTTTGGTCATGGCTTTATATGCACAGAGTGAAAAATCTTGAATTTTCAAAGTTTTTCCTCAAACAGAAGCTTCTTTGTCCTCCTTCTGGGCCTCTTTTCGGTAGATGTCCCCTTCCATGTGTTTCTTTTTCCCCCCAAAGGTGGGAAAAAAATCTGAATTATCACAGAATTTTAAATTTAAGAGAAATTTAAATTTAAAAGAGGTTTAAGCTTAAAGGAAGACTAATGCTTGGTGTGATTTCAGATACCTAATATTTTGCTGATCTTTTGGGCTATAACAAGCAGACATTGAGCTCAGACATAATCTTTGATGAATCCAAGCTCTCTCCCCTGGATTTGGCTCTAAATCTTTCCATTTATTTAAATGTTCTAGAATTTTTATCCCTCAACATTGCCCCTATTAAAACAGATCTGTCACTTTTTTAAACACTGTGTCATGAGTTGGTTGCATTGGGAAGCATTAGCAACAGTGTGTAAGAACGCACAAAGGTTAAATACATGCAGCCCTGGGGTGTGCGTTGTTCTGGGCATGTTTATTCTATACTATCCAAATGGTGGCCACATGTGGCTATTAAAATTTAAATTCATTTAAAAAATAAAATTAAACATTCAGTTGTTCATTTTCACATAACCACAAGGCTGATGGCTACTGTATTGGATAGCACAGATACATCACATTATCCCAATTCATCATTGCAGGAAGTTCTATTGGGCAATACTGCAAAGAGGGACCTAGTATCCAGTTCAAAGAAACCCACAGTAGGAGGCATTCAGATTTAGAGAGTGAGTCCTGAATGAAAGAGAGGCAAGACACTGGCTCTTGTAGCAGGTGATACTTGAAGATAATGTCTATAGGTAACAGTGGCCCAATCAGCCAGCTGGACTATAAGGAAAGGATTCTAGCTCCCGGGGAAAAATAACATGTTAGTTAGTATAGACTGCGCTTGGTTGTGGAAAAGACAACTCCCCATCCCAAACTCAGTAGCTTAACATACTGAAGTTTTATTTCTCTACCATGAAGTCCAATGAAGGCTGGAGAGCCTTTTCTAAGGCTGCAAGAGAACTGAGAGATGAAGGATACTTTCCTGACTCAGAAGGGAAAGCTAATCACTATTAGCAAAAGCTAATCACATGGCTCCAACTCATCTTTAAGAGAGGCTTGGAAATGGAGGGGATCACATGTGTATTGAGTTAGAACTATCTCTACTACAAATGGAAAGAGCAAGGTGGGTCCTCAGCCCCATCAGTAATGGTATTCTGGAAGGCAACAAAGGCAGGGACTTACATCTGTGAGCTCAATGGAAGTAGAGACTCTGCTGGCACTTTTTTGGTGCCTAACAAAGAGCAGATACTTAATAAACAATTTCTGGATTGCTTATTTACATATTAGAGTGGGCCCAGGATGGCCAATGGGTCTTGGAAAGAGGGAAGACCTGATGTTGAGGCCCAGGAGGTTGGGCTAGACTCTTTAAAGACCCTCTGATTACAGATGGATGGGCCCCAAAGCTAGGCTTGAGCTTGAGGTTCGGGCCTCAGCTCTGAGGAGAGGGAGGCTGAAGGGACTGAGCAACCAGTGTGATTGCTGTGTTTTGTCTGTCCACACAGGTTCCTAAAGTCTCTCTCCAATCTAATCTCTTCAGCTTGGTGCTTTACTTCTGGAAGTAATTTAATGCCAACTGCAAACATGAAGATCTTATTGGAAATATCCTTATCAAGATCATTGGTAAAGACCTAGTACTGATCCTTTATGCTTATCTTCCCAGCGAAGTGACCATCCATTTATCCTTAGCCTTTATTTTCTGTTTCTGAACCCATTCTTTGCTTCTAACAAAACCGCTTCCCTCAGGTACCCATCATGCCCGGATTTCTTATGGTCTCTGAAATGGAATCTTGCCAAAGGCTTATTGAAAGTCTGAGTAGATTACATCCACCAGCTCCCTTATCTACATGTCTATTTATTCACTTTTAGAACACCTATAAATAAACATTGGCTCTGTCCCAAGGTTCAATCCTTGGGGCTCTGTTCCTGTCTCTTTATTTTCTCACTGAGGGATGACATCTACTGTTAAAGCTTTAACTACCTCCTCTCCAGGGATGATTTCTACAACACTGCCCTTTTTCCAAGCTCCAGTTCCATATCTGCAACTGATGGCTCCCTCCCTATATGTCTAAAATGGAGTATAACACCTCCCCTCCAAAACTCACTCCTTGTCTTGGCTCTCCTATTTCTGTCAATGTATCCTCAGCCTCTAGTCCCCCAGGCTGAGCTCCATGACTCAGCCCTCCCTCCCTACACTCCCATTTCATATTCAGTTAGTCATCATGTCCTGTGCTGCCTTTGTCATGCCTCTCAGATTCTTTCCCTTTTGCACTGTCACCGCTCAAATTTAGGCTGCTGTGGCTTTATTCTTGGAGAATTGCAAGAATCACTTTGCTATGCTGCCTCTTCTACCAACTCATCTTACATTCATTCATATTAAGCCACTGGATTTGGAGACATCTAGACCTTATCCAAATCCTAGTGCTATCATTTATAAGCTGCGCGACTTTGGGCAAGTTACTTTACCTCTTTGAATCCCAATTTTCTTATATGCAAAATAAAATCCATAGTAATATGAAATCTGTAGGTTTTAGCTATTTTCCTGTGTTCTAGGCATCATCGCAGGTGTAGTGGATATTGCCTTAATTAATATCCCACGATAAACTTATGAGGTAAGTATTATTATCCTTCTTTTACAAATGAGGAAGCCCAGAAAAGTGAAATAATTTGTCCAAGGTCACATAGCCAGTAAGTATCAGAGCTTTCGCTCAAACCTAAGCAGTTTAGAGTGTCCTGGGTGGCTCAGTCAATTGAGCCTCTCACTTTGGCTCAGGTCATGATCTCACAGTTCTTGCAGTTCATGGGTTCAAGGCCCCCATCAGGCTTGCTGCTGTCAGCATGGAGCCCACTTTGGATCCTCTGTCCACCCTCTCCCTCTGCCCCACCCCTGCTCATGCTCTCTCAAAAATAAAAAAGATATATATAAAACATTTTTTTAAAAAACCCAAAAACCTAGGCAGTTTGATTCTGTGATTAAAACCTAACAACTCTGCTATCTTGCCTCCTAACACAATAAGTACTCATTAAATGTTAGTTACATTAATAATCAATATCCAAAATGCATCGGTGATCCTCCTGCTACAAAGTCTCCAGTTGTCTGACTTTATAAAGTACAATAAGTTTAAAATGGTATGATGGTACCCACTACTTAAAACACATTAAGTGTGTTCTCATTGTGATCTTAAAAATCTATAACATACTGATGCTTCTGCTTATGATAGAGACTTAAGTATTAGAATAACACTCCCATTAAGAAGCACAAAATCTGGATGCAATTATATAATGGCTACTTGGAAGTATAAGAGAGCATCCAAGGTAGCCAGGACATGAGGAGTTAAAACCCTCAAAGAGAAATGAGTATATTAGAAAAGAAAGGCTTAAAGTCAATTATCTAAGTATCCCTTCCAAAAAGTTCAAAAAAGAACAATAATTAATCTTAAAGACAGTTAAAGGAAGAAACAAATTAAAAAGCAGAAATCAATGAATAGAAAATAATTGTACAATCAAGAAAATCAACAAAGTCAAACTTTGGTTATTTAAAAATTTGAATAACATGGATAAAGTTCTAGCAAAACTTATTGGGAAAATAGTAGAGAAGAAAGAAAATAACCTATACAAGGAATAAAAAAAGAGTCAATACTACAAACCCTACAGATATTACAAAGATAATAAATCATGTTATGAATGACTTTAAGCCAATAAATTTAAAAATTTAGATGAAATGGACAAATTCCTAGATAAACAATTAATTTAACAAAGCCAACCTAAAAACAAAGAATCTAAACAGTTATATACTATCAAAGAAATTAATCTTTACTTGAAATGGTCCATAAAGAAAATTCTAGGCCCAAATGATTTCACTGGTAACTTTCAAATTTTTAGGAAATCAAATCTGCCAATTTTAAACAAGCTCTTTCAGAAAAGAGAAAAGGAAGAGACACTTCTCAATTCATTTTCTGAGGACAGGATAACTTTGAGGGAAGGGAAGTGAAGGAGGGAAGAAAGGAAAGAAGGAAGAAAGGAAGAGACAGACACACTTCTTTCCCAATGGGCAAGAGCTTGAACATGCACTCCACAAAAGAGAATATCCAAATGGCCAATATGAAAAAGTGCTCAATTAATTGGTCATCAAGAATACATGAATTAAAACCACAATAAAACATCACTATATGTACAAGATTAGTTAAAAAAAAAAAAAAGACAGTATCAAATGTTGGCTTGGCATAGATAGGCAATAATCTCACTTCTGATGAGAGTATTATTGGTACAACCACTCTGTAAAACTTTTGAGCAGAATCAACTGTAGCTTACTATATACATGCCTGTGACTCAGGAATTCCAATTCTGGGTGTATAACCAAAATAAACAAATAAATAAAATGAAATTAAATGAAATTAAAAAAATTATTTCATATAGAAACAAAGACTACTATGGTGTTGCTAGAACCTAGCTATTTCCAAAATTTTTTATCATTCCAAAAAAGAAACCCTGCATCCGTTAAGCAATAACTTCCCTTCCCTCTCTTGCTAGCCTCTCTCATCTGATTTCTGCCAAGGATAGGGACTCTTTCTATATCTGTGAATGTCCCTATTCTTGATATTTCATAGAAGTGGAATGTCACAACATTTGTCCTTTTTTGTCTGGCTGATTTAACTAAGCATAATGTTTTCAAGGCTCATCCATGTTGGTACATGGAGCTGTGGCTTCTTCATGTTTTCATTGCTGTAGAGTATTCTAACATATGGATATACTACATTTTATTTATCCATTCTATTGCTGATGGACAGTTTTTCTCCCAATCTGGGACTATTACAAATAACGTTACTAGGAACATTCTTACAGTCTTTTGGTGTTTATGTGTGAGAGTGTGCTAACTTTGTGAATAATAATTGAATACTTAGGATTTGTGTCCTTTCCTCCAAGTTCTACCTCAATAAAAAGTTTATTTAAAAAAAAAAAAGCAGGGGGTAGGGTAAAGAGGAGAAAAGAAGACAAAAAGAAAATTCATGGCATGTCTGTAAAGCCTTGTGAAGTCTGACCTTAAACAAACATGGTGGTGATCTTGGAGGGCTGGTTCAGCAAGGCCATTTTGGTTTCCTAGTTCTTGGACCAAGAGATCGTGGGGAAGACATAAAGTACCTTCCTCAGGACCCTCCTGAGCAAGAAGGTGAATGGTGGAGTTGGAGGAAGAAACTACCAGGCTAACCTGGCCCTCTGGACTAGGAGCCACCATGGTGTGGCTTCACCCCTACCTTGTTGCATCTCCCAGTAGAGTACTGGGAAACAAGACCAGCACAGCATACTTCTAGGGGACCTTTCAAAACTCCCTGGAGATGTTTGTCCAGGACTCTCAGTGCATCCCTGGGAACCCAGGAGGCTAGCAGGGTCTTATTGTTCTCAGTCAGTGGTTGGCTGCACTACACTGGCCTCATCTTGGGGTGCAGTATGTGGATGAGAACTGGGAGGGCTCCATTTGTTTCTGTCTTCCCAAGACTCTCCTGAGCCAGGAAGAGACCCAGCCTCATCATTACCCTCTTTCACTTTCTGTTTCACCCACACTGGCCTTTATTTCATTCCATCCCTTACATATTTCATGTCCCTTCCCAGCTTGGGTCTTTGCACATACTATTCTTGCTGCATAGAATATCATTTCTTCTCCTTTGTTCACCTAACACCCCTCTCCTCTTTCAGACATCAGTTCAATCCCCAAGTCTTCAGGAAAGCTTGCTCTGACTGATTTCTCTCAAACACTCTCATCATGCTGTTCTTATCCTAGCCCTCCAATTAGTTTCCATTTGTGAATACTTGATTCATTTCTGAGTCTCCCTGTAGACTACAAGCTCCATGACGGCAGGACAGCGTGGCTTTGTTCACCATTTAAATCTGATGGCCGCACAGGGCCTGGTAAGGAGTGGGTGCTCATATATACTGAGTGATTGCATGGATGGATGATGGAGGGATGGAGGGATGGAGGGATGGAGGGATGGAGGGATGGAGGGATGGATGGGTGAATCAAAGGTTGTTTAAAAGCAGCCTACAGTCACATATCCAACTGTCTGATATAAGCCCTTATTCTTACCTGTTCCTTTAACTTACCTCTGTGTGGGCCACCCATCCCTCCCCTGTTCCACACAGGTGTGTGTACACACACACACACACACACACACGCACGCACAGATTTCGGGTAGGTCACTGTGATCTCCTGGCCACCTCCCCCATCCCTCATTTTCTGTGGTGGTTGTTGGCATGGGCTAACACCACAATGCTGTAGATGGGATCCCATGAAATTGTGAAGTCGTTCTTCCTGCATGTCCATCAGGATGAGCTGGGAAGGGCAAGGGCAGCTGATTTTGTTTCCCGGAGACTCGCTGCCTGATTGATCTCTTCTGAGCTCGCTGGCCTGGGTGGTTATTCCTGTCACCCTGGAAGAGGCAGGATGCACCGGAGACCTTTTCAAGCTGCTATTAGGACAGCTTAAGTGAACTTCAGTCCAGTCATGACTGATTGGTGCTTCCCTCAGCTCCGCCCTGCCATCAAGCTCCAGTCTTTCTAGGGAATGAGTTTGCTGTTCTGGGTCATGGTTTTAGCATTCCAGTCAATTTCCCACTCATCACATGGCCCAGTGGACCGGGACACAGAGCCCAGGATCCCAGCTCCTGATCCTGCCCGTCCCATCCCCCTAAAAAACTGACGGGGTTTCTGACAGCAGAAGGAATCAGACGTGCTAACCAAAGAGGTGATTTATTAACTGCTATGCAAGATGGGGGCGATGGGCGTGGGGTAACACCAGGGGCCCTTCTTCCTTGGGCGGGGGGCGGGGGGAACCTTTCAGAAACATTTTCTGGCTTGAGGCACTCCTGCTCCTCCTTCACCCCGAATGATAGATGTGTATGTGGTCACAGTGTTTACTCATCCCCTCCAGAGGTTCTCTAGAAAGTTCACCTCTTGTAGCTAAACTAAATTTCTTCTGCTTCATGCCAATGTTTACTGTGATTCTTCCATCCCAGGGATGGAGAACAGCTTCTTTGGGGGCATTCATCCATTCACACTTTCATTCATTCCACACGTATGTGCCCTGTAGATGCTATGTGCCAGGCCCTGTGCGGAGTGGGCAGGGGCAACACAACACACATGATCCCTCTGGGAGGTTCAAATCAATTGACAATAAATGGGCAAATCATTACAAATTATACTGCGTGAGAAGACAAGAAATCAACTGTTTTCCTAAAGGGCAGTGGGTGGGGGGGGGGGGGGGGGGGGGGGGGGTGCTGCTTTAGATTTGAGGGCCAAGAAGACCTCTCTGCAGAGGGCCACTGAAAGTGAGAAGGAGCCAGACGCCAAGGGTGAACCTCGTGGAGAAGCACATCTCTGGGGAAAGGAATAGCATGTGTGAAGCCATCAGGCTGCAGAGGCAGTGCCCAACCCAGGGCCTAGCCCTTCTGCAGAGGACACGGTGTACCCTGCGGCCTCTGGCTCTTTGACTCCTCACCACTGTGGGGTAGGAATCCCTCCTCCACACAAATGCCTCTTTCTCCTCCAGCAGACGCCTCATGCCAGCCCACCCAGCCCTGCCAGCAGCATCAGCTGATCGCTGGGCAGTCACAATCAACAAAGAGGGAGAGAATTAGGGGCAGGAAAAATTCCCACTGAAGTCATAGAGGTCATCTGGCTGGGAGGACAGGCAGTGGAGAGGGCATTCTTTCTGCTCCCATTTCTCCCCACCTCCCTTGGGACTAGGAGTGGTACCAACTGCTGCTCCCATCACAACTGCTTGCATTCCTGTGGCATTTTACTGTTTTAAATGCTTTTCCGTGCCTTCCCCCATGTGGTCCCCCAACACTTATATGAATAAGATACATAGGAATGGACACGTCCTTTCTCTGATGAACACATTAATGACTGCATGGTGCTAGCATCTTCCCTTCGGACCCACTCTGCTGAAAGAAGGGCAAAGGGGGTTAGAGGCCCCGCAGTGGGTTATGGGATGGTTCGTACCTGACCATGTAACTGCTGTGGGTTGCCTGCTTTTAGGTCATCCCCCCAACCCCACTCTTTTTTTTTTTTCCTAATAGAGTTCTGGTATTTATTCAGGTGGAAATTTCCCCAGCGCCAGAGGGTGAATCATACTTGGTTTAAGCCAATCATGGAATTCTGATCTCCACTGATAGTAATTGGCCCAGGATGGGCATGACGTTCTGAGATATAAATAAACATCTTGAAAATTCTGAGAAAGACTTCACTACCTGATGACAGGAGAGCTAAAGAAAATATATCATTTTACCCCTACACTCTTTCTTCTAGATTGGGACATTGATTGGTGAGGATGTGATACCTGGAGCTTTGGCAGCCATCTTGCAATGATGAGGGTTGTAGAGCAAAGGACTGGACAAAGCGTGGGGAAGATATCTTCAGATATCTTCTGAAGAGTCAACCCTGAAGTCACCTATCTCTAGGCTTCTGATAAATAAACAATGCTTGTTGTTGCAATTTAAACTTTTAAATCCTTCTTACTCAAAGTGTGAGTGCTAGACCAGGAATATCAGCATTATCTGGGAACTTGCTAGATGTGAAGAATCTCAGGTTTCACTCAGACCTATTGCATCAGAAAGTGCATTTCAGAAAGATCCCCTGGGTGACTTGTGGGCACACTTAAGTCTGAACAGCACTGGTTTAAGACAGTTTAAGTTAATCAGATTTTTCTGAAACCTGCAGTCCCAAGCATGCTGACTGTTAGCACACCCCATGCTCAGGCTGTCTTAGGGTTCCAGGAGGATTCTTCTGATTCCCAGATTCCAGAAGGCAGATGCTCACCCCTATATCTCCATGGAGAGTCTGAGCTCCAGGATGTGCAGGTAAGAGGGCCCAGTACAACCCTTGCTGCTGCCCTGGGGATAAGCGGGGATGTCCCAGGTGAGGGTGAGTGGCTGCAGATGAGAGGCAACCTGAGGTCTAAAAGGAAAGTTCTCAGGCTTACAGACAGGACGCAGCTTAGAAGCCAGCGTACAGTCAGCTACACAAAAGGCAGTGGTCCAGGAGGTCTTAGGGGCACCTGATGGAAGGTACTTAATTTGTGAGGATTGACGAAGGAGCCAAGGTTAAGAGGAGTGACTCTGGGAGGCCACCTTGCCCCAGTTTTGGAGATCCAGTTGGGAACCTGGTAACCTTTCCAGCCCTTGGGGATACATTTGCACCCCAATAGTTTTGCCTGTCTTTGTGGGAAGAGTAAGGAAAGTCTACTTGCTATCAGGTGTCAGAAGGCTTTCTCATGCCCCACGTGACAGCAGGGTCTGCCCTTGGGAGAAGGAAGTTGGTCCAGCTCCTAAGGGCAGGGGAGGCAGCCTCTAATAGTGCTTTTATGACTGGGTGTGTCAGTGTGACACTCAGGGCACTTTCCTTCCTGCAGAATGTACCATCCATTTGCCCTCTGCTGAGGGGATAGGGGGTCAGGTCCCCTTCCCCTCTCCAACTGCTGTAGGCAGTAAGTAGTGATCAGTTTATCCATGGAATTAATATAAGCAGTTTAGAGCATGAAATTTGCTGAGAGACATAGCTGGCTGGAATCCTGGCTTTGTTGCTCATTAGCTGTAAAGCATCAAATTAAGCTTTCTGAATCCCAGTTTCTTCATCTGTGAAGTGGGAATAACAGTACCCACCTCCCAAGGTTGGCATTAAGATCAACTGAGAGTGTCTGTGTCTAGCTGCAAGGATGCACACAATAAAGGGAAGCTACTGACGGTAATAACGACATGTGTCTTAGAAAGCAATCGTCTTGGTGAGCCCATGTACCCGGGAAGGCTGAGGCATGAGCTGGGAGCCAGGGTGCCTGAGGAGGTGCAGACTGTAGGTGTGGCCAGTGGAGCCTGGATTCTCAGGCTGGACTCATCCTGAGTGGATGAACCAGATAGAAAGACAGAGAAGTTGGAGCTTCTTTGCTGTCCCAGAAACTAACTCCCTGGGCATGGCCCCAACCCACCCAGCTGTGAAATTGAGATCATTACCTGCTTCCGCACAGCTCCCTTGACTGGCTCTCTCAGCATTCTTGAAGCAGGTGCGTGGGGGTGGGGGAGGTGCATGGGGGAGCCCTGTGTCCTGCCTGGGACTTCTCTGGAATTGCCCTCTGTTTCCTGCAGTGAGCTCTCTCGGGGTGGGCCCCTCTCTCTCCCCTATGGCTCTCCTTTTTTAGGCAGGGACTTCCACACCCTCCTCAACCCACATCCAATGGCTTCTTCAGGAGCACAGCCTGCTCAGTGTTGCTCCATTCACTCAGTTTGTCATCATGTGCCAGGTACCTGGTATGGGGCAAGTGCAGGGCTAGTTACTGGGGGCATAAGATGCAGCTCCTTTAACTATTCATAGTCTGACAGACCCTTGCAGGGGTTCAGAGTATGACTGGGTCTGATGAACTACTGGGTTGGTGGACAGTCCCTTCCCTGATGGCAGCAAGCACACGGAGAAGAGAACGAAGGACCTTCTCAATTGTGATGGAGCCCATTATGGTGTCTGGGGGTCAGGAGCAGCTCTGAGAGCATGAGTCCTGAGCAGGGAGGCATGGAAGGCACTGGAAGGAGGGAGCTGCTCCCTTGTGAGGTCTGGAAGGCTGTGAGAGGCAGAATGGGAAGAGACTGTTTATGAGCACAGTTGGGGTTCATATCTCCCCCAGGCCTCACCTCCACGTACCACTACAGTGGGGGATTAGGGCTTCAACACCTGAGTTCTGAGGGGATGCAAGCCTTCAGGGAAAATATGGGTTGCCCTGTAACAGAGATTCACCTTCCTCCTTCCATTTTCCCCATTCCAGACTGGTCACGTGTTGACGGCATAAGGGGCTTGAGGCCACCTGCCTCCCAGGAATACTCCCCCAGGGAGAAGTCTGCATACAGTAGAACTCTGCTGCTCTCCAGGATGGGGACCCCAGTCTAGCTCACACCTGCACACGAGTTCAGGAGGCAGCTCCTCAATTTCCTTCACGTGTGAACCCCCAGCCCCCCTGCCTCGACTCCGCACCCTGATCCCCTATTTGGGTGATTCTGTCCTGGCAAGCAAAATATGTATCCTGAAAGAGCTGATGCTTTTGGAAGAGGATTCCTCCAGATCATTCTCCCAGGGCTCAGTGCTCCCCATCCCCATGCTTTTTCTGACTACCCGTTCTCCCTGCTGGTCTCATCCGGGCCAAGACCCCCTAATCCAACCGCTCACACTTGACATCTTCACTTGGATGTGAATGTGCATTTTATCCAGCTTCACAGAGTCTCCATTGCCCCTCCTGGGCTTCCCCACAATGGTTCGTACCCCCATCAACCCAGCAGCTCAAAACACACTCTTGGGATAAATCTGTCCCTCACCTCTCATCCCTCATGTCCAGTTAGCCAGCAAGTGTCACTGTCTCCACCTCCAAGATCCTTCCTGCATCTGGTACCTACCCTTCGCATCTGTTCTACCTCCCTACAAACCCACCATCCTCTTCCCCTGACCTCTACAGGGACCTCCCAGCTCATCTCATTCCTTCCCTGCTCCTGTCCTGCCTCCAACCAGTCTCCAAATCGCATGCTGAGTGAGCTTCCTAAAGTGTGTTATCAGACCACCGTTGCTTTCAGTGGCTTCCAGTCACATCTAGACTAAAGCCCCAGGTCCTGGTGTGTCTTCTCCATTCCACCCACCTCTCTGTGCTGTTCCTCTCTGCGGTCCCTGTCAACCCTCCACATTCTCACTGCCCAGAAGGTCCTCCTTCCAGACTGCTGCATGGCCAAGTCCTTTATGCCATTTGGGGTTCTACTCAGCTACACTTGTTCACTCCCCTCATTCTTATCTTTGGCCCATTTGTTATTATTTGTGATGGTTTTATTTGATTATAGGCTCTCCGACTCCTTGTGTGTACACCATCTCTCCAGCATTTACAATAGATGCAGAACAACTGATGCTCAATAAATATTTCCTAAGTGAATAAAAGAATGAAGGAATGAATCTCGCAAACACATTTTAGAAGTTGTTTCTGGTGGGAAGACGGGAGAAGAAGGTTCAGTGCCAGAGGGGAACTTTGACTAGAGTTTTCACCTCTTAAGTGCTTTCTGCCAGTACCTCACGTGCAGAGTCTCACTGAATCCTCGATGGTCCTGAGACATATCCACTATTACGATTTCCATCGTATATAAGAGAAAAATGACATGTATAGAAGTTAAGGAACCAGCTGAGGCACACACAGCTAGTGAACAGTATAGATGGGACCCGTGCCTCTCCCTCATCTGGCTCTCCAGGAACTCTCTGCTGTCCCACTCATACACCTCCTTTGACTCTGGGGGAGTCATGGTTGCCATAAAGCCAGTCCTGGAAGAGGCTGGCTTCTGACCCAGGAACAAAGAGGATGGCAAGTCTTGCCTTCTGTATGTCTTGCGGGAGGTCCCAAGATCAGGGGAGCTCCACAGAGGCCACTCTGCTTTTCCTGACCTGTGTACAGAAGAGAACTGCTAAGCTGCTATTGTTTCCCCTTCCTACAGATGCGAGGCAGCCACACAGGTGTGAGGACAGCAGGAGCGGGAAGTGACAGTGATTCCTGAGGTTGAAGAGGGGATGAAATGACTTTTGCAAGGCCATGCCACTCAGCTAAGTATGGATCCTGTGAACATTAAGCATATACAAATCTGCACTGAGGCTCTAGAAACTTCTCCTGCCTGGCTGTAGAGAGACTGACCACCCGCACTTGGGCTGCTGCTAGGGGGTTTGGCTGGTGCCCGTGACCTTGGGAGGGGTCCCCTGGGTGCATTCAGGAAACACCACATTGAGTAATGGAAGCTTCCATCAGAGGCCATGATAGATCTGTTTTCAGCTGCTCCCTGTTGCCATGTGATTGATTCCCGGGGAGCCTGTATCCCTTTTCTGACTTATTGAGTGTGGGTGATGGATTTTTGACAAGATTGATTTTGACCTGAATACTGCTGAGCTAAATGAATCAACACTGTCAATTTCTCTGCCTGGTTCTGAAGAATAGTTAGGTGGATAAGGACATTTTTCTTTCAATTGAAGTACTTTTAGCTACCCTGGCTGCCCAGCAAAGGTTTCCCTCTCCCAGCACGCACAGGCTGCCCCTGCAGCTGTCCCTTCTTGGAGGCACAGATGGACAGGTCAGTTCCCCCCTTCCTCTTTGTTCTGGCAAGGCTGGTTCCGAGATCAGGCCCACTGTCTGTGCCTGCTGGGCCCCATGTCTCTCATGGGGCTCCAGCCAGAAATATGAGCCATGGTTGGGGTTGGCTGTGTGATTAGGACAGAGATTTCTGTCTCATCTCTTGCTCTCATAGCTGCAATTCCCGAATCGGCACATTACTTACTTTTTCCCGAACCTACGATAAATACCCAATCTTTAAGTCATTGCTGATGTATAGCTACTCTCTTCCTGGGATGAGATCTTCACATTAATCTTTTTGCCCTCAGCATCTAAGCAGATATTCATGTGAATGGTCCTGACACATCCCTCTGCTCCTGCCTGTCTGCCTTCCCCTGATTCTCACTGCTGGCCTCACCTGTGGGTTCAGACTTCCTGGGTCCAGAAAGGAAGGGGTGAGGTAGATGCACAGAGAGCTAGCCGGGCTTGGGGGTGGGGGAATTTGGGATTGGGATGGAGCATTGTTCTATGCCTCCTCTACATCTGCAGAATGGTGACCCTGAGAAGTGGGCACTGTTCTCATTACATTATTCATAATATTTAGGATATTACGTAAAATCTGTATAGTGATTTTTTTTTAATGTTTATCTCTGAGAGACAGAGACAGAGACAGAGACAGAGCAGGAGCTGGGGAGGGGCAAAGAGAGAAAGAGACACAGAATCTGAAGCAGCTTGAGGCTCAGAGCCATCAGCACAGAGCCCAATGCGGGGCTCAAACCCACGAGCTGCGAGATATTGACCTGAGCCAAAGCCAGATGCTTAACCAACTGAATCACCCAGGTGCCCCCCTTTTCTTTTTTTTTAATGTTTATTTATTTTTGAAGGAGAGACAGAGTGTGAGTGGGGGGCGGGGGGCAGAGAGAGAGAGGGAGACAGAATCTGAAGCAGGCTCCAGGCTCTGAGCGGTTAAGTACAGAGCCCAACGCAGGGCTCGAACCCACAAACCGTGAGATCATGACCTGAGCCGAAGTCCAATGCTCAACCGACTGAGCCATCCAGGCGCCCCATAGGCGGTCCCCTTTTCTAATTCACTTAAGTAATCTCTACATCCAACAAGGGGCTCAGACACAACCTCACATGCTCTACTGACTGAACCACCTGGCGACCCACTACAGTGATAATTTTTACAAGAGAACTACCATTTTGTGCTAAAGACTATTTGAGGACCACATCATCTGTTGCTCTGGGGATCAGAGGCCAAGTGCCATTAGAGATATTTTGCACAGAAGTCGGGTGAAGCTCAAGGAACTTCATCAACCTGCTCAAAAATGCCCAGCCATTCAGAGGATCCAGGGACCATTGTGCTCCTTCTGAGATGCCCCACTCCTCTGCCTCCCATGGAGCCTAGAGCTAAATCACACACTGAGGTCGGACAGCCCAGGCAGGACACAGCCAGACTCTACTGGGAGGAGCCTGAGCACCTGTTGGGCTCCCTGGTCTGTGACCTTGCTCCGGTTCATCAACTGCTGAGCTTTCTCCCAGGACCCACCACCTTCTTGCCAGACCTCGGGGAAAGGGTGCTGGCTGAACCCCTTGAGCCTCTGGGCCTTGTGGGTGCACCACTGCTTCCTGGCTCACCTTATGGCTCTCTCATTCCCTAGCCCATTCTCACCTTGCCTTCTCAACCCATTACTCTTCAACAATTATTGGAAGGATGCCTCTTAGCTTCCAAGGGAGCTAATTCATCCTTTGAGACCTCAGCAGCCAGTGGCATAATCTGGCATTCACCCAGGGCAGGAGAAGTGTGCCTCTGGCCCAACATCCATACCTAGTTAATGATTCAAGAACCAGGACCCAAGGGCCAGAAGTGTAAGTCTGAAGCTTTTTTCATGACACCACATTTCCACCTAAGCCACTGTCCCTCTCCACACAAACAACTCGTTGATATCTCTACAACTTTATTAGACTTTGCTCATGATGTCCCTGGACACTCGCTAAATCCATGTGGGGAGGTGGGGTTTCCTGAGTGCAGGCCTAGCCTGAGGACTATTACAGGGCAGAATATTCTAGAAAGACAGCTGAGGACTGTAATGAAATGGACATTTCTGTGTTTTTCTCACGGACAGGCCCCTCTGAGTGACTAACAGGTCATAAGCATGGCCCCAGGAAGGCTGCACTCAGGCCTGAAGAAGGAGTCAGACACTCCTGGGTGTGGCCAGGAAAGAGGGATTCAGAAGGGCAGTTCATGGGCTGCTACCGGATGGGAGGGCAGGGTTAGGGCCTGCAGCTGAGGTCTATAAATCTGCAGGCCTTTCAAGAGCACAAAGCCTCAGGCAGCAGACCCTGTAGGGTGTTGGGGGAGGCTCACCAAGCAGGAGCTGGGGGCAGGGAGAGGAGACGCCAAGGCCAGCCAAGTGGGTCCTTCTGTGGGGTGGAGAGCCAGAAGGTCTCTGGCTCCTGCCAGACTCCACACCAGTATGTGTTCAGCATTTATTTTATTATTATTATTATTATATATATATATTTTTTTTGGTGCACTGTCAATCCTTACCTTCCTCCTAGCTAACTCATCTCCCCTGGGACAGCTAAGGTAACTAGGCTCCTCCTTGTCTTACTAAGCTTCTGAAAGCCAAGTTACAACTTTTCTGAAAAGGTAACAAATTCTCAGGGTAAAAGTGCAGAGATTCTAGCCCAACTGGGGCCAAGTGGGTCAGAGCACTCTCTTCTACAGAACTCCTTTGTCTCAGGCCCCTGGGGTGGGGGTTCTGCCCTGGGCTAGTCCCTGCCCAGCCTATGAAGGGTTGGAAGCTGGCTCCCCATCCCCCCCTCCGGACTCCTGCCTCAGCCCCACCCTCACTCTGAGTGATCTGATTTGTGCTAAGAGGAGTACAAACCCCCCTGGGATCAGAGTGGATAATTCTGGACTTCTTCCATTGGGGTCATCTTACTGACTGGTTATTCATCTGGGCCCAGGGGAAGGAGGGGGGGAGGGGTAACAGCGCACTCCGTCCATTAACTCCTTCATTGCTGGCCTGTCTGCCACCAAGTTAATGCAGGAGCTACAAGGAGGCAGCTGTTCCCTAGAGTGGGGTACAGCCTTCCTGCAGCTGTTCTGGCATTTCTGATGGGTTGGCGTCTAAGATGTGGGTGGGTCCTTGCTCTGTCGTCCAGTCTACAAATCTAGCCTAACGCATCTGAGGAACTCTGGGGGTCTGGCCTCAGCTTCTTCCCTGTCCTGCATTCACCTGACATAGAATAGACACATTATAAAAAAGACAAATGATTTGCAAAGAAAAATTTCCCCATGCCAGGAGAAGAGGCAGACAGAGATAAATGAAGTGAGTTGCTTTCTGAGATCCTTAGTCCCTTCCTTTCCTTTCCAGAGGCCAGCAGGTCTATAGTCTGTTTTCTGTGGTGTCTCCCTCCAAAGAGGCAGGGGCATGAAAGGAAGACTACATGGGCTCTTCAGGGGAGATGAGGATATGAGAAAAGCAGAGAAGGAGACCCAGGTCCTAGCTGGGAGGAAGGAAGATGGCACCTAGGACATTGCCCAGGGGGTGCTGGCTCTCAGGTGTGAAGGAGAAGGAGGGGAAGTGGTCCCCAGGCCTCTGACCTTGACCGGTAGCACCCCTGCAGGCCCCACAGCAGTCTTGCCGCCAGCTTTCACAGATGACAGTTCACACTGAAATAACTCGTTCCAAGGGTAGTTGGTGATCAATGACTCAAATTAAGCCTCAGAAAAGGTTTTTTCCCTCCCTGACACTATATAGGTTTCTCAGCTTATCTCCTCCCTGGACGGTTGTATAAGCCAGGTGGTAGCTACCTGAACTCTCTAGAAAAACAGTGAGTTCACAGAGGATTTAAGGGCTGAGTGAGCCCCAGGATGGATTGAAGGTCCAATACCCAAACACCAGTCATCATCTTTCCCAGGCAGCTGTCTATCACTTCTCTACCCATCACCCCCTTTCTCTGTTTGCTGCTCCTGCCTTCCTGCACCCCAGCCTCCCTCCACAGCTCAGAGGGTTTCAGCTTCTAAATCAGGTTATCTCTCCAGTCTGCATTCCTGGTAACTGAATTATCTCTGCAGGATGACACACAGGTCTGGGCAGGGTGGGAGGGGCTGTCTGGGCTGGGGACTGTCTTCCTGACTGCTCCCTAAGCGTGGTCCTTGTGCCACCTCCCCCCAGCTGATGTCTCAGCCCCCTTCTCTCCCTCCTCATCACAGCCTCTCAGTCCTGGAGGAAAGAGGGCAAAGCGGTCTTCAAGGATGCTGCCTATTGCCCGGTAGGGCAGAGAGCCAGTGGGCCACAGAGGTCAGCTCTGTTCTTGGCAGGAAATGAGGGGCCGGCATGGAAATGCCACCCAGGCTGCAACCAAGATCAGTGGAGTGGCAGCTCTGAGTGGGCAAGGCAGAGGGAAGTGAAGGGCAGGCCTGGCCCCCTCCCTGGCAGTCTCAGTCCCTGGGACCTGCAGGGGTCAGCATTCCAACATTCTGGGCTGGGCCGCCTGGGAACCCTGTTCTTTGTCAGTGTCTCTAGAATGTCAGGGAACCTGTGGACCACCTAAGAGAGAAGTAGTGGAAAGGCTGAGCCCAAGAATTGTGAGCAGATGGCAGCTGTGGTGTGAGAATGAGTCTTTTAGCAAGGCATCCCAGGAAGGAGCGAACTTAGAGAAAGATGGATCTAGGGATTCATATAAGAGGGCTCATGGGGTCATTGAGGCCTTTTTACAGACCACAGTGCAGTTAATGCACACTTCCTCAACCTTGAAAGCTAAGTTTCTCTAAATACGGTCCTTAGATCACTCTCCCCCTTCACCCCCCCCCCCCCCCCCCCCACACACAAAGGCACCTACTAAAAGTGTTGGCTGAAATGCAGGTTACTGGTTCTCAATATGGATATACTGAATCAGATTCTCTAGGGACAGGGCCTGGAATATGCATTTATAATAGATACTCCAATGATAACAATAAGAGCCTAGGTTCATACAGCACTTACTCTGTACCGGTTTCTTTCACCTATATTAACTCTGAATTTGCGTAACAATGTGTGAGGTAGGTTGTATTACCCTTTCGTGAGGCAGATGATGAAACCTAGGCCCTGAGAGGTTGTCTAATTCCTTAGTCATTGAACTGGGATTCAGACCTGGGTGGGCAGCTGCCAGAGCTGGGTTCCTAGCCATCACACGACACAGCACTGCTGCTGCCCACGGAGGCCAGTGTTTGAAACCCCTCCCATCAGTGTCCCAGCTTCTGCAGCAGAGGGAGGATTCTGAGCAGGAGCTGGTGCTGCCATTACTGGCGGTGTAGGGTGGGGCCCAGTTGATGGTCTAGGAAGACCACTGACCTAGGATTCAGGAGGTCAGGCCATGATGCTGACAACTGGACAACTTTAGGCAGGGTAATCCTCCTCTTGAGATCTCAGTTCTAGCCATCTGTCAGGAGAATGCTCAGCTAGATGGCTTTTAGATTCCTTCCTGGCTCTGACATTTGAAAAATATGTGCATTTCCTTTTTCTGAGCAGCTGGGGCATCTTCCTGGGAGGCCATGTGTGCATGTGCGTGTGTGTGCATGTGTGGGGCAATTATATGTTGGAGAACCAACTGTCTCCAGATCAAGACTGGCCAGGCATAAATGTTTGGCGGCCATAAGTCTGGATCTATCGCAGGCTGGGCCAGAGGGGATAGGTTGGGACTTATTGGGGAAGAATTTGCACTGGTACTAAGGCTGTCTCTGTCTTGACTGTCTAGTTTTGTCCTGAAACAGGGCCCTCAGGCTCACCTGGGAGGGTGAATGAGAGAAGAGACAGAAAATTGTTGGAGTGACATGGGAGCAGCTTCAGTAAAGCAGAATCCCAGAAGCACCCCCAGCTTGGAGCTGGCCACTTAGAAATCAGTTCAATGGGGCTGTGTGTTCTTCTGTACTCCAACTCAACTCTGCAGGCAAGCTCCGCCTTTGAACACTCTGTCAGAATGCTCCACCAGGGACAAGCTAGCTCCCCTTCCCTCCCATCCTGTATGGTCCCTGCATAGATTCAGCTACACAGAGACACAGAAGCAGCAGCCAACTCTGAGTCCTTCCCTGATGCCATGGCTTATTCTGCAATCCTTTAGCCCCAAGAGAATGGACATCAGGGAGCCCATGCACAGGGCCTTGCTGGACAAGCCCTCCCACACAGCTGAAAGGTGCTCTTCTGTGAAGGGGCTAGTATGTGTGCATGTGTGTGTGTCGGGATGGGTGAGTAGCTGCTGAGGTCTGATAAGAGGCCACTTCCAAGCAAGAGGCCCTCCTCCAGTCTCAGCTGCTGCCACCAAGTACACGCCATCCAGCCCTCCTGGGGGCAGGCAGTGGGATCAGGCTCTCTTCTGGTGCTCTGCACGGACCACAGCTACCTTATGCTTGCACATGGCTGGTGGCAGGGCAGGGATGCCCATGCATTTAGGGGCTGGGCATTGGCCAAGTAATCATTTCATGGAGTTGAAGGGTTTGTTTTGGGCCAGCATCTTGCCTTAGTTCAGGCTGCTATAACAAAGTACCACAGACTGAGGGGCTTATAAACAACAGAAATGTATTTCTCATAGTTGGAAACTGTAAATCTGAGGTCAGGGCACCAGGAGGGCTCGGTTCTGGTGAGGGCCTTTTCCTGGGTTGCAGGCTGTTACCTTCTCTTGCATCCTCACTTGGTTGGAAGAGGTTGGGGAGATCTCTGGGGTCCCTTTTATAAGGGCACTAATCCCACTCACTAGGGCTCCACCCTCATGACTTAACCACCTGCCAAAGGTCCAGTTTCCTAATAACATCACAGTGGAGATTGAGTTTCAACACGTGAATTGGCGAGGGGGGTGCAACATTCAGTCAGGGCACATCTCTTGGGGTTTGCTGAGAGGTCACTGGCCTGAGGTCATCTAAGCAGTTAGCATTCACTGTGGAACAAGGTGGCAAGTTGGGGGACAGCCCATGGTCTGTAAGGAAAGCAGCCCCGGTCCCTGCTAACTGAGCCATTATGAACCTGCCGTCTCCAAAACATAGTGTCCAGGGGTAGCATCTCTGCCTGCATCACTTGCTGCAGGACCAGGGCTCAGAACTGTGATGCTTCCTTGGATTCCAAGTCCATTGCTCCAGAGAAGAGGAAGAGGGTCTAAAAGAGCCTAACTTCTCTAGTGGAGATGGGTCTGTTGCTCAGGGTTCCTGGTGCTTGGACAGCTGGGTGATTCCTCCTCTGTGGAGCCCTTCTTGACTCCCTTGGTCCAGCCTGAGAGTTCCCTCCCTTACACTCAGCTCTGTGCTCCTCCATTATCATGGGGTGGCACAATGGCTGCAGGTTAGTGTCCTTGTTCATCTTTGTGCTGCCAGCACATAGCAGTTCTGGAGTGGACGCTTGGGGCTGACAGCTGCTTGCCTGAATCATGAAAATGGCGTCCTTGTGGGTGAGGATTCCAGCTGCCTAACGCTCCACCCAGGATTGGAATGAGAATCAGGAGCGCCCTCTTGACCCCCTGCCCAGGCCCCCGGATGGTGGCCCCCTCAGCTATCCTTCGGCCTGCACACGGAGGCAGAGATGAAGTGCTGTCTAGCATCCGGGCTTTTCCTGCCATGAGTCAGGTAAAGAAACAGCTTGCTTCCCAAGGAGAAAGTGGAACTTTGTAGGCATACAAGGGTAAATATTGAGTGTGATGTGGTGCTAATTAGCTGCACAAAGGCCATTAGCATTAATGAGATCTGTCTCTGTGGCCGGTTCCCACTGCAGTGAGCAGGCAGCAGCATTTCTCTGGTCCAGGCTCCCTGGCTCAGTGCTCTAGCTGCTGCTGCTGTGAGTCTTTGTGATGCTCTCCTCTTGGCGCCCCCCCCTCCAAAAAAAAAACAAAGAAGAAGAAGACAGCAAGAATCGCAAAGAAGCCCCTTTTATTTTCATGTTTCCTTGGATCAAAAGCAAAAACTTCAGGTTAAAGATACGCTAAAAAGATTTAATTTGTTTCTCATTTCCTGCCTTAATCACATCCCCTCCCCTCAACTTGGGAATACCTTACAGTTAGCTGGAAGAGAAGAAAAGAAGGCTGAGGAAAGATCTAGGTTTTTTTTGTGGTTTTTGTTTTTTTGTTTTGAGCACTTACTATGTACCAGGCACTGAGCTATATGTTAAGTCACGTAAGCCTCACAGTAACCACGTGCAGGTAGGTTCTATTATGACCTTCATTTTGCAGATAAAGGACAGTGAGCCTCAGAGGGGTTAAATAACTTGCCCAAGTTCCCATACTTAATACACAGATCCTTCCTGAGCCAGATTCTCTCATTTCCTCCACTCCTCAGTCTAGACCCTGTGGGATGACATTGGTAAGATCCGCTGATGGCACATAACTCTAGAATTTCTCCTCCATGTCTCATGGCTTGGAAATGACATGGAATTGCTGGACCCGGGAGTGACACTGGAGGGCCGCCTCCTGACTTTCCTGTGTCCACCCTTGCTTGGTGTTTCAGTTTTTTCTCACTGGAACCAGGTCACTTCTTACTGGATCTGAGCTGTGGTGCAGGTTGAGTCCTGGAGAGGTTGCTCTCATGTGGGGAATCTTGCTGGTGAGTCTGGGTTAGGCACAGCCTGCCCTGGGCACTGAAGTCCACTTTCATGGTTCTTCCTGTTTCTACCACTAGCCCTTCTCTCCCATTCCACTAGATACCATCCATCTGGTCAAGAGCGGCCATGGCTCTCCCTCAGCCAGACTCACATTCCCTTTCATCAATGATGAAACTGCCTTTCCTCAAAACATCCCTGTCCTTTGTTTCATTTTCTTCTATCACTTCTCCCTGCTTTCTAGACAGCTCCCTAATGTGACAAAAATCCTCACAATTATATCTGGTCCAGCAGTACCAGGCCAGGTGGAAGAGAAGAACAGCAGAAAGTTGTGGAGAGGTACTGAGGAAGCAGGTACAAAAGCAGTGCCATGAGGCTAAGTCTGAAAGTCAAGCTAAGGGCAGAAACAGAGAAATGAATGGCAAGGTTAGTTTGGGAGAATCAACAGCAGGGTGGACCAGAGTTACAAAAAAAAAAAAAAAAAAAAAAATGCGTGGTGACAAACTGAGACCAAGCCCTGCCTGCTTCTCTCAGGAAAGAGATTTGAAGATTGGCAGAAATCAAATAGGACCTGGTTTCTGCCATCCCAGGTGGCTCAGGCATAGCCACTCAGGGGCTGAGGGGATGGCTCTTTTAAAGTAAGCCAGGCTAAGGAAGGGGTCAAAAGCTGCTTAGCCCAGTAATTCACAGGTCACTTTTTTTTGTAAGGAACCAAGGTCAAAGACTCCTCAGAAGGGAAGGTTCTGCTTTTCTTAGGTGAGGTCAGACTGGGGGAAAAATAGAACTCACTTTAGGGTGTTTCTAAGTAATTTCTAAGGAAATTAGTCTAGAACAATGAACTGAAATTAGAGCACTCACTGTCTCCATTCTTCTTACAACTAGAGAAAAACCTTCATTAGCATTCTATTAAAGAAAAGGCTCTAAGTTTGCAAGACACAAGAAGCAAAGGGGGAGCAAGCAGCCTTCCTTCAGTGGGAAAGGGGTAGTTTTCACAGGGAGGGATTTGGCATACAGATTGGGGAATTTAAAAGACGGGGATGAAAGGGATCATCCAAGTGGGGCCAACTTCTTCTGAAGACCTAGGCTGCCTTACTTTGGGTGATAAAAAAGAAAAAGATAGGAAGAGTCTTAGACTGGGGTCTTCCTACATCATGCTGGGTTGAGTTCTACCTGACCCATCAGCAAAATAATTGACGCTACATCAGCTGGAGTCCTATATGTGTTCTATCTGGAAAGACTCGTAAGGCAGGAAGTATGTGGGGAACAGAGATGTCTTCTGCACTGCACAACTCCAGGGGGAGCCATATACATGGAATTCAATGTACATGATTGCTACTGGTGTTTGGTAACATGGCCATACTGAGTAGGGGAGAACACTTGCTTCCTATTAAGCTTGTGGGGTGACGTGGACACCTGATGGTTGTGTCTGCATCACAATCTTGTCCCTTATTTTGATGAAGGGGCTCTCCCTCCCCATACTTCACCCTGTGACTCCTGATTCCAGGAAGTCTTCATGAGAATGTCTACCAGGGGCTCAAGCTAGCCAATCTCTCTCTAAATAAAATGTATTTAAGTAAACTTAAACTTAAGTTAACAATAGATTTTAATTAAAATTGTGATTATTATTTACTTGAAAAATGAAGTAAAAGTAGAGATGCTATGGATTTTTTGTTTTTGTTTTTGGGTATTCTCAACAATGTGTCTTGTGCACAGCCCAGAGGCACGTACTGGGCACCACTGGCCTCCAACGTAGCTTCCACAAGAGGCTCTTCCAGCGCAGCGCCTAGCCACTGACCCACTGGGCGACTGACTGCAGTTGCCTAGCAGCCTCTGAGAACATGCAGATCCCCGTCCCTCAGCACTTGCTTACTGTCTCCCCACGTTCCTTCTACACCCTCACCACCCTATTGCCCACCTTATGCCATCTGTTCACATTCTTTTTCCGTGAAGCCTCTGGACCCTGTGGTGGCACCAAATTGTTTTGAAAGGCAGACAAACCCACTGGTGTCCCAGAGCGTGGAAGTAGGCACTCTGTCAATGCTGGAAAGAAGGAAGGTAAAACTAGATGGAACCTGACCCTGGGCTTTTGCCACCAGCAGCCCCATGGGATCCAGCCCTGCTAATGGCAAAGCCTTTATCCCACTGGCCCCAGAGGCTGCAGTGAGTTTGGGCACAACCAGGACCGCCACTGGGAACGAGTGGCCCTGGCAGCAACTACAGAAGACTTGGACACAGGGATGGAAGATAACCCAGCAGATGAACCTCTCAGGGGCTACCCAATCTCTCAGAGTCTCCACTGTGAGTAGAATTATACAAGGTCAGAAATGGTTGGAGCTGATGTAATTTTGATGGCAGCAATCTGAGAAGACTGTTTGTTACTTCCAGGGCCACCACTAGCCTTTGTGATACCTATAAAAGGAACACAGCTAAAAGAATTGAGGTATCTTTGAGCAAAGAAAAAGTCACCTTTCTCTAGGTAGACAAAACCTAGAAAGGGGAGGCTTGAAGAGCAGAGAGCAGGTTAAATCCCCTCTAATTTGCCTGCTCAGCTAGGTGCCCAACTTTTAACCTCTTCTATCCCTGGAGTGGTTTCGCTTTCTGTCATTCCAGAAGCCTACTTGCTCAGATTTTCTGTCTATTCTGTAACTACCCCAGACCCTTCAACTTAAGTTAGCCCAGAGGAGGTTTCTGTTGCTTGCAGTCAAAGAATCCTATGGAATGCAAGGGGGAGTGTGGCAGAGACAGGGTTGAAAGAGCACCAGCTCCCACTGTGAATTACTCCACTAAGGCAGCACCAGGCACTAACCATACTGGGGATATTATGGGCAATTTGTGGCCAAGACAATTACAGAGACACAAAATATTATAAAAGTCGATACCCTGATTTTTTTTTTCTTATAGATTAGCACACACATACACACACACACAGAGGCATCTCTTGGGTAATGCCACACCCAGGTAACACATGGCCTTTGGAATCCATTGAGGGGCGTGTAAGGGAAGGATGAAAAGGAACTGTGCCAGGTGGTTCATGTCAGTGCAGGTGACCTGAAATCTCATGAGATCCCTTCTTGCTCTAGAATATAAAATGATTTGCATCATGACATAGTCATTTCCAATAGATTAATGGGTTTCCTCTTTTCCCATGACGTATTTGCACTGTGTCAGGGCATTTTGGAATCTCAATCCACATTACGTCAGCATGGTTTTTTCTGTCGTACACATTTCTCTGCTTCTGACACCTCTCCCTTCTCTCTTGAAACTCAGTGTAGGAGGAAGGAGGATGTGCAGCATGTGGCTTGGAGATAATCGACTCTAGATTTGAATACCAGCAGTTTACTAGCTATGTGACCCTAGGAAAATGATGTACTTTCTGAGTATTTTTCTTCCTCTGTAAAGGGGCATGGTATCTGCAGGGGATATTCATTGTTTTTGATACCCAGTGTCTACTCCTCTTTCTTCTGTAACAGAAGCCAAATTTTCTCATGAGAATCCCCTGCCTTCATACACAGGCCTGCCATTTTGAAAGGGTAGGGGGCACTGACTGATGCACCCCCTTCCCCACCCCGGTTCTCTCCAGACATGCACTTGTGATCCAGACTAATGGGCACTGTGTCTCCACTACAGTGATTGGTTCATGGGAGGTCATGTGACTCAACCTATGCCAATAAAAATCTGGCATCGGCCCTGAATTCAAATCACTGAGAAAGAGACCTTTTTTCATTTCCTCCTTGACTTACGTCCAGAGCTGCTGGGAACTATCAAATTGAGGAACACTGCCTCAGAATGATTCCAGACCAGATGGGGAAAGCAGAGCTGAGAAAAGGTCAGAGGCAAGTACGGATGATATCATTTGAGCTGTTCAATCTAGAAGGGTCTGACACCTAAAACCCTGAATGTGGATCTTTTCATTTACATAAATCAACATTCCCTACTCCACCCCTCCATTAGACTAAACTTTTCAGATACTGGCACTTGAAAGAGTCCCAACAATACAATACTGTTAATCTTTAAAGATTTTGATAAGTGTTGGAATTAAAATGGAAGGTCAATAAATGGTAGCTGTGATTATTTTTGTTATTCTTATTGTTGTGGTATCTTCACAGATGCTGCAGGGCCCTTAACTTCCTCCTCTCTCTCCCCTCAACCAAATGTTCCACAGAAATCAATGGCAGGCATTTCCAAAACTGTGACAGACCTGGGTGAAGGCCAGAGGCAGCTGCCTCAAAGGTGCCTCCCTGCCTCCTGCAAGCAGACAGCAGAGCTCAGGGTCTACTGCTGAGCACCCAAGCTCTGGAGACCACTGTCCTGAGGGACCACCTGTAGTATATACACTACTTGGGGAGGTTCCCATCCTCCTCCAAGGCAGACACCCTTACCACCTCCTGAGGACCTGGGACTATGGTGGGCCAGTTGCTAGAACTGAACTTTAAAAGAGCAACATGCTAATTCCATGCAAATGAGTATCTATTTTGAATCAACAGCTTGGACACTTTTCCTGGGAGGGCCAAGGCAGCAGGAATCCAAAAGGAAGACAGGAGGGGAGGGGTGTCTCTTGGAGGTGTCAGAGAGCACACTGGGGGTCCAAGCAGAGCAGAGCTGCCTCATGCCCACAGCCCCTGATGCTATTTGATCTGCTCACTAGCAAGTATGAAACATGGGGAGTCCAAAAAAGGAAAAAAAGAAAAAACAAAACAAAACAAAACAAAACAAAAATCGGCAATGAATAAACTAACAGATGGAGACTTAATTCAATTTGCATGCAATCCACCCTAGAACCAAGGACTTTGTTTGCCTAACAATGGAGACTGGGGAAGGGGAAGGGTCCCTGCTTCAGGGGCTGATGGGGAGAATCCCAGATCCCCACCCCCACCCCAAGCCTATCTCTTTATGGGGACCAGATGGGTAGTCTTGTAAAGCTCCTCTCCCTTGGGCTGGTCCTGAATTCATCCTCTGATCCAGAGAGGAGGTTCTTTGGAGAAGTGAGGCTGGCACTGTGGGAGGGGAGGGTCTGTGGGCAGCAGCAGAGGGAGATGAAAAGCCCAGTGGTGGCTGAGGGACAAGGTCAAGGTGACTCTCCCCACACCCCCTACGTATGCACAGAGTGAATCAGAAGGCAGTGAAGCTGGGTAGCTGGTACTCAAAAGCAGTATGCCTGACTCCAAAGTCTACATCCTTTCCAATGTATATCCTGCTTTTAGAGCCTGGACCCCAAGGCTTGCTCTGCCACTGACTAGCTGCTTTGGCCACCATCAGTGGGGTTGAATCTTTGAGCATGGGATACCTCATTTGATAAATGTGAATAATAGCTAAATGGACCTGGGTGCAGGTGCTGGGTAGCACACATCAAGTGTGAGTGTGGAAGCTTTGTGTGATCTCTGCAGTTCTGCCCAGGTTCTCCTGTTAGTGATGATCATTGTTGGGGTCCAGGGTGTCACTCACCTCCTCCCCCCTAGGAAGCTGACTGATGGGGTATGTGCACAAAGAATAATAGTCAATGAGAAGAGAAGTACCAATTAATTAAATAGCATGGTGGTGGCAAAAACCTATTGGAGACTGTGGCTTGAGCCAAATCCCCAAACCTAATCCCAGACACAAATCCCGCTTGCCCTGGCCTACAGGGAAAAAGGAAAAGAGAGATACTGGGCTGGCCTCTATGTGGACACATGTGACCAGCTGTGGGACACAGGGTATACATCTGCCTCAGCCTCCTGGATGCAAAAAGGAAGAGGAAGCACTAGGGTGGTTAAGCCTGGTTCTAGAAGGATCCAGATGTGTGTGGAAGAAGAAATTCTTTTTCCAGTACTCTCCTAGGTTCTGTGGCTGGCCTGAGATTTAAGCTGACATAAGGCAGATTAATAGGAGAACAACATAACGCATTTCAATATTTTTACAATTTATAGGAAAAATGTAATATTTTGTAGGAAAAATGAAGACCTGGAGCTTATATGTCTTTTTAACAAAGAATCATACTTTTGTGGAGAAGTGACAAGGAATTTAAGTTTCTAGGGGTGGTAAGCTATGGGAGGGTGACAAGGAGGGTGGAGAAGTTAATGGAAGACCAAGGTTACTTTGTAGGTCAGTTCGTGCAGACCCATTTCAGAATCAACTCCCAGTCTCTGGTGATAAGAATGTTCTTCCTGGGGCGCCTGAGTGGCTCAGTCGGTTAAGCGTCCGACTTCAGCTCAGGTCACGATCTCGCGGTCCATGAGTTCGAGCCCCGCGTCAGGCTCTGGGCTGATGGCTCAGAGCCTGGAGCCTGCTTCTGATTATGTGTCTCCCTCTCTCTCTCTGCCCCTCCCCCATTCATGCTCTGTCTCTCTCTGTCTCAAAAATAAATAAAACGTTAAAAAAAAAAAAAAAAGAATGTTCTTCCCTTCCTGGTGCAGGGAGGCATTTTCTCAGGGGAAATGTCACCTCTTTCTTTTAGGTAGAAGGAGGGAGATCAGAGCCGTTCCTGCACCTGCTGTTTCTCAAGTGCCTTCAGCTCGAAATAACCAACATGCTAGGGGCACCTGGGTGGCTCAGTCAGTTAAGCATCTGACTTCAGCTCAGGTCATGATCTTGGGGTTTGTGAGTTCAAGCCCTGCCTCAGGCTATGTGCTGGCAGCCCAGAATCTGGAGCCTCTTCAGATTCTGTGTCTCCCTCTCTCTCTGACCCTCCCCACTCATGCTCTGTCTCTTTCTCTCAAAAATAAAATAAACATTACAAAAAATCAATTAAAATCAACGTGCTAAAGTGATATATTCTGGGGTGTCAGGTTCTCAACCCCTTCCATGTACTTTATCTGGGGATTAAAAGGAGAGCCTTCTCCCTCTGCACAAAAGAAATGAAAAGAGAAGGGAACTATGTGAAAAACAGAAGCGAAAATGGACCTTGTTTTGAAAGCCTGGGATTTGCATTAATACTAAACGTGTCTTGTGTCATGTGAGACTTGACCTGAGGTCAATAAGACCACCTGAGGTTCTTATTGAGGGTACGTTGGTTCTTCTGGCTTTTCTTTTGCTTGCTGTATGACAGAGGACCAGGGACAGGCATGAGACCTTGTTGCCTCAACCATATTTAACCCTGATCCTGAGAGTTTGGCCCTGGGTCCCAATCTGCCGAGAGTCAGAAATCTTAACTTAGCCTCGACTAAGGCCCAGGTGCTACTGGAAATATCTTCAGGAATAGCTCACAATCGCCTATGCCAAAAGTGTAGGGAATAAGAAGGACAAGGGAGGGCATGGGGAGGAAGTCAGGCTTGGGAATTCAGGTCTACCTCCCAAATGTCCAATAAATCAGTGCTGTTCAAGTTGAAGGGCTGCCCTGTTGGACAACTTCCTTTGTCATTTCTTTTCAATAGAAAGAAAATGAATATTGATTCTGTTCTTGGCTCCATGCTGGGCCCCTTCAAATGAGTATGATTGGGTTTTCCCAATTTAGTGGGTGACATTCAGGCATTTAGGGGCAATTACATCTTCTCAGAACTCAGCCTGTCAGTCAAAAATTTGGTGAGGTGTGTGTTGGGAGTATCCTGGGGTCACTGTAGGCAAGAAAAGAGGAGCTTCAGGTCTCAGGTGTTGTCAGGGCCCTCTTCAGCATCCTGGACAGCAGGCTTTGAACCACAATTGTCCTAGAAGTGGCTCAAAATTAGGTATGACAACATGCTGAAGAATGGTTCCAATGGATCCTTGGAAAAGGTTAACCTTGACACCAAAGGCCAGGCTCCATGACAGTAGGAACTGTTGGGTAGAACCTCTCAATGTTTTAATGAAATAGTCCTAGTGGAGAATGAAAGTGTATTTATCTGTTGTCTGAAGCTGACTGCTATATGCACAAAATTCCTCTTAACCTCATGGAGTATTATAAAAATGCTTGGGAATTTTGTATTTTTCTCATAATATATATTTGAGTATAAAAATAATTTTCTGAATCAAGTACCATCCAGTAAAGCTGGTAAGAGAAGAAAATGTATCACATTTAATGCTGTAGCATGGGGACCCCATGCCCTATCCCCTGGAGTATGTTATTTTGAGAAGCATGACAATATTCAGATGCATAGACTACCTGATTCTAAGCTTTGTGGAGGTCACTACTACAGCATAATTATTTCCTGTCTGGGTCATCCTCTCACTGGGGATGAGAAAGGAGTGTTTTTACTCCCACACCTCATATCTCCCTGAATTCTGCAAAGTCATCCCCTTGGGTTTTCCTGAGCCATTGTATCTGGTGCCCCACCAGCAGACAGAAACCTCCCTCTCTCAATCCACACAGACATGGTCACATACTCCAAGATGGTGGGTTCACAGTGGATTTCGATAATGTGGCCTCTTCTCTGCTAAGCCATGAATGCCACCCATGTACACGAGGAAGCCAGTGGCTAGGGAAAGGTATAAGAGAAAGTAGAGCATGGGGCTAATGAGAATTTACTGTATTTTGTTACCCAAATTGTCCTCCTTGTGTATCTAAATGGACATTTATTATGAATTTTCATAGTTACATGTAAAAGAGGTCGGGGTAGGAATGAGTGGAAAGTAGTTGAAAACGTCAAGTTTGCTATCAAAAATTAAATCTGGATATTCCCAACCCACCTCCCTCTACTACCCTCCCTCGACATCCATGCACACTTGAGGAGAAGCAGAGATCTCCACCTAGGGGGTCAGGATAAAAGTAAAGAAAGAGGTTAGCTTTGAAACCCCAATCTCTTCTGTCCACGGGTTACTAAAAATGCACCAAGTGTTTGTTCAGACCCTGTGGCAGTAAGATGACTGTGTCCTCCTGAGGATCTACTGTCCAGGAAGAAGTGGAGTGAATGTGTCATGTCTGGGGTGGCTCAGAGGCCCCCAAAAATCCAGGGAGGAAGGCTGAAGCCCCCCTGAGATGGAGAGGACAGGCTGTGTGCAAATTCTCAGAGTCCACTCGTTTTATCAAGTTGTCATCACAGGGAATAATTTCGACTCTCCCTGCATGGCCAGCTGGGAATGCAGTGCCTCTGCACTGCTCTTGGGCAGATAGCATTTAATTTGCGTTGCACAAGGCTGGGGAATCTGGCATAATGAAGTATAGATCTGTTTGGCCTGCACTGCAGGGAGCCACTCGCACAGGAGGGATTCTGGTTGGAGGCAGGCTGGTCACCTGGACAGTAGCCCTGCCCTAAAGCTCTGAAGCTAATTACTGATGCTGTGGGAGGCCTTCGTCCTCCTCCTCAGGCTCTGACGTGACATCTTTTCCAGGTAAGATGGGCAGTGTGATGTGGTGAGAAGAATGTAGGATTTGGTCTCAGAGGCCTGGCTATAATTCACACAGAGGCAAGTGGTGGCCCTGAACCTCAAAGGGTGGTTGGGAAGAATAATTGTACACACCCTGGAGCTTTTATGGATGTGTTCAGGTAGTCTCTGGGCAAGGAATACAGTCTGGGGAGGAGCTAAGGAAAGGTGTTACATGTCCAGTTGTATTTAAGCCTTTCTCCATATACCTGTTTCCACCAGAACCTTGACTAATCACATGTCCTCAGGAAAGCTGATCCTGTGAGGCTGAGGAGAGCATGGGCCCCTTGTCTTAGGACTCTCTGTGTTTCTCTCTTCTCAGAGAGAATTAGGGGTTCCTCCACACCCCCCACCCCAGCAGCCAGCACTTACTCCTATTTTGCTTTTATCACACTGCTTGCAAATACCTGTTTACTCATCTGTTCCCACTGAAAGACTGAGCTCCATAGGGGCAAAGCCTATGTCATACTGAGTAACTGAAAACAGTAGAAAATCAATGACTGTTTGGTAAATGAAGGAATAAGCACGGTTGAAGGAAGCAGGTTGTGCTGATCTCTGGACCTGATGTTTCATCTTTGGCTTTGGGCACTTGATTCCCTCAACATTTTCACAACTTTCCTCCATAGGAAGAACATGAATCTGATAAGTCACTATATGCTGAGGGACAGGAAGTCCATTGCT
The DNA here is from genome assembly GCF_023721935.1 of Panthera uncia. NCBI lineage: Eukaryota > Metazoa > Chordata > Mammalia > Carnivora > Felidae > Panthera > Panthera uncia. The sequence goes on from NC_064808.1 coordinate 100,707,212, forward strand.
ATTTTTATAATGATTCTTATATTTCTATAGAGCTCTTTACATTTAATAATCACTTCACACTCATGGTTTCATTTGATTCCCATTAACAATTCAGCCAGAGAGAAAGAGAGAAAAAACAAAACAAAACCTGAGATTCAGGTAAAAGTCAACAGACTCGTCCAAGACCACATAGGTAACTAGGGATAGAGCCAGAATTAGAAATCTGATCTTTTGTTTTCTGTCCACATGCTCTTGAGGGGGATCTGTGTCATTTACCAAAAACACCTTTAAGAGTCTGTGGGGACAACCCACCAGGTAGGCAGGGGCAGCTATTCTGCTCATTCATTTTTCATGAGTATCCTCTGCATGACTTCCTGGGCCATGCACTGTGACAAGTCTGAGAACAAAGAGAAGAATAGGACCCAGCCCTGACTTCAGAGAGCTTAGGGTCCAGTAAGGGAGGCAGATACAAAGGTTGGACTTGAAGGATTAGAGGCCTATATGAGGTCTAACAACATCATGGTGGGAGAGGAGGGGAAAGAAAATTGGGCTTCTGGAATTTGCATATCCAAAGTAGAAGAGTCACGTGGTCGTGGTAGGGTCTAGAGTGTGGCCACAGGAGGGCTGGTTGAAGCTATTGAACATAAGTGTTGTTGACATTGAGGATGTCAAGGAGTTCTGAAACCAAGACTTTGAATGGATAGTTCGTATATATGTGAAACAGATGATGGCAGGAGCTGAAGAGGAAAAGACATTTTTGAGCCAGCCACTAAAATCTGTAATGAATGAGGTCAGGGGAAAGGAAGGCAGAGGATAATGGTGACAAAGATGAATAAAAGAATTAAGGGATGATGAACCCGATGACATATGTTCAAAGAAAGAGGTCTTTTTCCAAGAGGGTGAGAAAGCAGGGTTGGAATAAAACCACTGGATTTAACTGGTGTTATGAGCTAATGTCTGTGTTTCCCCCAAATTCATATGGTGAAGCTCTAACCTCCGATTCATGAGGGTGTAACCCCCATAATGGGATTAGTGTCTTCATAAGAAGAGAAAGAGGCACCAGAGCTCTCTGTCTCTGAGGGCACACACCAGGGAAATGCCATGGGAGCACACATCAAGAAGATAGCCACCTACAACCCAGGAACCAGGTCCTCACCAGACACTACACCTACCAGCACCTTGATCTTGGACTTTTGAGCCTCCAGAACTGTGAGGAATAAATGTCTGTTGTTTAAGTCCACGGTTATAGAAGCCCAAGCTGACAAAGACAATGGTAAATCTAGTCTGTTATATTTATTCAGGATTAGCTAAGGAAAACAGAGGTTTGTGTCTCACTCATGTTATCTATCCAACACTGGTTAGGAGGGGAGGAAAGAGCTTTGTTCCACGCCGGCATTAAAGAACACACATTGATAAAAGTCCTTACATCTTGAACTGTATCATTTGAAACATGCGGCCTCCACAGTCACCAGTGCAAGGGGAGCAATGGCTGGAGAATTGTGCACCAATCTTAAAAGTCTTGGGGCGCCTGGGTGGCTCAGTCGGTTAAGCGGCCGACTTCGGCTCAGGTCATGATCTCGCGGTCTGTGAGTTCGAGCCCCGCGTCGGGCTCTGTGCTGACAGCTCAGAGCCTGGAGCCTGCTTCAGAGTCTGTGTCTCCCTCTCTCTGACCCTCCCCCGTTCATGCTCTGTCTCTCTCTGTCTCAAAAATAAATAAACGTTTAAAAAAAAATTAAAAAAAAAAAAGTCTTACATCACTTCTACTCATCGGCTTTTGGACTAGCCCAGTTACTGGACCCACTTAGCTGAAGGGGCTGGCGAGGTAAAAGAACTGGTAAATAGTGTTGTAGAGGTCTCTGCTATCCCTGTAGCAGACTCCACAAACTTGTTTCATTCATTTACTCAATAAATATGAGTGCCCATTTGTGTCAAACAATGTGCTAAATGCTAAAGATACAATGATGAAGAAGTAGTTGTGGCCTGAACTGGGGAGATCTTTGTCAAACATTGATGGCTTCTTCTGGTTCCTGATCCTGAGGACCTCTGTGATTATCTCCTTGCTGGTTAGACTCTTGGCTGTGACTTCTGTTATGATCTCCTGTCTCCTATTCTAGACTATGCCTCTTGGACCAAATCTCTGCTAGGCTACCACATTATATTGGGCAGAGTATGTATAATTCAGGTTCTATGTGCCATATCTGTTCCAGATTTTTAGCTTCAGGGATGAGGGAATGAGTAGGTTGGGTCATTAGGATTCTATTGATGAAAAATGGGACTTGGACCCCCTCCAGCCAGACGTATCTCAGAATATGTCTGGGGTAGGAACTTCTCCCACCTTGCACAAACATCTACTTTGGAATGGTAGGTGGGATCTGGTGAGCTAGGACTGGCTACATTTCAGGTTTGCTGCCTCCAGGAGCATAATAATATCCCATAGGCCATAATTGAAAATCTATTAACTCTGGAAACCAGTACTGCATATAAACCTCCCCAGCCCTGGCCATCCTGCAGTGAGCACTCCCTCCCCGTTATTCTTATAAATCACAGGAGATAGGCTGGGAACCAATCGATGAGAAAAAATTATGCCACAGCATTAGATTTCATCATACACAACTTGAACTATTACTTTTCTGTCCTGTGGTATGAGGAATCATGAGAATTAATAGTCTTCCTCTTCTCGAACGATGGGTTTATGATGCAGTGCTACCTACACTCTATTTCTTCCTTAAAACCATCAATTAATTTTGGGTACTTACAACTACTCAGTTACTTCCTGAAATTAGCACCCTCTCCACCATAGAGTCTTAATGGGAGTTTTAAATAATGCTATGCTTTCCCAGTTTTGGCTTCCTTCTAATGCCTAATTCAGAACTAGTTTCAGGCTCACCAGACTCCTTCCTCTGACCTCTCCTCAGACTTGGCTCCGTATTTCTAGGGTAGTATCTGGTACTCAACCCCAGCCTTCCTCTTCTCTGCAGATAGTCAGGGTAAGAAAGCCTAAGGTCAAGGTGATCTCATTGTTACCCTTCTCCTCTTGTTCCAGCATCCCGTTTCCCTCACTATGGCTAAGTCTTTTCTGAACTCTAACTCCTTCAAAAACAAGAAGGAAGAGGGAAGTCCTTTAAGCAAACAGCCCTGGTGATACCCCTCTGGGAAAATCCCAGTACCTGAGTGGCTACAGTGTGCATAGGTTAGCTGGGAAGATGGGCTGGTGGAAGTCTAGGTGACCCAGCACAAGGACATGATGATGGAACAAGATGGAGATGGGTCCTTAGTGTCTGAGCCAATCAGCACACATTTGCTGAACATCTTTTGTTTGTAAAACATTGTGCTGGATGCTATTTTAAATTGTAACCTTATTTGTACATGAAACCCAGAATTCCTGGGAGGAAGCAAGAAATTTTATCCAGGGTCTATGCATGCTTTCCCTTAGTGATTCTCAGTTTAGTTTTTAATGGGCTCATGAGGACAGAAGAATCCCTCTGGAATCATCCATTCATTTGTTCATACCTTCACTAAATATAGTTAATGTTGTATGTGAGGCACTGCTAGGATGATTTGTGCCATACAAACATGACAAAAACATAGCCCCAGACCTTAGGTATTTGCAATCTTGTGTGAAAGGTAACACTCTTGGTCAGATAGCTCACAATTCAAGACAGTATGAGACAAATGCCTTCCTTATGACGAAGAAGTATCTCTTGGTGGAAGAGGTAAGAAGAAAGAACTTCTCTAGCTGGCCTAGCATCTATGGACTTAGGCACATACCAGAACCCTATCATCACCTTCCAATACTACTTGAGATGGAGTTTGAACCACCAAGCACATTAGCAGAAGTCCAAGTGACTCAACAGCTGAAAAAAATGCCTCGGGGCTCTTAGCACCTGCTGCATTCTGAGATGTTCCATCTCACCCACCATCCAGAGCTACAAGAGGAGCTGCCATGTTACAACAAGTCCCTGCTACCAAAGAGAGCTGATGAGTTGAAGTGAAACCAAGCTGATTCTGCATGTCTGCTTCCCTAGGAGTTTTGGTCTTGGACCTAAGAGAATGGAAAGTCTCTTTTTTTGTGGCTGGATTACAAGATGTGTATTTTGGGAGCTCCTAGCAGCCATGTTTCCCATGAGTAGACCAGAGGAATGAGGGAAGTAAGTCGGCTTGCAGAGAGAGGGAAGGGCTGAAGTGGAGGCCAGGAAAGAAGTAATGTGAGAGGTAGAGAGACTCCTGGGGGAATTTGAGCCCCTGGTTATAGTAATTCCTAAACCCCAGTTGAATTCAAGCTTTTGGGTTCCATGAGACACCCCAATATCCTTGCAATAAAGTCTCCATTTTTCTTCTACCAACCTGAGTTTGGCTGAGCATCTGTCACTTGTGCCATGGAATGTTAAACTGATTGAAGCACAATCGACTCCATGCTGAATTACATAAGAATTATCTGGAAATCCATTACCACAACTCTCAAAATCTCTCACACACAATGAGGGAATCCTCTATTGTCAAATTATTGGGAATCAAGAGAGGATTTTAAAAGACAATGCCTTTGAGGTGAACCCTGCTTGGAGATTCCCTTCCCCATAAAAGGAAAGGGTAGAAGTAACTTTCCTGCACCTCAAGTCACAAGAAAGCATCACTTAGAGAAATTCATATTTTCCCCCGAAATTAGAGGGACCTAGGAGGCCTGTGTCTGACTCCTGCCCTTGAAACTTCAAAGGTAAGTAGGCCTGAAAGCCAGCTGCTTTTGTTGAGAAGTTAAGGAGGGTTGCTGCTGTATTGGAACTGGGATTTGTCAGGCAAGAGTGTTTTCTATGGCCCCTATAGGCCTTGATGAGGGAGAGAACAAGCCTGAATCCATTTTAAGTCTTGCCCAAGGGGGTGCAGTGGAAATCCAACAGGGAAAATCTGTGTGGAGTGGGCCATCTGAAAAGCAGGACCTGGGGAGGGGTGGCCAGTGGGAAGGTAATGCAGAGCCTGAGTCCCAGGAAATGCTGTCTGTTGTTGCCAGTGGGGCCTCTGACAAGCCATGAAAGCACCCATGAGAGGAAAGACAGCTGCAGACATCTTCCAGATCCAGAGCTCTTGAAGCCATTTCACTACCATACATGTCTAGAGAAAATGTCCCTTCTCTTCTTATCTCCCCTTCCTCCCATTGCTTCAATGCCAGAGAGGAGGTCTTTGAGAAAGAAAGAAGCTCATGGCACCTGCTCCTCTCCACCCTTTACCCCAGGGCAGAAGCCCAATGAAGTGGAGGCAGGGGTGAGGGAGAAGAGTTATCTTTACTGACAGACAAGCTCATGTGTTCACCAGCTTCTCTGCACATTTCTTCCTTCAGAGGCATCCTCCTCAGCCTCCGTGAAGTTAGGTAAGACACCAACATTATTTCTGGGGAAGGAAATGTGGTTGGAATTGATGTGTGGCATAAATCACTGAGCACAGAAATGCCCCTGGATGATTCTCCAAGCTCTCTTTCCCTGTGGAACATGGAACCACAAGACAAAGTGACAGAGTTACCACATGGAGGAAAGCTGGGACAGTCTCCTAACCTCCAATGGACTCTGAATGAGTGACAAGTAACATTTATGCACGAATCACTGAGCTTTAAGGTCTTTTGTTAGCAAAGCAAAAACCTATAGTATCCTGATTAATCTAACTTTGTATAAAAACTGATGTGTTGAATATTCTATTGAAATGGACACTTTACATTATTGAACTCTAGATACTATGTTGGTGACATAAAGTAACTTAGAATCTCTAAGAGTGAGCAGAAAAGTCAAAGATTTTACCCAGTGTCAAGGGAAAGAACTCACTATAGAACCAGTTTAAAGGAATAGTAGCCAACAAACACAAATTTGCTTTATGAATATAACTCATGGGTCCCGTTTATTCAACACAGTGGTTACACTTGCAGTGAGAATAATAACCCTAACTCAAAGAGTTGTTGTAAATTAAAAAGAACTTTGTTCATGTTAGGTGCTTAATAAAAAAAGTTAGTTTCTTTCTAGGGGAAAGAGTGGGAAAATGTGAAAATGAAGGTAAGAAATGTAGAGCAGAGAATGTAGGATATAGATTAAAAACTTCACCATCTATACTCCTCTGCCCAAGTTAGAACATTATCTCCAGGTCTGATCCCCTCTAGAGATGGTAAAAATTAAAGAATGGCATGGCATGGGACGGCATGGGATGGGATGGGATGGGATGGCATGGCATGGCATGGCCTGGGATGGCCTGGGATGGCATGGCATGGGATGGCACGGGATGGCATGGGATGGGATGGGATGGAATGGGATGGTATGGCATGGCATGGCATGGCATGGAATGTCTGAAGCTTAGAAAAAGAAGACTTTCTCGAAAATTCCAAGTAAGAAGAGATCCATGGAGACAGAATCACTGTAGGCTAGGTTATCGTAGGCTAAATATTCAACCTCTCCAGCCTCGGTTGTTTCATCTAGACTAGATAAACTACCAAGTCCTCTGAAGCTCTAACATCCATTCAAGGAGGAGACAACTCCTGGGAGGCCTGGGAAGAGGCATGGTCTAGTACCTGCTGTGTATCCTGAGGTGCTCGGGTTCAACCTATTTGGGAGGGGATGCTGCACTGGTGAGATGTATGGCTTCAGCCTCTGCCCATGCAGGCCCATAACTGTCTTAATCCTCAAGCCCAAACTGTTTTCTTGGAAAGCCACTAGGAAAGTACATTTCCCTGTAGCTGGCTCAGCACAACCCTGCAGCATCCCCAGGCTTGGCCATAAAGTGGGCTCAGGCTCCATGCTGTGTGTGTGTGAATATAACACAAATATTTATCCTGCTCGTAAAACACGGGGACAAGCTGCCCACTGTCACTGGGCCCCTGCAGGTTTGTAAGATGAAGACTGGCTACTGCAGGCATCTCTGGGCCCTGGGGGCCCTGCCCTGGGGTAGCCATGTTCAAATAGGGCCCAGCAAGTGAAGTGGTATTTGCTACAACTGCAAAGGGCAGATTCTATTTCAGGCCTGTGGTGTGTGTATTTCTTACTGACTCATTTTCAAAGCGCAATCGATATCAGGCCAACCAAGAGATTTCCAGGGATATAAGCCATGGGGCTGGGAGGGAGCAGGGAGGCCTTTGCCATGTGATCAGCAGAGTTGAGTCCTCTGGGAGACCATATCTTGGCTGATGTTAGTGCTTGCCACTCTGGGGGTAGAAGCAGAAACGTTAGACTATTCACCCCTGTTTTGATCACAGCCTCCCTGTAATAGGGATTCCTGTGAGAGCTCTGGCTCACCAGCGCTGGGTGGGCTGGAGGAGGCTCGAAGGGTGTGAGTGGTGTGCAGAAGGGAGAAGAGGGTTTGGGTACTCACACAATGGGGACAACCCTACCCTGCCCACAAATGGGGGGAAGGGGCCTGTCTCCCTTCCCCAACAGGAAGCACTGCCAGGGCAGGATTTTCTATTGGCTTCTACGGATACCCTTCCAGAAGGACTTTCTGCCCAACACACTGATAGAGGGGGAATTTTGTCAGGACTAGTATGTAGATGAAATGGGCTCTAGCCAACTTGTCTGATTACAGGGACCTCCCACCAGGCAAAAATATCCTATTTAGCCATTCTCCCAAAATGCCTAAAACCCCACCACTATAGACTCATTCCTTTGGGGCAGAGGCTGCACCTTATTCCCTGTGAATGATTTGTGAGAACATTTTCTGTCATTTATTCTTTGTGAGTGCCCATCATGGGCCATGCCCTAAGCGCCCAGGAGCGGGGAGTATTGCTGGACAAGAGGGAAGAGAGATCACCTGGGCCCTAGGTGCCAGCAGCAGGGTCAGGAAGTGCCACCACAGAGGACCTCAGAGAAGGGAGGCCGGCACCACTTCACTCCTCTGAGTGGCCAGAGCAGGGAGGCCTTCTGGTTTCAAGGGGTTCAAGGATCTGAGGCAGAGACCCCAGGTGGCACTGTGAGCTGCTCTTTGGGTCATTCCAGATCCCTGAGTGGTGCACATCTCATGGGGATTTAGGGGTCAGACTTGGAAGTCTCCAGAGACAGGGCCCTGTGGGGGAGGATGGAGGGTGAGGAGGTGCCTAGAGAGGAGTTTGTACCCTGTGTTCTCATTCTGAGCCCTCAAGTTACCCCCTCCTCTCTCCCAGTAACCCTATTCAAGGCAATAGACCGGGAGGTGTAGGGTGCATCTGCTGTCTCTCTGCTCCCCGGTCCCTCTGCTACCAAGGCAAGGGAAGAACAGGCTCCCAGCCCTGATGCACTTGTCATTCTGCCGTGACTGGTCAGAGCCCCTTTCCTCTGGGGAAACAAGGTCAGGGACCTTTTCCAGCCAATGCCCCCTCCCAGGGCAGACTTTACCAAGAGTCGATTTGTTATTAACAATGTTCTAAAAGCAGCAAGTTTGTGGCCAGGGGAAATCAATTGGCCAGAAATGTGACAAAAGGGGAAATACTCTGCAGCATATGAATGTCTGAATTATTGATGCCTTCAGTTTGAGGCTTTCAGACACCAGCGCTTAGCTGATAAACAGCAAAGTGCACTCTCTTCCTACACTCCTCACGCTGCCCGCCCTGCCCTTTTGGGACCCATGCAAGGTTTGCCCTGAGCACATGCAAGATCCCTGTGGCCCAGGCCAGGGAGGTGTCTGGACTAGGGGAAGGGGGGAACAGGAGGCGTCGAGGTCTCTGAGGCCCCCCACCCTGAGCGTGATGGAACCATCCTGTGTCTTGGGGCTCCATACCTTTCTGGCCCTGGAGCCACCCTCCAACCCTCTGATTTCTACTTGTGCTGCTCTGCTGGGCCTGGGCCAAATGCAGAGTCTGCATTCTTCCTCCTGTTTTGAGGGGCTTGAACTTTCAGTGTCACCTGATTTTCACATGGGAAAGGGCAGAAAAAAAAATCCTCAGCCACAAACAAAAAACAAAACTTGTTTCTTTCACTCTAGAAATCGTTATCTCCTCAATTCAAACTGTAAGATTCAGAGCTTACATATGGCGCTAGTAGCTCCTGAAGGACGTAAGTATCCAGCTGTGATGTCGGCTGTGGTCTGAAAATCATTTGTCCGAAGGCTCCAAGAACAACAAGGCCTCTGGAGGCCTCCAACCTCTGCTCCCTTCCCTTGCTTTTCAAGTCTCTATCTTTCACCAGCTACTGCTATTGCCCATTGCTCCATAAATAATCTCATTGCCACGTAAATGCTGACTCCCCCTAAGAGGATCTGGTAAATCCCGATTATGAATTCGTGTCCCTACTTCCAACCAGCTTGCTCACCCCAGCCTTGTCCCTGCGGGGTGCAAATGCAAACAGGAAGCTCAGTTATGGGCTGACAAGTTCAGCAAATGAATGGACATGTTTCCTGTCCACAGCACAGGATTGCACTTGGAAAATACTATAGTCCCTGCCTCGGCCAGTGCCTCAGGTCCATGTCCCATTTCAGGACACTTCAAGGCAGCAGAAAGAGCTGCTGTTGGGCAGATGAAAGGCTACTTGCTGTCAGCACCTTCCCTCAAGGACCCAACCCCTTCCTTGCCAGGTCACTGCTCTGAGCTGCTGTCAGGCACCTGACTTGGAGTTGTTGGAGTCTGAGCATTCGCTAGAATGAGTGAATTCCTTATTTGGGCTCAGTGTTCACTGCTTTAGGATCTCCCGTTTCACCTTCCATGAAGAATGATCATAGTGAGGCTGGGCCAAGAGCCCTGAGAAAGAGGCCCACCAAGAGGTGACCCAATGGACAGGAACACTCCAGACATGGTAGGGGTGGGAGAAGCTAAGGAGGATCTGGGAGGTGAAGAAGAGACAGTCCCTGGGTAGTTTCCCTGCAGTGAAGGTCTTAGCAGGCCCAGATAGAAAAGTAAACCAAGGCAGGGCTAGAGAAGCCAGGTCTCATGGCTGAGCTCTGGCAGCCTTCCCAGCCCCTACCCTGCTGCTCTCCTGGCCTGACACATCCGGCTGCTTCTCTGGACCTTCTGAGAATGGTAGGACTCTCTCTTTGCCACCTTAGGCTTCTTACAATGAAGTAAGGAGCAAAGAGATCCATAAGTAGTAGCTTCCACAAGAGCCTGAGCCTAAATTGAGCCTAAACAGTCCAGCTCAGAGCTAACATTTGCATCTTTCCTGGTGTGCCTGTTTCCCCATAGGGTTAAAGCAGATGGAGAGAGAGAGAGCAAGGTCAACTTTAGGGAGAGCTGAGATCACTCCAGGCGGGAGCGCTGTTGACTGCACAAAGTCCTGTTTCTACCAGCAAAATGACCCAAGCCAGTAAGATGTCCCATCTGCAGCATGATCTGCAGGGGAGCTTGCTCCTGCTCTAACCCCTGTCCCTCCAGACTGTGCTGGTCCCCTATCCCGGAACCAATCACAGCCCCACAGCACCATTATCCCTGGTGATTTCCTACTAGGGGAGCTGCTGCACTGCCGCATTGCCAGGTCTCAGATCCCCCTGGGGATGCTTGGGCTGCTGTAAACAATACTACAATTTGCCTGTAAACTGCCAAAGTAGCAGCTTCCTTGACACCTGACATCACGCCTCTTACTGTGGCAGCAACAGTGAAAAGTACACAGGCTCTTGACAACCCTGCAAAGGTCCCACGCACCCTGCTTGGGTGAATACCTTTCCTTAATTGTCTTGGTGGGGGCGCCCCCCCCCCAGCCCCCCAGCCAGATCCTGCCTGATGAGGGGGCTTCAGCCGCAGATTCTGGCTGGTCAGACAGGCCAGTGTATAGCCTGCTCTCTATGGAAGAAAGAGGAGACTGGGGCTCCAGGAGGGAGGTCTAGGGAGGAGGCAACGTTGGCTTCTTCAGGGGAAGCTAGGCGTGGTGCAGCCGGACGGCCACGGGACACGGTCCCCATCCTGCTCTGCTGCCTGCTTCCATAATGCTATTTGGGGCAAGGTTCTTAGCATCTCTGAAATCTTGTTTTTCTCATTTTAAAACAGGAATAATAAATTCTGCCTCATATACTTGTGAAGATTAAAGATAATGTGTTGAGGACGTAATGGATTTTCAATAAATGTTAATTTACTTTTCCATCCCTCCCCATGCGATGTGGTGATTCTAAGTGGGGTAACAATACTCAATCAATATTCTTCCCTCCAATCAGAAGCCTTTCACAGGCACTATGTCTTCAAACAACCATCAGAAGTCAACCCACCAACCACCCGCTAGTGTTTGCCGATTATTCTATTTCTTGCAGGTGGCTTTGGAGCCTCTGCTTGAACACCTCTAGAGACAGTGATCTCATTAGCTCCCAAGATAGCCCATTATTTTTAGATAGAGCTGCCTGTTGGGAAATTCTTTCAATAGAGCCAATCTCCACTTACCTATAACTTTTACCTGTTGGTATCAATTCACCTGCCCTAGAAGCACCGGGACCAAATCTGATCCCTTCCCTGCCTGGCATGGAGGGGGAAATCATACAGAAAGCATGGACTTTGCCCATGAGATCACGGGTCAAGATGGCAGAGGGGAAAGTCTGAGAGGTGCTGCCTGCTGTGTGCATGTTCTGTATATGTAGGGTATGTATTCAGGGCCCTCCATCAAGCTCAGCTTCCAGCCTCCCCATCATAAGTCTCCCTCAGAATCTGGAGAGGAGGTGGATTGGTCAATTTGTGCTGATCCACCCCCCTCCCCCTGGCTAGTATAAGTATATAAAGGTAACCCAGATGGCCCGGCTGCCAGAGGAGGCATCTGCATTGGATGGTGCTTAACCTCCTGCTTGGGGGACCGACGGCCCCAAGAACCGTGGGCACAGGATGGTCCTGCAGCAGCAGTCTGGCGGGTCCTGTCTCCTCTGTGGTAGCAGGGCTCCCTGCTGTCCCTGCCAACATGGCCAGCCGGCAGCTCTCAGAATTATTTTACGGAAGTGGAATTTATTTTGAGATGCAACCAGGCCTATGCTCTCTGCGTGCCAGCCAAATGCTTGGCAGCAGTGGCCGCTCCTCTGTGGGCAGCTGCTTGTGTTGAATCCCCCAGAAACGAGAGCCTTCAGGGGTGGGAGGCCTGGGGTTAGTCAGGGTCGTGTCTCAGCCACAGGAGCCTGGGTCCTCCCTGGGAGTGAGGCAGAGGCGTGGGAGGGAAAGGGAAGGAGACACCATGGAAAAGCCAGACGGCGGGTCTTGCGAGGAGACAAGAGGCGGCAGACGGGGTCCAGGCTAAGAGGCGGCATCCATGCACACATGACTGGTCTCTGGCCAGTTCTGCCCGACTGCGGAAGGCAGCAGGGCCCGCTCCAGGGAGGTCAGGACAGAGTCCTGCCAACCTTGCAAGTGGGGCCAGCTCTAAGGAAGAACACTCATGACCCTAAAGAAATTTCTGTGGCTCAGCAGTGGGCTCCCAGGACTCCGGCAACTCTGCAATCCTGTAGCACGTCTCTGCACCCCCCTACTGCTCCACCAACCTGCTACCCCACCCCAGGCAGCTGGCAAGCAGTCCCATGGCAACAGTCTGTTTAATGCAGTGTTACTCCTGGAAGCAGCCTCTGCTAGTGAGCATTCGCCAGTCTCCCGTGTGCAGGGGCGGGCACCTTCCCAGCCCAGAAATGTCGGTTCTCTTCTACTGGGGTTTCCTTTGTCCCACCCCCTTTCTATTTTGGGGAATTTGTGTCTCCAGTGGGGGGGGTGGTGGATGTCTCTTCCTTCTCTCTGAGGTGAGCGTCACTTTCTGTCCCTAGGCCTGCATCTCAGGGCCTTTTTCCCAGAAGCCCCCTAACAAGCCTCTTGTTCTCACTCTCTTCCCGGGAACAGAGGTGTGATCAGAGGAATCAAAACCCCTCTTGTCACAAACATAACTCCTTAGGCTCATCAGAAGCAGGTGCTGAAACTCCCCCATCCCAGTCTTGTTGTTGTTAAGAATGACTTTTCTTCAGAAAGACCCTGCAAAAATGCAAATGTTACCAAAGGCAGGTAACACATTAACTTACTATCATCTATTATCAAGTTAGTGCAGTTTGTCAGCTTCCCAGCTGTGAGCAGGGCCTGGGGAGGGAGAGGTGAATGCACAACAGGCAAGGCCTGGAACTGGAACTGGAACTGGAACTGGAACTGGAACGGGGAAGGGTATGGGAAGGACTGAGTGACAGAGTGGGTAGGGGCCAGTGGGACGAGGCCCTGATACGTGGGAAGCCAGGGAGGGAGACTGCAGGCACCAGACAGGCAAGAGGCAGGGAAGCCCAGCGTGGCTTGCCATGGTGCCAGCACAGACCTGCTTCCCCAAGTGCTAAAGTCACCTCATTTTCAGGACGGGGCATCTTTGGATAAAGACAGTCCCTTCTTGATTATAAATGGATGAAAAAGAGCTCTGCACATTATTTGGAAATCATTACATATTGTTTTGCCATACATTATCTTTATCATTTGCTACTTAAGCTAATATCAATATTAATCTATGTTCTCTGAAGACACACTGACAGAAGGAAAAGAGAAGACACACACGAAATGCCAGGCAAAGTCAGACGGAGATTAAAACTGGGTGATCTCAATGAGGGTAACACATAGGTAACACACAGATGGCAGTGACTGCAGCCATAGGCAATCTTTCTACCAGTCCCCAGTGGGGATGGCAGCAAGTTTTCTCTCTTCTTGTTTCTAACAGCCATACCAGACGGGTATCATGTGTTTGTTTATTTTGCAAAGAAACGATAGTGCTCTACAACCATAATGTCCTCCTACGCAAAGTAGACCCTATACACACAAAGCCTGTAGCAGACGGTGTTGGGTACGGAGATGGAAAGGAGGAGTAGGGAGGTGTGATTAGCAGGATGGCCACAGAATGAAGTAATTCAGAGAGAACACTGCTTTGAATCAGAAGTGACCAAGAGAAGAAAGGTAAAGGAACACCCCAAAAGGTAAGGAAGTCCTGGGTAAAGTTGGACTTCCACAGAGTGAAGACATGATGGGTGCACACCAGCTCGATGGGTTTGAGTTCAGGTCCAACGAGACGGCTGCAAACTTAGTGTAGCAGGATAACATTTGGGGATATTGGCTGATGGGTTTTTCCCAGGCATGTCTTACAGCTCGGCCTTCCCCTTGTGGGAGGTGGCAAGCAAGGCACTGAGGGAGAAACAATATATCCAGAAGGCAATTCTTACATTTGCATTTCAAAAGCCCAGCCCTCAAAGCAGGACAGAGAGAACCCAGGACACAGTCACGAGATGTGGAGTAATATGCAAGCCATCAGAGCCTGTGAAGCCTCACCCTATGGAATCAAGATGCATCCAGATGGGCCAGAGGAAAAAATAGTTCCTTGTGGGGGAACCAAAGGAAGGAGTCTGTGCCATGCCCCAAACTCCAGGCTGAGCCCAGAGGTGGGGCTGTGCAACAGTTAAGCCTTCCAGATAAATGTGGGACTCCTAGCGCAGAGTAACTTGTGACCTCCCTTCACAGTGAGAGCAAAGTAGCAATTTCTTGAATTCCAGAGTACCTAACTGAGCATGGGAGCAGAAGAACCTTCTGTGAAGTATCCGTATATTTAGAGAGGCTGCTTCCTTGGGTCGCCACAAAGCAGAATGTCTGCTGTCCAACTAGGGGCTGTGGGCATATGGCTCAGCAAAGCCTGGAAAGGCTGTGTGGCTGGGAAGAGGAAGACCCAGCAGTGACTAGTGTGCCCTGAGAGTTGTAGCCAAGATAGGACAAGGATGTGTGGGCAGCTGCCAGATTAGCTAGCAGACTCTGAGATCAGCACCAATACCCTTGTCTCCATTCCATGCAAGGGCACCAGCTCGCCCCTCCCTGGAGGCACCCTCCTATAAAGTAAAAAACGGGAGCCCTGGAATTAACTGGGGATGACTTCCTGTCACACAATGGAAGCTCAAAATAAAAAATGTCAGTTGCAGACAAAGTAGTTAGGTTTCTTGTATGAATGAGTCTGTGGACTGAGATTCTTATCCACAACACTTTACTTGGAGAGTTTCAGGTCTTGGCCAGGCTGTGGGGTGCCAGCGAAGGTTCGGCAATAGTTTTAGTGGTGGTAGGGGTGTCACAGGGGACAGGATTTCCCTGGTTACACTTTTCCAAAGGGAAGGGGGCTGGGTGCAGGAAGGGAGCCTCTTCTTGAGGTTCACATCACAGCAATATGCTCAGACTCCAGCGAAGTGGGGTCCTGTCTTCAATCTCTCACAGAAACTTCCCAGGTCAACTCCAAAGTCACGCTATCTCCACAGAAAGGATGAAATTGATAGGCACCTGGCACTAGGTTGTGGTTCCAACACAGCGAGGGCCTGACTGCCCCCAGCCGGCTGGAGGGGGAGTGACTCATCAAC
Organism: Panthera uncia; assembly: GCF_023721935.1. Taxonomy (NCBI): domain Eukaryota; kingdom Metazoa; phylum Chordata; class Mammalia; order Carnivora; family Felidae; genus Panthera; species Panthera uncia. The sequence goes on from NC_064808.1 coordinate 100,722,416, forward strand.
AGTGAAAAGGCCCAACATAAAGCAAAGCCACCCAAATGTCAGCAGAAAGGAAAACTATCAAAGAATGAGCCCAGAATGGCCCTGCAGCAACCCCAAGGATGAGGTGTAACACCCAGCTCACCCCTCCCTTGACAGGCAGTGGAGTCAGCCCCCACCCATTGGCGGTGGGCAAGGGGACAAAGGGACATCCCCGCTGACATTCACAGCATGGGTCATTGCTTTGGCAGGCGGCCCACCCTTCTCTAGCCCCTCTTCTTGAGTCTGTAGAAAAGGCTTTTCTCTGGGCTCAAAGGAGGTAGGATTCCCTGCCTTTTACTACCTGCTTCTTGCTTCACTGAATTCTTTTTGTACCTTTTCCCTTTGGGGAGTGGGTGCCATTTATTCAGCAAGCATGAACCAGTTTACAGGCTTGCACTCCTTCTTGTGGCTTCTTGTTTTCCTTTGTCTGCCCTTGAGTTTCCTAGGCTCCTCTGTCTTAGCTCAAGTCTGGAGCAAGATTTTCACAAGGTGTTTCTGGGCTCACTTTTAGGATTTAAGGAGACAGGGGAAGGGGAGTTATAGCATGTGTACCCCAACTAGAAAATTCACCTCCCTCAACCTCCCAATTGGAGGGGGGGGGTAAAGAAGTAGCTAGCCCAAGCCTTGCACCAGACTAAAAGAAATAGCCCCCCAATCTACACCTCCCCCCCCACCCAGTTCCCAGCCCCCAGAGGTCAGCCATTAATCACCTTCTGGAAGCCTGTTGCAGGGTTTGTAATGGAAATGATCTGTTGTCATGGTAACCGTGGCTGGCCAGGGGCTGCTCTAGACCTGCCTGGCTCTTGTGGGTTTCAGGTTTATTTAGAAGCTTCCAGCTCTAGCCAGGAAGATTTTAAGAGCCACTCCTTGAGATGAGGATCCTAAGGAAAAGGCAGGGAGTGACCCAGGCCTAACTTAGTCCTTATTCAACAGTATGGCTTCAAATCTGGCTCATCCATTGGAGGAAGGTGAGACCTTTCCCTACACTACTAACATCCTGCCCATTGAATGGATGTGCCCGCACCTGGGCGGCAGGATTATATAATATGAACAAATCTGGGTTTTGGAGTGAGCGCACCTAAGTTTGATACAGACTCTGACAGTTACCAGTAAGCTACTTCCTGATCTTCAGCCTCTAAGCCGGGGTAATAATAGTCCGCAGGGTAATCATTAGGCTTCAATAAGATAATTACATAACGCAGGAGTGGCAGACTTTTATGATAAAGGGGCCAGACGGTAAATACCTTCGGTTTTGCAGGCCATATGGTCTTTGTAGCAGCTACTCCATTCTGTCCTAGCAAGAAAGAAGCCAGAGCCAATAGTAACTAAAGGGTGTGGCAGTGTTCCAGCAAAACTTGAGTCTGCAGCTTCCTGGTGGCCCTCGTTGGGTAGCCTGAAATAAGCCAGAATTCTGGGCAGGTGCTGTATCTGAATGAATGGTTAGCATCCCAGCTACAGGGAGAATGGACTCCAGAGTGTGACCCCAGTGTGGGGACATCGTGGAGGGTAGGACAGAAAGCTCAGGGTAGCTTCAGAGGCAGGCTGCTGTGGGCTCTGCAGGCCATTGGCAGGCCTCTACTGGGAGGTGTGCAAATGGCCCAGCAGACCTGTGTTCTGAGCTGTGAGCTATTAACGCTCAACTCAGGTCTTTCTCAATGAGGTTTCTGGGAATGAGAGAAGGATCCGGGGCTACCTAATGCACTCAGAACACTGCTTTATGCCAGCTCCAGGCAATGGGGTTTTCCTAGACACTCCCCCACCCCAGTGAAGGGGATTAGGGCCCTGTTTTTTCATTCTGTGTTTGCTGGTTCCACAACTGGAGAGGGATCCCACGTGCAAAACTGGTTCTGCCTGAAGGGCTCTGAGCTCTGATGAAGGGTGAGCAGGCCTCAGCAATCAGCCCCTTTCCTTTGTGAGCTGAGGCGAGGTCCTTGTGGCCAGGAGTCCTTTCAGAATTCTGCTGGGGCACTGACCTGCTTTCCTGACTCAGGCCCATGACTTTCCAAGCTGGACGCTGACTGCGGTCAGGCCTGCATTGACCCCTGGTGTCGAGGGGACTGTGAGGGAGGCCAAGCTTGGCATCACTCTGGGTGAGCCTCAGTGTGGCCATATAGAAGGGCTTTCCCCTTTAGGCCTCAGTTTATCTCTCTGTGAAACTGGTTTGTCCCCTTTGCCCGGTTAGCGCTCTGAAAGGCCAAGTGGGTGCGGAGATGGTGCAAGCCTCCAAGGCAGTTCCATTTGTGTGTGATGCTGAGGACTGTCGTTTCTCCCCAAGGGCTCCTCCAGCAGAGCCAGCAGCTGTTCCTTTCTGTCGCCCCTGTGGATTCACTGAGAGGGGGCTGTTTTCCAGTTCTCACAGCTTTCTCGGCCACAGGAGGCCTTATTCAGCTCCTTCATAGCAACACCTTGGTGCTTCACAGTTTACAAGCAACTTCAAAGACATCTCTGACGTTATCTCCACACAGCTTTCCCGGTGGGTGCTGTGGGCTGGTGCAGCCCCTGAGTTAGAGATGAGGAAACCTTCGGTAAGATGGCGCCAGCCTCAGGCCACCACAGGGACTGGACAGGGCTGCCCATCACCTGTCTCAGCCTGGGCCTCTGCAGACCTACTCCAGAAACTTGCTCCCCTTGCAGAGATGATTGTTCCAGTTTGCATCTAGCTTTTCACTAAAAAAAGTATCAAGGAAGAGTTTGTTTTTGGGGGGTTGGGGTGGGAAGTAATTAAAAAAAAAAAAGATGAAGAGGATTTGTATTCTCGAAAGATGCCTTCTGTCCCCAGAACTGAGCCTCCTGACACTATCACTGGCTCAAAATAAATTCCATTTTCAAAAGTGACTTTCCTCCCTCAAGCCTTCCAGAGACTCGAACCAGAAGGGTTTGAGGGAGAGTGTGAGCTATTTTTACCACAGTTGGGGTTCTCCCTATTCATTGTTGGAGGGGGGAAAAAGTTGAAAATCCTGAAGAAGTTTCTCTGGTTGTGAATTTGCATCCAGCTGCCTCCACGTGCTCACACCCACCAGGCAGCCGGCTGTTCTGCTGTGAGGTCCTAAGGTCAACGCTATTTTCCCATTAGGCTGGCTTGCTTCACCCACCACCTCTGAATGAAAGTAGCAGTGATGACCTAATAATGCTCTGGGTGCTTGATGCCCTAGGAGCCTGCCAGTCTCTGGAAGCCCAAACACAAGCCTCTATTTCTAGATGTGCATGAGGGAGCCATGGCCCCACAGTCCTCACTTCTACAGGAGATTGTTCTCTGAACTCCTGCACCAAGGATGCTTTGGCCTTCCACCCTTGGCCTCTGTCTTTTCTAGGACACTCTTGAGTATAGCCAAGATTGTGAGCCATCGAAATTAAAAATAAACAGTGGGAAGGCAAACCCATAAGGCTCAGGCAAGCCTCTCTGACAATAAAAAGCCCCTCTGAAGGTCGTGAAAAGCAACAGAAAAAATCCTTGCGAAAAAGCCATCCTTTCCCAGTACCCACTCCGGCAATCTTTTCCCCCTTCTTCTCTATCCCTTCTTCCTGTACTCTCTTTCCCCTATGACACCCACCTTCCTTACTGAGCAGAGAGCCTATACCATAGCCCCTTAACAATATTCCCATCTACAACCAATGCAGTTCATGTTTGTTTGAATTCCAGGTTAAATTCTGTTACCGAACAATGAATCTTCAAAACACTGTCCAAATAATCTTGTTATCTTGGTAGTTTTTTTTAAGCAAATGTTGCTAGAAAAAAACATGTGACTGAATCTTAGATATCTTTGAGGCCACAGAAGTGTTTCCATCGTAAGAATAATTGACATCATGTGTCCAAGGACTATCCTGGGTTATGACATTCATACTAACTCTGACCCACAGAGCTTCACCTGAGACCCCACCAGACTCCTTGCAAGTCCTCACAGATACCTGTGTTCAAGAGATGGCCAGCTAGCTGTTCTTAACAGCTGTGTGATCTTCTGGATTTAATTATCCCCCAAGGATTCCTTGGGGCCCTCCTGTGTGATCGGCACCTGGCTATGTACTATGAAGAACTCCCCAGACATAAGGTAGATTCCTGCCTTTGAGGTGTTTACCATCTAGATGAGGAAGATGCATCCGATACATACACAAACAGAACAGAGCAAGGCTGCACCTGGTTAGCTGTGTGGATTACAAAGGCCCACCTCAGTCTGTCTGCCACATGAAGAATAAGCCAGCCTTCCCTTCCGTCCCTTCCTCCCAATGCCCAATAGTCTTCTACATACATTGTACAGATTCTAGAATAAAACTTACCATGTTGTGTTGTGTGTTGATTATTTGTATCTCAGTCTCTATAAGTGTTCTGAGCTTGAGGGCCCCATCTTGCAAAGGACTGATTTAAGCTCCTGGCACAAAGTGGGTTTATAAGAAATTTTTAAAATTTTTACTGGATGTGAGTTAAGGACTGGCGCTAGAGAACTATTGGCTGGCTGCCCTTCCATGAGGGATTCTGTAACATGGCTACACTGTACTTCATTGCCCTTCCAAGGTGCATAAGACAAGGAGCTGCTCCGAAGGACTGGATATGAAATCACAGCATTCTTGTCTTATGGAATCCCACTTGGAAGGAAATTCGAATTCTGAGGGTTGCTTCTCTATGCATAATTTTGGGATCAAGAAGTCAAGTTTGGAGCAGTCACAGGTGGGAACACGCCCCACTGGTCCGCTCTCAGATGCATCTTTGGGAGAACTGATGTCCACATTTTAATTCTCTCCAACATGTCATTAACCCACTCAGACACCCTTCCCCTGAGATAAGACCCATGATAAGGGCTGGAGGAGGAGAGAGAACTCTCTCAGAGGGTCCTGTCCTTTGCTCAGTGAGAAATGATCTATTCGAGGCTGACAAATCAATAAAGGCAATTTAAGCCCCTTTCTTGGAGTCTGTGTGACTTACAGGAAGGCAATGGTGTAGTGCCTGGGTGGTGCCGTGGGCCCCTTGCTCCTTCCCCTCCGCAATTATAGCAAATTTGCCTAATGCACTAAAAGCCAATGAATCATGTTGACTGGTGATGTGATGGGGAAGGCAAGAGGGAAGACATCGGCTGCTGGCAGATGCCCTGCTAACCTTGACTTTAATTAGGTTTGAGTGAATAACAAAACAATCCTTCATTTGCGACAACCAACCATGGTGGGGAAAAAAAGGCCCACAGTTGGTTGTTGCAAAGGAGCAATATCCTGGATCTTGAGGGAAGCCAATGTAGACCCTCCCTAAGGGATCACATATTCTGAAAGGGTTGAAGCTCTACTTAACCATTAGTGGATTTAGACACATTTGCCCCAAACTGGGGCCCAGGTTAATACCTCTTAAGTGTTCTACTTGTTCCTTGTAATGGGATGGGAATCCTCTGGTGATTGGACTCACTAGCATTAATCACAGAGCATTCCTCTCTCTCATGATAAGGACAGAATTTTTACATAGTCTTAAAATTATTCAGAAATTCTGCAAGGCAACTTGACTGCATTGATCAAAACTGCCGAGGTCAAGAAAGATAAAGGGAGACTTAGGAACCGTTCCAGATTTGAAGTGATAAAGAGACATCATGACAACTGAATGTAACCCACGATCCAGGATTTTCTTTACCCATAGAGACCACTATTAGCATAATGGGAGACTTTGAATAAAGTCTGTGAATTAGTTATGAGTATTGTTACAATGCTAATTTCCTAATTTTGATTATGTACTATGTTAACATGAGAACTTATTGTACTATGTTGTAAGGAAATGCCCTTATTTTTAGAAAATACACATTGAAAGGTTAAAGTGGCATCATATCTGCAGCCCAAATCGTTGAGATAAAGAAAATGTATCTATCTAGCTATTGAAAGCAAATGTGGTTAAATGTCACTATGTGTAGAATCTGGATGAAGAGTAGATGGGAATTTCTTTGTGCTAATTATGCATCTTTTCGATAAGTCTGAAATCAAGACAAAGTATAGAGCCAAAAAAAAAAAAATCCAGTTGGTAAAGAGACTGCCAATTATGACCAGTGGAGCAGTATGGTTCAGATCCCTTTCTCTACCCCCTTCTCAAATTATCCTTTCCATCCAAATCATTGATGTCTAGGTTTGTGATTTAAATCTCTAAATACACAGGGAGCTGTGGACCCCACTGATTTCTCTCGACGATGAGGTATTTGACATGACAAGGTTACATGAAAAAATTTGCACAAGGAACCAATGAAAAGTGAAGGGGTCAGGCCAGATGACCATGAAGCTCTTTTTTAGCTCCAATATTCTGTGAAATTCTGATTCCACGAAGTAGGAGAAAAGACAATCATAATATGCAGTCTTTAAAATAACTGGAAACAACCCTCCTGCTTTGCTTGTGCTGCTGATATTCCCTGAGACCACATGCACTAGGGGGAAGTGGCTGTTGTAACTACTGCCCCATGCAAGGCTTCCCTTGATCTAGAAGCCCAAGGCCATGGCATTCACCCCATCTGGGATGGGTCTCAGCCCATCACAGATCCTCCTCCCAGGATCATCCCTGCTCAGTTCTGCTGAAATAATGGACTTCTTCAGGGGTCCCAGGACTAAGAGTGGGAGAAAACACTCAGTTAAGATGCAAAGGATTTGTACTGATACTTAATATATCCCCATATCCATAAGGATGTACACATACTTTCTCCAAAATTATAACTCTGGAACAATTTTTAAACTATGTGCTACATTATAAAATATTTTTTAGAAAGGACATTCTTTTAAAATATTTAACAACCAACTGTCATCAGTTGTGAGTTTCTTCGGACTTAAACCATCCTCCAAGAATAGCTGTGGTACCTTCATAGATGCTGAATAAGGTGGCTTGTGGCCACCTTATGACCCCAGGGATGCTCAGTCCCAAGCCATCAACCAGGAGCTGATTATTGTTCTTGGAGGCAGGAACTAAAATGTAGATCCTTGGTTGGGAAAAGGGAACTGGCCACCGTGGCTGACAAATGATGTAGTGTACAGATTTTTTTTTTTTTTTTGACTAGGTAGCAGGTAACCATGGCTGACATTGTTAGTTGACAAACCTAATACCCATTCTCCTCTTCTTCTCTATTATCAGAATCCCAAGTGTGTTTCTAAGTAAAAATACTTCCCCAGACTGTCCTGAAGCTAGGAGTGCTCATATGATCTAATTTTGGCAGATAGGATATAAAGAGAAATTCATGGAAGTTTGCTTTTCCTGATTAAAAAAAAAAGACTGGCACTAGACTTTCTCCTTTACCCTCTCCCCTTCTTCATGCCTGGAATGCGATGCCTGGATTTTAAGAGCAGCCATTCTTGGAGCTGTGAGGATGAGAACTGCAAGCAGTATGGTGACGTAGGGGTCTAGAAGGAACCTGTGCTCTTGGCTGCTTCCTGGACTGTCTTTGGACATCTCGTTATATGAGAAGAACAAACTTCTTGTGGTAGGGCTTTTACTACATGGCTCTGAACATAATCCCCAGCAGACTCCAATAAACCCCATCCCTGTCCCCAATCCTTGTTGTTTCCAAGGGCTCTGACTTCATACTCAGGGCCACCCATCTGCTCATCAAAGCATCACTTTCTCTAGTCTACAATATTTGATTTTGAGATGGGCCCACAACTTAAGCCGGAACAATCCAAATAAATCAGGGCTTTTGTATCAAAAAGACAGACTTCCTTTACCAGTAGATTTGGAGTTACAATGGTACAAAGTCTAGAATGGTGGCCGCCATGTGGTTGTGGTCAGAAGAACGAAGCTAACATTGAGAGTGTAAATCTAACTGAGAGATGAAGAGACTGAGTTCCTATGACATCATATGAGCCCCTATATCAAACTATGCTTGAGTCCTGCTGTAAACTTGGACTTTCTCTCATTAGATGAGCTGATAAATTTCGTTCTTCCTTGAGCTAGTTGGGGTTTCCTTCTTTGGGCGAGGTAATACTGAAAAATCCATAACTGATTCAGAGACTCACTGAGGGTACACGCCGACTGAGGGAAAATTCATGGAGGTAGCTCTTTTGGGTATGTAGAAAGGGCCTTATGGCTGATGACCTGCGGTGTGCTTTTTAGGAGCAGGGAGCTTAGTTTAAGGAAAATCTGAGTCCATGTCAGTGTCATTCTTCATCCCAGCTGGACACACATTTTGATCTCCGGGCCCAGTGAGAACAGTTTTGTCAGCTCTGAAAATGAGACCTGTCTTGGAGAAAAACAGGGGTTTATTTTGTTTGGCTTGGGGGAGGGTAATGCCGGCTAATGGAATGTCCTGTGGTGAGTTATCCACTCATCTTTCAGGAAACACAATCACCAGGGACAACACTCGCTTTCATAAAATTGTCTCTGACACCATCTTAATTCCACAAATTACTGTCAACCGGAGCTGTAAGGAGTTATTTTTAAACTAAATCTACTTGGCAGGCCATAGGGCAGTCTTTCAGCATGTAGCTCATAAATGGTCCTAGAACTTTCCCAGTGAAATACCTGGTACCTTGTACAAACCTTCACGCAGAGGAGACAGGAAGGACCCTGCCTGGAGCAGGAGAGGGAAGAGAAAGTCTCAGAGGACAAGGGAAAAGCCCATGTCCTGTGAACCCAGATCTCTTCTGACTTAGTATCTCCTGGGATGAGCCAACTTTAGAGAACATGATGCATTTGTTGCAGGAAATATTAGGCCCACAATCCATGACAAGGTGTGGCAGGCAGCCCCTAACACACTGCCGCATGTCCCTTCTTTTGAAACCATCAGCTGAGAACAAAATGTACTTTAGACATGAATATTGTCCCTCTTCTGAACCCACCATGCCTTAAGTTCACTATCTCCCAGGTCAGCTCTGAGCCTTAGAATTCACATGTCCTGTAATGTTACGGTTTTCATCACTTCATTTGGCCTTTGGGGACAGGAGAGGTGGTTGTCTAGGATGCAGAAGGCTGGGCCTTCCCTCTTTCTCCTTTAGCAGGGCTTCTGGATTTAGTCAAGGACCACCCACCCTCTCCAGATTAAGGCAGAAAAGTCCAGGCTTCCACAGTGATGCACATAGCCTTCCTCCTCCTGGGCCTTTCTTGGATCTTACCTGTCTCCACCCTCTGTTAGGCCTCTTTCCTTCCCACCCACAGCCAAGTAGCCCAATGCTGGGGAAAGAAAGGGCTCGGGCACTCTGGTACCAAACAAATGAACCAATGAAATGAACCAACAAGCAGCCCAGGAGCTTACAAACTCCACCTCTAACCAAGCCCTGCTCTTCCCAGCTCTTCCCCCCACCTCCCTCCCCATGCTTCTCAGACTTTCTCATTTAAAAACAAATACATTGCTTAATTTAACCAGGTATTACATAAAACTGAGAGGAGAGGGCTGCAATAAAGCTGCTGTACCCTTACCCCAAACAGTGTAGGGATGGGCTGCGGGGCTGTCAATAAGAAACTAATCTTAGAGCAGCCTTGCACAGTGAATGTGGTGGCCCCGCTTCACAGATCAGGGACTGGGGCTCAAAGTAGACAGAACATTTGCCTGGACCACCCAGCTTGGGACAGAACTGGTCTCTGCCTCTGAAGTCAGCATTCCCAGATATCTCTCTCTTCTGCCACGTTTCCCCAAAAACCATGTGGCCAGAGCAATCGGGTCTTTGGGGGCATGTGGTGGTGTGGATGGGGTGAGACACACTGGCTTTCTTTGCACTTGACAACTGTGAAGGTACTTTGGGGGCAATGCTTCCCCTCCTCCTCCCCCCACCCCCTATCTCTTAAAAAGAAAACAAAAAGAGCTTTAGTGCCTTTATCTCTGACCCAGGTCACAGCTGGAGAAGAACACGAGAGAAATAGAGTTCTTGTGGCTCTGAAAACCTCTGGCTGCTTTCCTGGAGTTGAGTCATGTCTCCGCTTCAGGAAGGTGTCATTAATTTGGTGCAAGAAATGAACAAACGCATGTACAGTGTGGTGTAGAGCTCCCAAAAGGAACTGCGAACTTTCTGGTTGTATCACAAGCGTGGGCTGAAAGCAAAGATTACAGAAGGTGTTGATGGGTCTGGAGCTTGAAAACATTCCTTTGGAGCAATTAAGAGGCAGCTTAGCGCCTCACTGGGCTATATGTTCTCTTTGAAAATGCCTTTAGTTGGATCAGGAAGGTTTGCTACAAATATGTTGCTTTGAATCATAATAAGGTTTGTGTGGGTGAGACCAAGGTTGGACTGAATCCCTGGGGCACTTGCCCTAGGAATATGGATGGAAGTAAGAAAAAAAAATAACACAAAAAGTCATCTTTGGACTTTCTGTGGCAGGACCCTGCAGGATGTGACGTGATGTCATGAAGATGGCGATGGCTTTGCTCTTCCAGCCGAGAGTCTGGGGGGTGAAAGCAGCACCCCTCAGAGAGGACTTGGATTTTTAGTCTTCAGTGTAGAGTGGACCATCTGGGAAGTGCCTGCTTCTGAGGGGTGGCCCAGAGAGTCCCTCTGCATAATGTTTCCAGGATTTGTGCCAACACGTGCACAAGAAGACTGGCCACAGCTGATCAGACCAGGGACTTGTGGCTGAGCGAGAAGAGGACTGGTCTCAAGGGAGGGCAGGACATTGGTTTTGTTTTTGCTTTGTTTTCATTGTTGTCCTTTCATTTATTTTTAAGTTTTTTAAAAATAAAAATTGTATATACTTAAGGGGTACAATGTGATGTTTTGATAAACATGTATGTGTGTAATGACTCCCACAATCAAGCTAATTAACATATCCAGCACCTCACAGTTACCCTTTTGTGTGTGTGTGTGTGGTAGGAATACTTCAGATTTATTCTCTTGACAAACTCCAAGGATACGACGCAGGACTGCTAACTATAGTCACGTTGCTACACCTTAGATGTCCAGAAAGCATTTCATCCTATATGACTGAAACTTTTTCATCAATGTGTCCTCATTTCCCCCTCACCCTGGTAACTACTACTGTACTCTCTGCTTCTATGAATTTGACTTTTTTAAGTTCCACATATCATAAGTAAGATTACATAAATAAGATCATGTAGCATTTGTATTTCACTTAGCATAATGTCCTCTAGGCTCATCCACAGTGATGCAAATGGCAACATTTTCTTCTTTTGAAACGAATAATAATATTAAATGTTAAAATAACATTAAATGTTAAGGGAATAAATAATATTCCATTTTATATTCCATTGTCTATCTATCTATCATCTATTTCACAATGTCTTTATCCATTCATCTATCAATGGTGGACATTTAGATTGCTTCCATATCTTGGCTATTGCCAAATAATGCTGCAGTAAAGCTGGGAGTATAGATATCTCCCTAAGATCCTGATTTCATTTCCTTTGGATATATACCCACAGTGGGATTGCTGGATTATATGGGACACTGGACAGTAATGAACGAACCCAGCTGAACCTCTCTTTTGCTGGATGTGTTCTAGGGGCACAGAGATTGAACACTTACCCCAGTACAGGCCATATTCCAGAGGATGCCCATTTACACCAGGTCTGGATTTCCTGAGGTTGTTGCATGCCCTAACACTGACACACTGGGCTGCTGAGGTACTGTGGGGCTGAAACAGTGTCTTTGACCCCAGACCCATGGCCAGCTGGCTTTCAATAAAGCCATGTACTGGCAGAGGGTGGTGTGACTCTTCCCTGAAGCCTTAGGAGGATGACATCCCCACACTCCATCAGGGACAAAAGGAAATGACTGGTCTTTTCTGGACTGGTCTTTTACCTGCTGACTCAAAACTCATAAAAGCCACGTTCTTTTACCTCCCAACTGTTTTCTCTAAATGGCCCAATGCCTCGCCCTTTTCTAACTTTGTACAGCCTGACCAGCTGCAGAAGCCTTTTCATCTCCTAAGGGAGCCACCTCCAAACCATTCCTCTCCCTTGGCTGGCATTGGAAGGCTCCTGGGCCGCAGGTGCCTGGGCAAACCTTCCAAATACCTACCAGTAGGCTTCCAGCAAGAATCCATCTGAAGTGCTGTTGGGCTGAGAAAATCAGTCAGTGTACAAACTGCCTCGGAACTGTAGTTCACTGGCCCACACCCATAGGCCCTGCTGGTAAGATCCACCCTTCTGAGCAGAAACTGCAGAGCAGGGCCAGGGCTGGACACTGGAGCTAGAGGGACATCTAGGGTCAGCGGTTGGCTCCAGCCGCCTGCCTCCCACTCCCCTCCCAGGGCTCTGAGGTCAGGCATGCATGCTGCCTTCCCCTCACTCAGCAGGCAGAGCTGGCCACTTTCCAAAGAGTCTCAGCCCTGGAATCCAGACCCTTCTCCTCCCCTTCCTCTCCTGTGCCCCAGAGGGCTTTGATCAAAGTGAGAGGAGCAGTTAACGGGTTTCATGGAAGCATGGTCATGCAGAAAGCCTGGGAGACATGGTTAGCTTATCTGTCAGCAATTTAAACTTAGAAGATTTCCAGAAATGGCTGATATGGGGAATTGACCCCCAACTTCCTGGCCTTTTGCCAGTTTAGAGAAGGGCTAGGAAGAGTGGGGCTGCAGTCTAAGCTCAGAGAGCTATGTTTCAGGAGAATCAGCTTCACAGTTCCAGGACCCATAATGCACAGGGCCTTTCTCCCAGCTTCAAGTATCCTGCAAGGGTCTGAGCCTACCTGAGGCAGGAGACATGCTCAGAGTTCTGCCCAGACTTTGCATCTACACCAGTGGCTTATCACCCTTGCCCTGCACACTAGCAAAGGGTGGCATGTGCTGTCTGGGCGAATATGTGATAAAGGAAAGGATGTTGGTAGAGGCCTAGGAATCCTTAAGTGATGAAAAACATGGACTTGAAAGCCAGACTGACCTGTATATAGTTCTTGGCACCTGACAGTTTTGGTCAAGTTAACCACCCTGAGCCCCAACTTTCTTGTTTGTTGACTAGCAGCAATATCATCTGCCTTCAGGACCTTTGCTGTGAGGAACAAGTGAACTAGTCCATGTAAAATGCTTAACACTGTGCTTGCCACAAAATTAGAATTTGAAAAAACATAGCTAGTATTAATTAGTTAAAAGAACCCTGAATTTTAGAAGAAGGTTTCAGGGGCGCCTGGGTGGCGCAGTCGGTTGAGTGTCCGACTTCAGCCAGGTCACGATCTCGCGGTCTGTGAGTTCGAGCCCCGCGTCAGGCTCTGGGCTGATGGCTCGGAGCCTGGAGCCTGTTTCCGATTCTGTGTCTCCCTCTCTCTCTGCCCCTCCCCGTTCATGCTCTGTCTCTCTCTGTCCCAAAAATAAATAAAAAACGTTGAAAAAAAATTTAAAAAAAAAAAAAAGAAGAAGGTTTCAAATGCCAATGAATTTCATTATTAAGGGTCTACTTACCTACTTGTAACATAGGAAAACCTGCTCCCTCCCCTGAAGCTGATGAAAGAAGATGGTACCTTCTTGCCCTTGGAGCCCCAGCCCCACCCTCCTTTCTGTGTCAAGACTAGAGTATCTGCTGGAATCCCACTGCCCCATGTATCAGGAAGCCTTGGGCTAGATGGAATCTTCCATTTTATCTCCCTTATTCTCCCAAATTGTTCTTAACCACTTCCACAACATCTTCTCTACTGCCTCACCTAGTGTCATCACCTCTTCATGTGATATGCATCCATCCATCCATCTAATAAATAGTAACTGATCACAAGCTATGCCAAGCATATGTTAACATGCTAAGGACCTACCAATGAAAACAGGACACACATAATTTCTATTCTTTCGATTCCAATGGGGAGAAGCAAATACTTAGTTTGTGATAACACAAATGTTTAATTACAATCATCATTAATGTGATTGTAAGTCCCATGTCAGCTGGGAACACCCACAGTCTAGATAAAATCAGTTCACATCCCCATACCTTTCTCTGCTCTCTCCAGGATTCTGGGTCATGAGTGTCTTAGGTTCTTATGGTAACCTTTGGAGCCAAAGTCCTGCCTCCTTAGTTCATGGATCACCTAATTCTTTTAAATATGCTGTTGTTGTTGTTCCATACTGTATTATTCAGATATGAAACTCAGCCTCATTCTCAATTTTTGAGAAAACCCTTCTTTTACTACAATAATTTGTTAATAGATATCTACTGTACAAAGGTGCAAATTATGATATGAAAAGCGTAAGATGTGCATAGAGGAAGTGTACACATTCGAATGTGCACAAAGTTAAGCTGTTGGCCTAAAAGAGACTGTTATAAATATAAAACGTCTTATGTAAACTTCATGGTAATTACAAAGCAAGAACACAGAGTACATACTACACTGTAGAATAAGAGCCTATACACAAAAGATAAAGAGAAAGGAACCAAGGCATACTACTATAGAAAACCATAAAAACACAAAGAAGGCAAGAGACGAAGAGAGGAATGAAGAAATTATAAAAAAAACCTACCGGAAAACAATGAATAAAAAGGCAATAGTAAGTCCATTCCTATCAATAATTACTTTTTTTTTAAGTTTATTTACTTATTTTGAGAGGAGGGGAGGAGCAGAGAGCAGGAGAGAGAGAATCCCAAGCAGGTCCACACTGTCAGCACAGAACCCAATGTGGAGCTCAAACTCAGGAACCATGAGATCATGACCTAAGCTGAAACAAAGAGTAGGATGCTTAACTAACTGAGGCACCCAGGTGCTCCTTAATGATTACTTTAAATGTAAATGGACTAAATTCTCCAATCAAAAGATACAGAGTGGCTGAATACATTTTTTTTTAAAAGATCCAATTCTATTCTGCCTACAAGAGACTCACTTCAGCTTTAAGGGCACACATAGATTGAAAGTGAAGGGATGGAGAAAGATATCCCATGCAAATAGAAACCAAAAGAAAGCAGGGATAGCTATACTCATATCAACAAAATACACTAACCAAGGACTGTAACAAGAGACAGAGAAGGTCATTATACAATGAGAGAGGCCAATTCATCAAAAGGATGTAACGTTTATAAATATTTATGTGTCCAACATAGAAATACCTAAATACAGAAAGTAAATATTAACAGATCTAAAGGGAGAAATAGATAGCAATACGATAACAGTAGGAGACTTCAGTACCCCACTTTCAACAATGGATAGATCATCCAGACAGAAAATCAATAGGGAAACATTGAACTTAAACTACATGTTAGACTAGATGGATCTAACAGATAAATACAAAACATTCCATCCAACAGCAGCAGAATATCAATTCTTCTCAAGCACACGTGGAACATTCTCCAGGACACATCATATGCTACACCATAAAACAAGTCTTAATAAATTTAAGAAGACTGAAATTATATCATCATTTCTGACCACAATGGTATGAAACTAGAAATCAATTACAAGAATAAAAATGGAAAACTCACAAATATGAGGAGATCAAACCACATCCTCCTAAACAACCAATGTCAAAGAAGAAATCAAAAGATGAATTTAAAAAAATCTTGAAACAAATGAAAATGGAAATACAACATATCAAGACGTGTGGGATATGGCAAAAACAATTCTAGGAGAGAGGCTTATAGTCATAAATATCTACATAAAGAAAAAAGGAAGATCTCAAATACACCACCTAGCTTTATACCTCAAGGGCCTGGAAAAAAGAACAAATTAAGCCCAAAGTTAACAGAAGGAAGGAAATAACAAATATTGGAGCAGAAATTAATGAAATAGAGACTAAAAGACAAAAGAAAAGATCAATGAAACTAAGAGCTGGTTTTTCAAAAAAAATAAACAAAATAGACAAAACTTCAGCTGGACTTACCAAGAAAAAATGAGAGAAGACTTAAATAATATTAGGAAGGAAAGAGGAGGGATCCGAACTGATATTACACAAATACAAAGGATCATTAATAGACTATTGAGACCACAAATTGGACAAGCTAAAAGAAATGGACAAATTCCTAGAAGGATCAACATACTGAAACTAAATCATAAAGAAATAAAAACTCTCAACAGATCAATTACTAGTAAAGATATTGAATCAATCAAAAAACCTCCAAACAAAAAAGGCCAGGACCAGATGGCTTTACCAGTGAATTCAACCCAACATTTAAAGAGGAACTAATGAAAAAAGAATAACTAAAAAAAAAATAAATAAAAAAAAAAAAATAAAGAGGAACTAATGTCGATCCTTGCCAAACTGAAGAAAAGAATATTTTGCAAATCATTTTATGAGACCAGCGTTACTTTTATACCAAAACCAGATAAGGGACACTACAATTTACTTTATGAAAATTACAGGCTAAAATCCCTAATGAACACAGATGTAAAAATTCTCAACAAAATATTAGCAAAACAAATTCAACAATACATTGAAAGGATTGGACACCATGATCAAGAGGGATTTATTCCAGGGATGCAAGGATGGTCCAACATTCCCAAATCAATCAATGTGATACACCACATTAACAAGAGGAAGGATAAAAATCATATGGTCGTTTCAATAGATATGGAAAAAGCATTTGACAAAATTGAACACCCTTTTGTGATAGACACTGTAAGCAACTGGGCATAGAGGAAATGTACTTCAACATAACAGTGGTCATAAATGACAAGTCCAGGGCTAACGTCATACTCATCAGCAAAAATCTGAAGGCTTTTCCATTAGGATCAGGAACAAAACAAGTATGCCTACTCTCCCACTTTTATTCAACATATTATTGGAAGTGCTAGCCAGAACAGTAAGAACAAGAAAGAAAGACATCCACATTGGTAAGGAAGAAGTAAAACTTTTGCTATTTGTAGATAACATGATAGTATTTATAGAAAACCCTAAAGACTCCCCCAGAGGGAAAAAAAAAAAAAAAAAAACGCTGCTAGAATAAATGAATCCAGTAAAGTTGTAGGATACAAAATCAAAACACAAAAATCTGTTGCATTTCTATATACTAATGTTGAATGATCAGAAGGAGAAATTTTAAAAATAATCCATTTACAATTGCATCAAAAGAAATAAAATACTGAGGAATGAATTTACCAAGGAGGTGAAAGGCCCATAAAATGAAACTATTAGGCACTGGTGAAAGAAATCAAAGAAGGCACAAATGAAGTGACAGATACATTCCATGCTCATGAACTGAAAGAGTTAATATTGTTAAAATGTCCATACTATCTCCAAAGCAATCTACAGATTCAGTGTAATCCCTATAAAGATCCCAAAGGCACTTTTCACAGAAATAGAAAAAAAAATCCTACAATTTGTATGAGACTGCAAAGATTCTGAATAGTGAAAGCAATTCTGAGAAAGAACAAAGTTGGAGGCACCATATTTCCTGATTTACAATTATAATACAAAGCTATAAGTACCAAAACAGTATATCATTGGAATAAAAAACAAATACATATCAGTGAGACAGAATAGAGAGCCTAGAAATTAACCTATTTGTCTATGGTCAATTAATTTTTGACAAACGAGCCAAAAATAACGGGGAAAGGATCATCTTTTAATAAATGGCATTGGGAAAACAGTTTCTGAAAAAGAAGGAAACCACCTCCCTATCTTATCATCCACAAAAATCAACTAACAATGTGTTGTGATGAGCACTGGGTGTAGTACATTAGTGGTGAATTACCAAATTCTACATCTGAAACTAGTATTACACGGTGTTAACCAACTGGAATTTAAATCAAAGCTTGAAACTAATAAAAAAAAATCAACTCAAAATGGATTAAAGACTTGAACATAAAGACCTGAAACCATAAAGCTCCTCAGAGAAAACATAGGGGACAAGCTTTTCAACAACAGTCTGAACAACATTTCTGTACATTTGACACCAAAGGAAAGGAAATGGAAGCAAAAAAACAAGTGGGACTACATCAAACTAAAAACCTTCTACTCAGCAAAGGAAACTATCGACAAAATTAAAGGCAACCTGTGGAATGGGAGAAAATATCGTATACATGATGAGGGGTTAATATCCAAAAGATATAAAGAACTCATGCAAGCCAGTAGTAAAATCACAACCCGATTTTAAAATGGGGAAAAAGATCCGAAAAGATATTTTTCTAAAGAAGACATAAATGCCCAAAAAGGACAAGAAACGGTGCTAGAAATGACTAATTGTCAGGGAAATGCAAATCAAAACCACCATGAGATATCACCTCATACCTGTTAAGATGGCTATTACAATCAAAAATATTAGAGATAACAAACGTTATCAAGAATAAGGAGAAAAGAGAACCCGGGTGCAGCCACTACAGAAACAGTATGGAGGATCGTCCAAAAATTAAAAATAGTACTATCACATATTATCCAGCAATCCCACTTCTGGGTATACAGCCAAAGGAAATGAAAACAAGATCTCAAAGAACTATCTTTACTCCCATATTCACTGCAGCATTATTCACGAAAGCCAAGATCAGAAATAACCTGGGTCAGTTGGTAGATGAGTGGGTAATGAGGATGTGGTAAACATATGCAATGGAATATTATTCAGCCTTTAAAAGGAAGATAATCCAGTGCTTTGTGACAATATGCATGAACCTGGAGGATATCGTGATAATGAAATAAACCAGACAGGGAAAGACAAATAGTGTATGGTATTACTATATGTGGAATCTAAAAAAAAAAAAAGTTGAACTCATAAAAACAGAGTAGGAGAATGGTTTTGAGGATTGGGAAGTGGAAGAAACAGGGAATGGTTGATAAAAGGATACAAACTTTCAGTTCTAAGATGAATAAGTTCTGGGGCGCCTGGGTGGGTCAGTCCGTTAGGCATCCAACTTCGGCTCAGGTCATGATCTCATGGTTTGTGATTTTGAGCTCCACGTCAGGCTCTGTGCTGACAGCTCAGAGCCTGGAGCCTGCCTTGGATTCTGTGTCTCCATCTCTCTCTGCCCCTTCCCCACTTGCACTCTCTCTCTCAAAAATAAATAAACGTTGAAAAAAAATTTTTTTAAAGATGAATAAATTCTGAGGATCTGGTGTATAACATAGTAGCTACAGATGGTAACATTGTATTGCATAACTGAAATTTTATAAGAAAGTGGAATTTAAACATTCTTACCCTTGCCCCCCCAAAAGGTAAATATGTGAGATAATGGATGTGTTAATTAACTCAATGGGGGAAATCTTTTCATAAGGTTTATGTATATCAAATTGTTATATTGTACACTTTAAAGATCTTACCAATTTGTCTCTTATACCCCAATAAAAGTGAACAAAAAAAGAAAATTATACAAAGTAACTTGTGGGTTTTTAGACTTACCTACAAACTTTTACGGGAAGGAGGTATCAGACTAGGGGTTTAAATCATAGCATTCCAAACAGGTTCATATCCTATATCAAGCATCCCCTTTTTTAACATGTCCTCTAGCCCTGGCAACTGTCACTTACCACCCTACCCCATATCCTACTCAAAGTCAGCCCCAGCCTCATAGCATCTGGCTGACTCCTCCCCATATTCTCTTCTACTCTTAGAGAAATACAATTTTTTCTCATCTCTCACCGAACAGTTTTGCTCCTTTCTGTTGCATAGGCTCCTGTCAATGACCAGAGGTCCTCACCTTTTGCCTGAAGCTCATCATTAAGTGTTTCCCTAAGCAGAGGACTTGCCACCTAAGAGGCATAGTGCTGTCAGCTGCTAAGACATTTTTGACCCTGGTCATGCAGTGAAGAAGTACAGGTTTCCTGCACATGTATAATGGGGTGGGGTGCTTGCATTAATTTAGGGGTCAAAGATAATAAAGGGTAAGTAAGAGTCAGCCAGAGTAGGTGGAAGGGGAGACAGAGGACCTGAAAAGCCAACATGGCTGGACCATAGGGAGTGAGTGGTGATGGATATGTTGATGAAACTGAAGAAAGATGCAGGTGAGTCCACTGTACCCAGAAAACCAAGTTCACTTCAGACTGCTGCCTGTCACCTCCACCACAGTTCTGCTCCCTGGGTTGGCCCAGAAAGGTATTTATGGCTGAACATCACACTTCTGACACCCCTACCTGGCAGGTCAGATTCTTAATAATAAATGGCTTATTAAAACAATTATTGAGGGGCACCTGTGTAGCTCAGTCAGTTAAGGGTCTGACTCTTGATTTTAGCTCAGGTCATAATCTCATGGTCATGAGATCAAGCCATGTGTTGGGGCTTTGTGCTGAGTGTGGAGCCTGCATAGGATTATTTCTCTTCCTCTCTCTCTCTGCCCCTTCCCATCCCTTCCTCCCTCCTTCTCTCTCTAAATAAATAAATAAACATTAAAAAAAACAATTATTGAAATGCAGTCTTCCAAATAACATGTTAGCCAACACCTTCCTTCCTTGTCCCCATCCCTAAGTCCGTCATTCAATATGCAACACAGCAATGAGCCAGCCCCTGATGACTCCTGTTTTTCCTGCAGTTTCTTGCATTCAGATCAGGTGCACCTGGCTAGGAGCAGGAGCCCAACTAGAAACACTGGGGCCTCTGCTGGCTGCTTGGAGCCTCAGGCAGCTTTGACTGCATGCAGTCAGACTTTTCTCCCTGCAAGCTTTTCAAGGCATCTTAACTCTCCTTGTTTCTAAAAACTGGAACATCCCAGCCTCTACTGAGCTTCTGTGTGCCTTAGAATGAGACACCCCCTCGGGGCCAACGCAGAGTCTGGCCAGAGCAGTCTGGACTGGAGCTCCTCACCCACTGCCTGGGCCCCTTTGTGCAGGCTACAAACTGCACAACTGAATAAGCTGGCCCTGCTTATAACAGGCCTGGGAGGGCAGTCAGGAACCTAAGAGCCCAGCCTCCCTAATGAAGAAACTGAGGCTCAACTTGGCCTCATGCTGAATTAGTGCCTGTGTTTCATGGCTAATAATTTAGGCAGATCCAAACACCACTCCCTAGGAGAAACCATGGTTCAGCCTGACAGAATGCAAGGAGCCAGACAGATGTATGTTAGAATGTTGCCTCTTATTAGCCACATGAACTTGGGCTTTCCAAAGCCTGGTTTTGGCATCTGTAAAATGGGGACTAAAATTCTTGTCACAGAGGTCTTCTGTGAGGTTAAACGAGGTGGCATGAGCCACCCTGCCTAAGCTGACACATGACCAACATCACTTGGCCGTGTACCTCCAGAGTGAGCGGAGGTCACGATGCTGGGAGCGTGAGGAGGCGTGTGCTCAAGTGTGAGGAGAGGGAGGAGGCAGTGGAGGTTCCTTCTCTTTCTGGTGACTCACAGCCTGGTGACTAGCGAGGCTGGGAGGCAGCATGTCTTGGTGGGGAGGAAGCCCCCCCAGCTCCGTGCAGGCGACATATTGCGGGGAGGCGGAGGGTAGCCTGGTGAGCATGACATGGCTCCAGAGAAATCTGTCACAGAGTTGAAGAAATAAAGAAAAACAGGAAATGCTCTGGGCAAATATCAGAACAGGACTCCCTGCAGTATGAGCATTTGGGGATGGGTGCTGCAGAGGGTGAAGGAGCAGGGATGCCAGCAGTGGCGGGGCCTTCATGGGCAGACACTCCTCTGCCAGCCAAGGTGTGGAGGAACACTGGGCTCCACCCAGACCAGGACCTCAACAGGGTCAGGGAAAAAGCCAGTCAGGACACTTTCCTGACATCCCACCTGGAGTTTCGTGTTCTTTGTGGGGCAGCAGCTTGATTTCCTGGTCCCAGGGATTCTGCCTCAGGCTCTGGAGAACTGGGTGAGTTTCTCTAGCTACTCACGTGATTACACAGGAGGTCAGCTATGTGTCTCTTTTTCATTTGCTAAAAACAGATTCATTGAACACTTACTTTATTCCTGGTTCTGTGCTAGACACAGAAATTACACATATAAATAAGATAGGATGCAAGTCTTCATTTGGTTCTGATTACTAATGTGTATGTATGTATGAAAGTGTGTGTGTGTGTGTGTATGTGTATTTTGCATCAATCTTTGTGGATTTACATATGTAGTTATGTTTACATATGTGTTTTCATGTGTGAATCCATATATGTAATTCTGGGTGTGCATGAATGTGTGTATATATGATCGGGTAAGTCTGTGTGGGTAAGTTGAAGTGTTTAAGTGTTTCTGCGTGCATCTTCTTCTCCAGTAACTAAGAAGAAACTGTAGGGAGGACTCTCTGCAGTGGGCCTGAGGTTTATGTTTATAGAAAGAGGGAGTTATTGTTGGAAGCATTTTGCTCCAAGGATTCTGGGAGCTCACAGTACCTCTCAACACACTTTCCTCATGCCAGGTAGGGTTAGGATCTAAAGAGTCAGATAGACATAAGAGACTGACCCAAGCAAGCAGGAAGCCAGGACCCAGGATGGCAAGACCAGAATGAAAGAATGTGACAAAGCCAGGGGCTAGAACCAAGCGATGAGAACCCCTAACAAGAGCTGAGGGCTTGGCGGAAGTCAGAGGATGGAGGAGTCAGAAGACCCGAAGCAGACAAGAAAACATCTGATACCCAGGTATCCTGGCAAATTGAGCCATGTTTCCTCCACCATCAGAGCGCAAGGTAATTTCTAAACAAAGGCTGTCTCAGGCAGAGCCTTGTTAAAATGTCCTGCAGGGTGACAACCACTGCCTGGCTTGGGAACCAGTAAAAGATCAGTGTCTGAAGGTAAGGTGGCTCTTCTGAGACACGACCCATCAATGCCTCGAATGGAGATTGAGAATATAGAGTAGGATGGGGAAGAGGTGGCTGAGAAGACCCACAGGAGCTCTGAACAGGAAGAGGGGACGGATTGGACAGGACACTGAGGTCACCTAAAATATATGACCTTTGTCCGCTATTGTCCTTGGCATGCCTTGTCACTTAGATGGGCTTCTTTGAGATTTATGCTCACGTAATATCATTTTTATTATGCAGTTAATCACAGGAGGGAAAAGAAAAAGGGAGTGTATCTGAATGCTTCTATTTCATTTGCTTAATGGAGCGCTCAGAGTAGGAGAGAGAAAGCTCCCTAATCATTTATTTTAGTAACCGGAGTTATATTCGAGAGTTCCTGACAGTGACATCCAGCCACTGAGGGCAGGGAGACTGTCTTTATCTTGGTGCCTGTGAACAGAACCAGACATGCCTTCAAAGGCGTGCTGTCTGCTGAGAGTGCAGATAACAGCACCAATAAAGCAGGGCTGAGGCAAACAGCAGAGGTGTACTATCCAATCCTATTAGAGCCTGGATGAGAATTCAGTCTTCCTTCCCACAAGATTCCAGACTGTTGGTTTCTCGGCCGTGGGAGGGATTTTAGATGCTAATTCCAATGTCCTCTGCTTGTAGTGGCATTTCCTTTCAATGCTGCGCTTGTGAACTTGGGTTGGCTTGTGTGGCTGCTTGGTTCTATTCTCCACACTGGGCCTGGGGTGAGGAGGGCAGCAGGTGCTGGGATACACCCAACGGTAACATGTTTCTTCTCAGGCTTGCTTGGCTTGATTTCTAGGCTGTGAGTTCGCATTTCTCATCCAAAGGAGAGGTAGTAATGTATGTGCTGGTAATAGCAATGGCTGTGGAGTCAGACTAAGCAGGGTTCAAACACTGACCCTTGGACAGTGGGTGGGTGCGGACTTGGACAAGTTACCAAGAATTTCATCTACTGGGTACAAGTGAGAAGCAATACGGCATGGTGGTAAAGAGGGTGAACTCCAGACCAGATACTTGCATGTGGCCTTGGGCAAGTTACTAACTTTATGCCCAAGTCCCCTCATCCATGAATTGGAAATTACCATAGTATCAACCTCACAGGGTGGTTGTGGGGATATAGCGATAGTTTAGAATCATGCACTAAGTCTCTGACATTATTAATTTGACCATATCTATAAAATGGACACTATGGTAGTATATACATCACTGAACTGTTATGAAGATTATGTGAAGCGGCGCTGATAAACTGCTTTGCTTAATACCTGACCAACAGTAAGCTCTCAATAAATATAAGCAGTTGTTGTTGCTAATGAAATCAGCCTGGATGCCAGGTCAGGGCCCAGACAGCAAGGCGGTCCTTGCTAGACGAGCCGTCCGCCTATCGCCCCTCCTGATGGGGAGGAGGTCTGGGCAGGCTTAGCCTAGTTACATCATGACGGCTGTTACAGAGAGACACATCTCATCTCCTTGGCTGACTCCAGGCCTGGCTGAGCGTCCCCTCTCTTATCGACCCGGGAGGCGGCAGACGGAGGGGGCTGTTTCCTTCATGAATAAAAAAAAAGAAAAAAAAGAAAAAAAAGCCTGTGCCTCTGAATTGCCGCTGGGTGCGAGACAGAGGAGGAGTGGGCAAGAATGGGCACAGGGCCAGGGGAAGTAGGAGTGGGTGTGTGGGAGGAGCGGAGAGATGGCTGGGCTCCCACCACTGGAGACAAACACACCCTGTCTGGAGGTTTGCTGGGTGCTGGATCCCTGCCTGGCACTCGTAAAGGCAGAGTGAGTGTGCACCGGGACCTTCCCTCATCCAGAGAAGACTCACTTTCAGAAAGGGCCCTGGCAGAGCACCAGGCCAGGCGAGGAGCCCCTGTAGGTCCCGGGGTTAAAAGTCGGGGCTGCCACCTGCCAGAGCTAAGAGATCCTTAACTCATCCTTCGAAAGATAATGAACATCAAGAACTGAATGAAGGACACAGGCCATGCTTTCGCTTTGGGGGATGGGACCCCTGATCCAGCGGAACTCAGCGCTCTGCAACTGGTACCAGCAAGCCTCCCAGCCCCAGGCTAGCACCTCCCCATTACCCATGATCCAGTTTTATTCTACAGTGCCTTGTCTAAGAGCAAAGCCAGGACTTCCTGCTGGAATAGCCAGTCACATTTGAGTATCATGCCATCTAATTATTTAGCAAATGATAATAATAATGAGCCACGATTTAGCCAACACGTATGGGAGACAGATTGTCCTGGGCGGTTTCTACAGTGCCTGACTCTACTGCTTATTAACTTCGAAAGCCTCCATTTTCTCACCAGTGAAATGGAAACATGCCATAGTGAGAGATTATTGTCCTGAGGACCAGTGAGTCACACGTGGTTGATAGACACAGCACTCAGCCACCTGCAATCCCCCGTAAGGCAAACCTAGGGCCCATGTATGGCAGGCATGGCCAGCAATCACCCCCGTGCTGTCAGCAACTTTAGGGTCTGCTCAGCAGCACAGAACTGCTTTGGCTAAGGTCATGCCCTTCCCAAAGAATCCCTGGAGGTCTTGGCACAGCACACGGACCCTGGAGAGTGAGCAATAAACCCTGGGAAGACCTGCCAAATCCATAAAATTTTAGGCGCGCAGTGCATGGATAACTCCTTCAAAGTAAAAGGCAAATGATCGAATCTTAAAACTGTGTGGTAATAATGGAAGCAAAACACCTGGTGAGCATCTTTGGGTTCTGGAAGCAGCATATTCCAAACCTAGGGGCACTGCTCTGGCCCATATACCAGGTGACACAAAAAGCTGCCAGCTTCAAGTGAGGCCTATAGCAGGAAAAGGGCTCTGGCACAGGTCTGGGCTGCAGGGCAAGCAGCCTAACCATTTAGACCACGCAGTCAGGCAAACTTGCAGGAGGCATCAGCATAGGGAAAGATGCCACATGGGGTTCCTGGAAGTCTCAGTGGGAGAATCAAAATTCAGGCCCCTGTGCTTCTGAAGCAAGACCCTGCCCTCTGCAGCACATGCCTTTAGAAAAAATACTTCCTGGTGTGTGGTATGAGGTCTTTAGAAATGGAATGCCCAACCATGAGATACATCAGGGGGTGAGGTGGCTGGAACTCACCTTTGTGAGCTTGTCTATCATCAGGACAGGCAGGCCCAGCAACAATCCACTGTAAGACAGAACTGGTTCGTCCAGGACTGGGGGCAAGCAGGGCCGGGGACATGAGGAAGACGCCTAAATAGTGGCCCAAACCCCCATGGCACCCTCTACTTACACCAGAGCTCCTTCTTCATCTCATGCCTGTGGCCCTATGGAGGAATCTCATGAGACCAACTAAGGAGGAGGAAAAAGCCAGAGCGGGGCTTATGCATGGGTTAGCTCTGTAACTAGGTATAAGTACCAGTGGCCTTAAAAGACAGTAGTGCCTTCTGCTTCTGGGAAGATGGAGTACACATATTTTTCCCTATTCTGTCCATCAAAACAACCAAAAATTGCACAATGTATATAAAACAAACCTAAGAAGGCTCTGAAAGGCAGAGAGAAGAAGGCAGACTACATAGGGCCCTTGGGACCTGAGGAACAACACAGGAGACAGTTGTCTAGGCCTTCCTTTGCCTCATCCATTCTAGGCTTGGGTCTGAAGACATGAGCAAGCTGGAAATGCCAATGAGTACTGGCAAAATACCCCCAATAAAGACCTGCTCCCTTGTCCAAAGGACCAGGAAAAGAACAGTCTAGCAAGACAGAAAACTTTTAGAAAATAACTACTCCACTCTGGCCAAACACCAGAGGAGAAACTGTGGTCCCACCCCCCCAACCCCAAAGGCCAAGTAGGGAGCCTCTGCTCCAATCCCCTCATCAGAGTGGCACCAGAGAAGGCCCAATGGACAAAGGGAACTTTTATACCCTCCCCTACTCCCAGTGGAGGCCACATCCACTCTTCACTCACCCCCTAGTACACGTTTTTCTGGCTCAAGACAGGTATTTCTCTCAGTTTCCCAGGACAACACACTTGTGTGTGTGTCGGGAGAGGGGAAGGGGTATTTTCTGAGTCTGACGTAAACAGTTTTGGCTTTGGGTTGAAATTGCTGTCTGCAAAGCCAGTGAAATTTACTCCATGGTATCCATTTGGTTTTGCCCCAAACCCTGGACTCTCCCAAATCTTGTGTTCTGGGTCCCAGACAAGTCTTGTAAATTTCTCTGGTCCTAGTTCACAGTGGGCAGCTTATTTAGCTCGGTTTGAATCCCTCCTCATCTACTGGCCAGCCAGGTGGCTGTAGTCAAATGACTAAGCCTTTCTACGCCCAGTGTTTCTAAAGCAGATATGATAACAGCACCCATCTTATGGGGCCTCAGTGGGGTCATACAGTCACAGGGTCCATCATATAGTAAACTCTCAATAAATGTTAACTTTTGCTCTCCTGAGTACCTCTTCCCACCTCTTCTCTTTTTCTCTGGGCCCTAAAATCATGAGGCTTAAATCTCAGACTCAATTCTTCCATGTACTGGCTTTGCGACCTTGGATAAGTCTCTTAACCTTTCCGATTTTAGTTTTCTCATGAGGGTGAAAGGCACAGACACACCACCTTGGAAGTTTTGTGAGGATGAGATGCTGGCTGTGTGAAAGAGCTTTCTCCATAGAATTTACATAGTTGCTATGCAAATGGCATTCAGGCCATGGAAAAGGATCCAGAAAGTGCTCATTGTCCTCACAACAGCTGGAGCCAGCATCACAGACTGGCTTTATGGCATAAAAGCTCACATCTGCCACACACACTAGCATGTTAAACTCTCACTCTTCTCCCATCAGCTTCCCTGAGTGTGCTTCCATCGTTTCTTTACAATACTGATCTGCTTTAACACCTCTCATCCCCCAATCCACGTGCAAGTGCTCCTGTACACACCCAGGTCTGGGGGCCTCCATGAGTATGCAGGGATGGAGGGGAGGGGGCTTGAGAGGCCTCTCTGAGAAGTTGGAATCTTGGTTGGACTTACTCTCTCTCAGTGGTCATATTTGGGCTGGGGTGACACCATCATCCTAATCTTATACCACAACGGAATTTCGAATCTTTGGAATTAGTAACTGAA
The DNA here is from genome assembly GCF_023721935.1 of Panthera uncia. Classification (NCBI taxonomy): domain Eukaryota; kingdom Metazoa; phylum Chordata; class Mammalia; order Carnivora; family Felidae; genus Panthera; species Panthera uncia. Next base: position 100,749,943 of record NC_064808.1, read on the forward strand.
CTTTTTTTTAATAGACAGGAGGAAAGAGAGACTCACTGAAAGGAAATTTTGTCAGAGATAACACACTTGGGTTTTCATAAGTCTGGGTGCATTTCTTAGGCTGGGTTCCTCAGTAGCAGATCCTGAGATGGGTTATTTTTCAAGTGATTTATTAAGGAAAGGCTCTCAGGAGAAAGTGAGGTGAGGGAAGCAGGACAAGGAAGACAGAAAAGCCACCAAGTGTGTGAATTCAGGCAGAGTCCCTAGACAGTGACTTTAGCCTGGTCCTAGAGAGCATCTCTGGGTGTAAATGATGCCTCAAAGTTTGTCAGGACCAGAGATAAGAAAGCTGAGTATAAGTACCCCCAGCCAAAGACTAAAGGGCAGGAGGTAGTGTGTGGGGGCTACTAACGTGCCACACACTGCCAGCTGTCCACACCTATGGGTATGCAGCCACAAGGCCTGCCTCAGGGAGACTCAGGGATGGCAAAAATAAAGCAGAAAGTCACAGGAGCAGGGGGAGGAATGCGTGTAAATGGTAGAAAGGATCCCTGGGCATCTGGGTAAGCCCAATACTGACAGTATCTACCTTATATTGATTCCCTTTATGGGTATTTTCCTTTATTTCCCCCCATAGTTCCTGGGCCATAAGCAAACACCCTAAAAATAATTCTCTCATTCATTACTGGTAGACATGTAAATTGCCAAAACCACTTTGGGAGACAGTTTGGCATCCTCTCCTAAATTCAAAAAGCCCATGTCCTACTAACTCCCCACCTAGTTCCAAGCTCTTTCTCATTTAGGAGCAGTCATGTTCCAGGGCACAATATCTCGGATGTGGACACCAACCACATACCCGTCAACAGTAACACAGATAGATATATATAGCATAATATCCACACAATGGAATATTGTAGAGCAATGAAAATAAACTACAGATTTACATAAATGCATGTTTCAATCTCGAATAAATGTTGAGTGTATAAGACACTACAACACAAAACCACACGAGATTTTGTTCCTATAAGGTTAAAAACAATAAGCAATAATAAACTATAATACTTACAGTTGGATGTGTAGACCATAAAACCCTAAAACAAAACAAAGGAATGATTACCACAAAAGGCAAGATACTGGTTATCTTTTGGAAGTGGGGGTTAGAGGGAGAAGTTACTGAGGGGGGTGGGATTCAGGGATTCTAGGGGGCTGGGGACCTCCTATATCTTGACCTGCAAATTGTTACAGTAAAGTTTGCTTTGTGATAAATCATCAAGATGCAAGCATCTCTTTTATATACTTTCCTGAATATGTGGTATACTCCATAATCAAAAAGAAACTACTTTTTAAAACAAGTTTTAATTTCCTTTCCTTTTCTGCTTTTTATTCCACTTTGTAATTGTAGCAAAATAAACAACATAAAACTTTACTTTTAACAATTTTTAAATGTACATTTAATTCAGTGGCATTAAGTCCATTCATAATGCTGTGCAACCATTGCAACCATCCATTTTCACAACTTTTTCATCACCCCAAATAGAAACTCTGCAGCCATGATGTTGTAATTCCCATTCTCCCCTCTTTCCAGCACTAGTAATCTCTATTCTACATTCTGTCTTTATGAATTTGCCAATTCATTGGTCTTTTTGTGTCTGAATTATTTCATTTTGCATAGTGTCTTCAAGGCTTACCCATGTTATAGCATGTATCACAATTTCATTCCTTTTTATGACTGAATAATGCTCCATTGAATGCATATACCACACTTTGTTTATCCATGCTGATGGACACTTGTGTGGTTCCCACCTTTTGGCAGTTGTGAACAGCACAGCCATCAACAAGGGTGTGCAAATATCTGTTTGGTTCCCTGCTTTCAATTCTTTTGAGGACAAGCCCAGGAGTGGAATGGTTGGATCTGCTTCTGTTTTGTTTTGTTTTGAAGTTTTTGAGAGAGTGAGAGAGTACATGTGCAAATGGGGTAGGGGCAGACAGAGAGGGAGAGAGAATTCTAAGCAGGTTCCACACTGTCAGTGCAGAGCTCGACGTGGGGTTCAAACTCACAAACCATGAGATCATGACTTGAGCCGAAATCAAGAACCAGCCGCTTAACCGCCTGAGTCACCCAGGTGCACCACCCACCTTCTGCTTTTTAAACCAAAGGAATGGGTCTCTCCTCTTCCCAAGAATTTTTGCATGAATCCCAGCCATTGTGAGGGCTGACTATTGGAGGGCGGGGTGAGGCAAGGAAGTGAGAGATGCTCCTAGCTTCTGTCACTCACGACTGAGGCAAGAGGCGATGGAGGCCAGGATCCCTGGGTTCTGTGCCAGCTCTACCAGCCATGACCTAGCATGCCTCTTGCCCCCTGCGCCTAGTGACCCCATGACTCCGTGGGAACAATATCTCCCTTGTCGGTAGGAAGAGAATAAACAAGGATGAGCGGGAGATGTCAGAGACTTTAAAGAAGCATCTTGACATTGATTAAAAACAAAACAGGGTGAGTTATGCAATGACAGACAAACTCATACTGTGGTCCTCTCTGGCTAAATGGGGGTGAGGACAGCAGAAGGGAAAGGTGCAGGAAGACAGGGAAGGTGGATGCTGGAGAAATGGAAGAAAGGATTGAAGAGAAGAGAATAAAGGCAGTGGGGAAGAAAGGCTATTTTCCAGAGGCAAAGGCCTGGAGCTGGCATCTCTGAGCAGTGGCCTCTAGAGCTGCCGCCGGAATTCCAGAGGAAAAATAACAGCCCGTCACTCTCGGTGACTGGCATGCCACTTTATGGGGCCTGAAAGCAAAAACGTGGCAACACTGACAGAAACAGGTGTCTGTAAACAGTGAGACAGAGCAGTCCTCAGCCTGATCCTCCTGAAGCACATCCCCACCTAATATATTATTGACAAGGCTGACTTTTATCAAGACCTTCTGGCCTCCTGTGTAATAAATGTGTATCTCCCACTCTTTATCACCCATTACCTTATTAAAATAATCATCTTAATTTCATTGTTAAAGTGATTAATAGGGCAAGTGTTAAAGGAAATTAATCCTCAAAAGGAAGAATGACTATAGCCAAAAACTAACTCCTCTGAATTGGTCTGGTGGTAAAGTTCAGGATTTTGTAGTTAATGAGCCTTAGAGAGTTAAATATAGAAGAGTGCAGGAGAGTCTGGTGAGAGATGGAGAACAGAGAACGGGCAGAAGCTGAGGTTGGAGGAAAGCATGGTTCACACCTCTGTGTCCACTCACTACGAGCTGAGAGGAGGCTGTACCTCCTGGCCTCTCGCACCTGCAGTGCTCATGGTGGTGCCTGCCCCTTGTGCAGTCCCCAGGGATTCAGAGCCCAGCCCAGCCCAGGGCTCAGTATGAACCAGTGGCAAGGAGATGTAGGGGCTGAGGGGAGTCCTAGACTGAGGCTGAGCTACTTGAAATAGAGTCAGAAACAGCCAGCAACAGGCTGCTGCCATATTCCCCCCCCTTCTGAGTTGGGTGAGAGAAGATCAGCATCCCATTCCTTTCCTCCTCTGTCCCACCTGCTCTTTCCACCCTGGGGTCCCTGCAGTCTTTAGCTCTCCTGTTCCACTGACCAGGCAGCTGGATCTCCAGGGAAGAACTGAGAGCAGATGCCTAGGGGGCTGGAGAGGGGGAATTATGGTTCCCTTTGACAATTCCTTCACTTGTGCATTCAATCACTCATCTCATGTTTATTAAGCTGCTGTGATATAGCACTTCTACTTTAAAAGCTGGGCATAGAAAGAAAGGCTTGGCCCTTTAACTCAAAGTTTCCAGTCTGTTGGAGACAAAAGACATATGCAAACAGATAATTACCAGACATGCATTGCTTGTTTAATGCTCCCTTAGAGATGTGTGTGTGTGTGTGAGTGTATATAGTAGCATTCCAATACTCAGCTGTTAAATATATAGATATTTTATATTCTGAAAGAGTTCTCATAGGCTCTTAACCAATGAAAACTTCTCAAGAACTTTCTGTGGGTCTTGGCTGATCAGTACACCGCAAACACCCTCAGCTAATGACCTGCAGCATGTGCTGGTGTACTTGGTTTTGATGTTCTCCCAGCCTGTTACTGCGTGTCCCTGTCAACAGCAGTGATACTGACTGGCTAACCAAAGGGGTACGAGATGGCAGTGGTTCTGCTGCAGTGAAACCAGAACATACAGGCAGGATGTTACAAATTGAGTTCTCCTGTCATTCAAGGTATGTTCCAGGAAGTGGGGGAGGAAGCACAGAGTAAAAAGCAGGCAATTAGGGAGCATAAAGACCTTTGACATTAATAATGACATCATAAATGTCACTGCAGCCTGGTCGGGGGAGGAGCAGTGGTCAACGATCGTATGCAAGCATTTGCAAGAAGCTTTGGTCCAAGACAGGGGACATGAGGAGAATGGAAGAGCACTGTGTCCCTGGATACCCCCTCCACAGAGACAATGCCAGGGGGGCACTTGCAATGCTGTCGAGCAGTCCGAGGCAACAAGGTTGGGCCCTGGCTACAGTCTGCTCTGCATGTCTGATGCAGGCAGAGAGAGGCCTCTGCAAGTCTGGGAGTTCAATGTCCACTCATCTCTGACATCCTTAGGCTTCTGTGTAACTAATCCCATAGATTACTAACATACAAAATCACCATTGTGATATCAATAATATAGAGCACTCTACTAAGGTTTGTCTTTATTTAAACATTCTCTTTGAAATATGGGTACAGAAGTAATGAAACATGAGGATCAAAGTGGGAAAAAAAATCTGTGTTTGATATGTTGAAATTCTATCAATATCAGTTCAAAATTAAATCTATATTCATCACCGAAAGACTGAAATGGCATAAAAATTCATGATCATTTTGAAAGTTGTTCGTTTTTATATGCAAATACACTATTCAGAGCCTTCAAAGGGTTAAATGAAAAGGAACTAGAAAGTGTCTTGACTCAATAACTTTGGGAAGAATTTTTTATCCTTTTTGAACATAGAAATATTTGTAAAAATTTAAATAGTAATATAAACTGAAGACAGAGATTAGATGATATCATAATTCCTATCTTTTGAAGAATTGTTTGGAGTATTAGCATTCATAACACTAAACAAAATAACCATTAGGGTCTGTATTTACTGCTTCATTTGTAAATGCCATTTAGATCATGAGTCTTTCCTATTTGCAAATTCTTCATATTTGAGAGGTTGAATTAAGAGTAATATGTCAATCTCAGGATTCTGTGAAGAGAAAAACCTCAAAAATCATGTGCAACATCCATGATAAACTGTCTTATGTCAAGGCATAATAAAAAATGTGTATATGAAAGAAAAAAACCCAAAGCACAACCCAAATATCCTGGTCTGCTGATCTCTGTTGGAAATGAGCATCCATCCACCAGAGTTCAGGGCCTGTAACAGGATCATAGGGCTGATTGTTCTCAACTCTAACACCAAACTTCTGAAAATTTAACCACTAACATTTTTAATTAAGCAATTGTAATAATAATCATTTGGCATAATATTTCATATTTATTCCTGAATTCTGGAAGGTCATTTTATGATGATTGATTTTAGCATCGGTGTTTGGCCAAGATATGAATGTAGCTAGTGTTCACCTATTTGGTGTGATAGATGCTCTACTAGACGTGGTGATAACATGACTGAAGTCATGCCTGAGTGTCTATAAAAATTAGGGAAGGCTACACACAGAAGCCAAAACAGAGACTGGAAGGATGAATTCCAAGTTTGCCCAGAGAATGAGAACGAGATAAGATAGGGTATTCTAGGAAGAGGGAACAGTTAAAACATGTCTTGAATGTCCTTTGAATGCCAGGGGCCACTTTGGTGTTTTCTACATGTGTTATTTCCTTAACCAATAGGATGAAGCAGGTAGTCTTTGATCTTTTTTGCAAAGAGCAGAGGCTCAGAGAGGGGAAGTAACTGCTCTCTGTAACCTGGAGAGTGGCTCCAGAAGAAACTCCCAGCCTCATAAGACTTCTCTGGAAAATTGCCCATATCCCTGTGTCCCCAGCTCTCTCACTGCTTCAGGTAGGGTGAGGGCTTGCCCTGGGCCTGCCCTGATTCTTTCCAGGCGGTGCCCATGGCCTTATGCCTCATCAGTGACCTTATTCCTATCCCTGGCCTTATTTCTTACCTGTTGCCTTATTTCTAATGTCACACAACACCCATTCTCCCCAATGATGCCATTTTCATATTCCAGACAGGCCTGGGCAGAGGTGTCTCGGGCACCAACCAGAGCCCTCGGTTTCCTTTGTGGCCCAGCAGGTCATCCTGTAGGGCCCTCTTCTAATGGCCTGATTCTCTTCAGACGCTTTTCTTTCTTCTTTGGTTTCCCTTTCTTCTCTTTCATCTCTTCTGGGGAAGGCCCGCTGCCTGGCATGGCTATTGTGCTTGGAAATGAGCCTCCTGGGCTGGTGAATAAATTGCATTTTATTCCTCCCTGTCACTTCTGGCTGGGGAAGCACTGGGAGATGAAAGCTGAGACGTCAAAAGCGCTTCTTTTGACCCAGGGAGGCATTTCTCATTTCCGAGCCCTCGGGCTGCACTGAGCCCCCACATCGGTGGCACTGGCAGGAGCTGAGCCTCGTCCAAACCCAGGGGTCTTCTGGGCCTCCTGGGCTGAGCATCTGGATGTCACTGTCTTCACTAAATCAGCAGAGGGGGCAGGGCTCACTTCTCAGCAAAGCAGAAGCATCACTGATGGAGGTGGCTCCTCAAAGGGACAAGCAGGTCCCCTATGTGGAGTGACTGAAAGTTGGATTTGTACTGTCATATCAAACCGCATGCAGAGACGCTCTCCTGTGGGCCAGGTCCCACTTCTCTCCTCCCCTGCGCTACTCAACACTTATCACCGGGCTCCTTGTTGAGCAATCTCTTTTGTTAAGACTCATAATATATCTCTTCATTCTCAGGTGAGCATGGACGGAGGTGGGAGATGGGAGAAATCAGTCACTGATCTAAGCACAGAAACTGGGCTCTGAAGGACAAGCAGGTCTTCACTGTCCCTGCAGGAGGAGTGACAAGTCGATGGAGGGTCTGAGACAACGGAGGGACTCCAAGGAGAAAGTTGGCCTCTAAAATAGGGAATGTTCAAACAAAACTGCCAATCCCAATCTGGCAAAGCCACCAGAATCCCTCCTTCAGGTCGTCTTCCACCCCATCCAGGAACAGCCTGTGCATGAGGAAATCCTTGATAACTGCACTTCTGAGTATTTCCAGAACATATTAGAGCATTGACTGCAGAGGAAGCCAGGATGTACAGAGGTACACAGTTTGAGGTCAGAAAATTCAAGGATCAAATTCTGGCTTTGCCACTCACAGGCTGAAGGTGGGCAGTCTGGAGGCTCTATCCCAGTCCCTAGGGCCATAAAACAGAGAGAATGGCCTCTACCCCACATGCTGAGAAGGCTGAATGGAATCATCTGTGTAGAGGGTCCACCCCAATAGCTACCACTTGTTGATGGCCAACAAATGGTTATTTTTACTGCTCGCTGGCTATACACACTGAAGAAGGATGTCACCCAATTGAAAGGGCACAGATTTTGGAAACTGAGCGACTGAGCTCAAATTCCACTTCTGTCTCTTGGTAACTGTATGATTCTGGGCAAGTTTCTTACTGCAAGCATAACCACCAGTTCCGACAGCTACCATTCACAAGGGGCTTATTATGTGCCCAGGGCTCTGGCTATGGTGCTGTCTTCTTATTTCTTACAAAGGGCCAAGTCACCCACTAAAACACTTACCCCTAGAAGCAGCAATGAGATTTGAAATCAGGTTCATGAACTTAGTCCACACTTGTGACCAGTATATCTCCTCACCAGACTGTTTCACCTAACCATCTGAGCCCCTGTCCCTGCTGTGTAAAATAGGGGTGATAACACCCACCTCCTGGATTTAGGAAGAGAGTGATAGAAGGTAATCCATGTATGACTCCCCCAAAACAGGAATCTTCTTACTATCATTGGGCTCAGGAGGCAACATGTAGTATGAATTCCAAGTTGTGGTCACAGTTTCTGGGGGTGGGAAGAGAGTAAGAGTCATCTGATTCCAGCCTCCTTCAATTCTCATTGCCACAAGTGAAGACCACCAACTGGCTGATTTCTGAGACCTACAAGGACAGAGTGCTCCCGATAATGATCAACATGTCCAACCGGGACTTGAAGATTATACTAGGAAAATTTATGGAGTTGAACATCGTGTCAAGTCCCATGGCTCCAGTTTTTGTATTCCTTTGCACAGTTCATCGTGGTTGGGGAAAGCCCACATTGCATCTACAGAGATCCTATGGGTCCTCTTCCACTTAAAGACGTGTTCCCTGCCTGTCTTCATGACCCAATGACTGTGGGGCTAATGTCTCCTGGGACATCCCCTCAGCTCCCCTCTCTCCTCAAGGGTCTTCTCTGGGCTGGGACCATTGTTTCTGTTTTGCATATGGGAAAGAGGCCCCTCGGGGAGGAGGGGCCTTTTATCGATGGAACAGAAGGTTGAGGACAGGAGAGGCATGAAGGGTCCTTTCCTCAACACTGGTCCTGACTTTCCCTTTGCTCTCCCTGGGAAAGACTGGACATGTGTCCACCCTCAGTCCCCTGAAGTTCAGAGGCCTCTGCAGAAGCTGTGTGGAACCTGAGAGCCATCATACGTCACTTTACGTGATAAATTCACAGAGATGGAAAGAAAAAGTACCCTGAATACTGATGGCTGTGCAGCTGTGGGAAGGAAAGTTTCCAGAATTGCAATGAGCAGCCTTGTGCTGAAGTTTTATGTCATTTGCCTTCAATTCCATTTACAGTTATTTCTTGTTTTTATATCATGTTTTATTGAAATCCATTTTTTACTTTAATGCTTTAGGCTCAGTCATGGATCTTTTCTTTCCCCCCTATCTTTTGCCTCTTGAGCACGTGAAGGTTCACATTATGCAAACAGCACAGAGAGGGGTTTTGAAGTATCATGGGTTTTTGTTCCTTTCTGTATTTCTCAGATTGAGTATTTTTTTGGAAGCAGGCTGGGAACACGGCCATGCAATCCGGGTGTAGTTCAGAACTGCAGGCAGGCTGGCTTGCCCGGAGTGGGGCCTGCCCCCTCTTGCTTTTGTAACTGGAACTCAGTCCAGTACCACGCTCCAGTTCCATCCTCATGACCAGATGACTGGCTGACCGAAGGAGAGAGTACCCTACTTTGGACTGCAGGTGCTTTAGGGAGAAAGAGGGAAGAAACAAAAGTATGGTCTTGGAGGCTCTGAGGCAAACCAGAGCATGTCTGGAAATTAAACTGAACAAGGGATTGGGGTCTGTTCCATTCCTGCTGCCCCCACGTCCGGGCATATCATGGCCTCTCACTGGAGAGGCTGCAGTGCCTCCTACCAGGCTGCCTGCCTCCATCGGCTCTTCCAGCAGAGAAGAACAACCCTGAATGCCACCTCATAGAGCATCTCCCAGCTCTAAGCCTCTGGGTCTCCACCACACCTGACATCCTCAGTGGCATCCATCTCAGGACCTGCTAACGGTTGCCAGGCCAATCAGGACAGGCTCTTCACTGCTCTTGCCCCTGCCAGGTTCGCTTCCAGCTCCACTCAGATGACCAGTTGTTCTACCATGGGGAAGGGCTTTCCATGTGAGTCTGCCCATCCAGGAAGCTTGTCTGGCCCACCCTGGCTGCTGGTGTTCTTTCTAAACTGTGGCTAGCCATTCACTTTGTCCAGTGTCTCGTGGTGATATTAACTTTGACCTGAGTGTCTTGTCTCTTGAAGTTTGCATAGGAGGGTTGTAAATCAATCAGGACTATGAATCCATTTTATGTAATTTGGCCTGCATAATCTGAGGCAACCCAGTCTCTCTGAGCCTCACTTTCCTCATCCAAAACCTGGAGATCATACCAGTACCTAACTCAGAAGGGCATTATGAAAACTAAGTGAGTTATTATATGTAGAGTACTTAGAACAGTGTTTAACACATAGTACATAATATGTAAGTTTTTATTATGATTATTTCCAAATAACAGAAATAAACTCAAGGCAGCTTAGCTTTTTAAAGGGTAAATTAGTATTTTAAGGAAGGTTATACAAATCTCTGTAGAACCCAAGGGCAGAGATGTATCTGGGCCTCAGGTGGGTGCTGATGCCAGATGGGAGATGGTTATGCCTCGTTATTCTGTGAGTTCATCTTTCTCTGTTTCTCGGTCCTCCAGCAGGAAACATGGCCACTTGCAGTTCCCAAGTCACCTGTCCAGCCACACAGAGAAAGCGAGCTCTCCTTACTAATTTGTAGGGAGAGCCTCTGATAGGCTCAGTTTGGATCAGGGCTCAATCTTTATCCAGTCAGCTCTGTCCAAGAGAGTGTAACCGGGCCATGTCACCATGTCTCATAAAATGGGTGCAGGGCTTGCAGTGAAGTGTGTGTGTGCACATGCAGGCTAGTCATGAACCCATCAGCCTCTTCAAACTGTATCTTCCACAGTGCAGGGGGCTCTTTATACCTCCCGGCCTCAGTTTACTGTAGCACAGAGTGCCTCACACATAGCTGGCGCTGAGTACAGATTAACTCAAGTCTAAATGTAGACTCAAAGTACAAGGATTATAGCTCACTGTGTTTGCTCATCAAACTTTGGAATGAGTTAGACAGATTTGCAGAGCTCCCTTGGGCTTGAAATGACTCTCATTGCTGCTGCTTCTTGCCCGCCCCCATCTCCTGCCATGTGCCAAGATACTGGTCAGTGGGAACAGCATCCATGAGGAAAAAGTGCAAGCAGGACTTTGCAGAAATGTGCAGTTACCAACACTCTCTTTGTGTTGAGAGCCAGCAGAGGCTCGTACCACCCACTCAGCTGGGCTTGACCTCCCTTTTCTCACAATGAATGGTCTATCAGGCCACAGGCACTGGAAACTTTCCTTGAGGCACTGACTGGGTGAGCGTCAGCCTGGGGGGTCTGAGCAACATGCTGACAGAGGTGATGGAAGGCTGCCTGAGCTTAGGTCACTCATAGAAGTGAAATCAGACTCTAGGCAAGAGTGAGGATGGGTCACTTAGGAGAGTATCTCCTTCGTCCTTGACCCCAAACCTCTCAACTGTTCATACCCAGCTCATCCTCATCAACAGAGAAAATGCACAACAGCTGCCTGCTCCAGTCCTGCTTAGCCTCACCCTGTAGGGCAGTGGTTCCCAAACTTGTCACCCCGTAGGGCAGTGGTTCCCAAACTTGACTGCATATTAGAATCATGTGGGGAGCTTTTAAAGATACTGATTCCCAGGCAGTGCTCTGGAACAATGAAACCAGATTCTCTGGGAGGGGGACCGGGCATGCTTCAATATTTTTAAACCTCCCAGGTGGTTCCAAAATGCAGGCAAGTTTGCAAACCACTATACTACAAGCTCATTTCTTCACATGGTTCTAATACTCAGGTAACTCGAAAACCTGTATCACCAGCCTACACACCTTCTCTCTGTGCCAAGCTTCTTGTTGCTTCAATGTGTTCTCTCTTGCACAACTAATTTACAAATTCTGAACTTCTGTTTTTTGCCCTGGCATCATCTCCAGCTCTTGAATCCCTTGTCTTCAAACCTTGGTTAATTCACTCACCCCCCTTCTCAGCACCATCATGGCATCCAGACATTTCATTTCCACTGCATTAAATGTGCTTCTGTTGCTTTACAAAAAATATCATTTATTATAAGCTTCTTGAAGGTAGGAGGGACCATGTGTCCTATTTTTGTTTTTATATCTTCCTAGAGTACCTGGTAAAATGTCAACTTCCAGTAAATGTGGTTGCCCCAAGACGGAGGAGACAGCTGGCCAAGGGTGGTTTAGGCAGAGCAAGTAGGGGCCTCTGAAGGTTGGAGAATCTCTTCCCAAACTTTCAGTCTATGAGGGTGATATACCAGTCATGGTAAAGAAAGGTCCCATACTCTTCTGTTTAACAAGAGCCTCTTTGCTATATCCAAGGGTGGGAAGTATTAAAAGAAATCCAGGGAGGTCTCCTGGGAAGGTCTGTGGATGCTAGTTACCAAGGGAGGTGCTTAATAGCAGTAGCTACCGATCACTGAGTCCTCAACTACTTTGTGTCTGGCGCTCTACATACAACTGTTCACAATAATATTATTTTAATGTTTCTGAGCCTCAAAAAGGCTATTTGTAATAAGCTATTTACAATAAGCTATTGTAAAAAGGCCCAAGGTAAATAACAGAGCCCTAAAGGACTATGTACTTCCCAGTGAGTCAGGTATGTTCCAAAAAAGACTTAGGTATAGAGAGGAGAAGGAGACAGGTGTCTATCTCACTCCCAACCAACCTTCTTCCTCATATTTGAGGACAGTGGCCTAGGCAATGGTTTGCCCATTACTCCGGGGTCATGTGTATCACTATCCTTTTTTTTTTTAATATTTTTTTTTTAATTTATTTTTGAGAGAGAGAGAGATAGAGAGCATGAGCAGGGGAGGGGCAGAGAGACAGAGGGAGACACAGAATCTGAAGCAGGCTCTGAGCTGTCAGCATGGCCTGAAAACTCACAAACTGTGAGATCATGACCTGAACTGGTCGGACCTTAACTGACTGAGCCACCCAGTCACCCCATCACTATCCTTTTAATGCCACATTCTTAAGGAGCTTTGAGGAAAGAGAAGTCAAAGATAAAATCTATCTTTATGTGCATATAATGATCATCAATCATTTTCTGATGAGGACTAACTGGTTGCAAGTAACAGAAACCTTGTTTCCTTAAGGAAACAAGGGAAATGTTAGACTGAGGGGTTGCTTCTGGCAGCCAGAGAAGGGAATATAGCTGGGTCCCAGGAAGGGGCTGGGTGCTACTGGCACTCTCTTCCACCTCTGTATCTCTCTGCTTGCCCCCCTAAGTCTCATCTTGGACCTGCAGACCTGCTTCTTATGCTCCCCGTAAATACTGTACATCATGGTTGCCCTAACCCTGGGCATTTATGTTTGCATGCTATGGTCCTGGCCCCCTGGGAAGTTTAATTTCTCTCTTGACCCCATTTCTAGCTTTGTCGAGAAGAGCGTCCCCCTGCCCATATTAGGTCACATGCCTCTGGATGGGATCCTATCTCATCGGGTTGGTCAGTGGTGTTCTGGAGTGAAATGTGCCCATGTCTCTGGATAAGAATAAAATAATCCAAGAAAGGAGAAAGGAGAGCTGACAGTGATCAATAAATAGTTAGCATAGCAAAAACTACACTTTATCGATGCAGACGCTAAGTCAGGGGTTTTATATTTTTCTCCAATTCTCACAACAGTCATCCAAGGTTAGGTATTGTTATTCCCATTTTCCACAGGAGGAAATTGAGGAGATTAGAGATTAGCAAACCCTGGAACACTGATTCTGGTGAATTCAAGCCCTTTTGGAATCTTTTTCTTCTGGAGACAGAGTTGGGCTTTATGTCAGGTATGTTTATTCTTCAGTATTTGCTCCTACTGGCGAGGGATGTGTATGTGTGTGTGCATGTGTGCGTGCGCGTGTGTGCATGTTTCTGTGTATCTGTATGCACTTACTTTTTCCACGGTTGTGTGCATCCTGAGATTCTGAGAATGCTCATTTCTCAGCAGGGAGAGAATGTTCAGCTGGAGCCTGCCAGCCTGAGTCAGCCTGGAGCCAGAGGCCTGGCAGGAGTGGACAAAGATGGTCTTTATCCACCAGGAATGCAGTGACCTCACTATGGCTTTCCTCTGCTGGCTTGGGTTTGTGTTAAGCAGAGGGAGGGAGATTTGGGTTGGGGCTCAGTGCTGCCTGTTCATGTACCCTCCAATCCCCTTTCCTTCCCTCATCAACCACTGTGGATAGAAGCCAGGAGCTCTGGTTTCATTGCTATTAGGCTAAAATGGAGACCGGGATGGAGCTGAGGTTGTGGCAGACAGTGGAGCAGGGACCCTGGAGTAGAAAGATCAAGGATCAAAGACCAAGGATCAAGGGTTCAGGAATGAGGAGGCCTGGTTTCCACCTGTGGTTTGTTTTTTTTTTTTTTTTTTTTTTTGATGGCTGTGATATTCTATTCAGATCATGCTATCACTTCAGATTTCAGTTTCCCTCATCAGGGACATGAAGGGCCAGATGATCTTTAGTGAGGCAGCCGGGTAAGTCAACTGTCTGATCTGTGATCAGCTCTTGCCCTTTCTCCTTGTCCTTCAAGGGAAAGCATGGCTAGGCCTGGAAAGAGTAAAGCAGGTGGGAACCATAGTCTTCAGGCATGTGAAGGGCACAGGTATGAAGAATGACATCCTGAGTATGGCTTTAGACTGGAGATGGAGGGGTTTAGGTAGGCTGTAGGTGAGATCAAATTTTTTTGACAAGGAGAACTGGGAAGTCACAGACAGCCTATGTTGCTAATGTTCATCTTTGGATCTTAGCTTCCTCAGCTGTAAAAAGAAACTGCCCAACTAGATGGTTTCCAAGGATTCTCTTGGCTCTGACATGCTACAGATGACTCAAGGAGTCAGAGGACTCCCAAGCTTTAGAAATTCTCCCCCTGATTTTGCTCTATGTTTGTTTTGAACACACCTGTTTTCTAGCCCATAATGGCCCAATTGTTATGGCAAGGGAAAGAATACTTGTGTTTTGTGTGGGGGGTGATGGGGGTAGAGTGTGGGGGGCAGAGAGAGAGAGAGAGAGGCAGGGAGGGAGGGAGGGAGAGCGAATGGATAGAAGGTGGGAGGAAGACATGAGAATGAGTTCTCAGGGCCTCCAGGAATCTGTCATGCTTTCATTGGCTCTCATAAACCAAAGCCATCAACCCTTCCACACACAACACAAGTCTGGGTAATAAACTAGAAATGATGGTCTCAATTGTTTAAATCCTTCATATTTCAGGCCACAATCACCCCATTTGACCCCGGTTGTTTGACACAGATGACGGCTTAGGGACCTGGCAGCCGGTTCCTGCTGAATCTCCTTGCTGGCTGGGGACACCCAGCCTCAGGGGTTCATGCTGATAATGACCCCTCCCCCTGGTGATGTCATGGCCCTGCCAGTGCCTCCTCATCTTAATCCTTCTTTGTGCAGCTAATTTAAAAAGTGTCAGAGCTTTCGACACAGAACCAATGGTAAATTGCATTTGTCACAAATGACAGGGCAGATCTGTAAGGGGTGGCCTCTTCTCGTGGGAGTAGTTACTATTTGGACACTACCCTGCAAGTGGACTAAAACCCTGACTTATTTCATTGGGGATACCTTTTTTTTTTTAATTTTTTTTCAACGTTTTTAATTTATTTTTGGGACAGAGAGAGACAGAGCATGAACGGGGGAGGGGCAGAGAGAGAGGGAGACACAGAATCGGAAACAGGCTCCAGGCTCCGAGCCATCAGCCCAGAGCCTGACGCGGGGCTCGAACTCACGGACCGCGAGATCGTGACCTGGCTGAAGTCGGACGCTTAACCAACCGACTGCGCCACCCAGGCGCCCCGGGGGATACCTTTTCTTCATACTTGGTAAAAGGTACTTTTATTAGGACACTCAAAGGGAACAGTTAAGAAGAATTGAACTCTAACATTTGAATAGAAACTGTGCACAGACACAGAGCTTCAACAGAGCCAATTACAGAGAATATTCAGATACAATGGCCCCATAGGGCTGGTGTTAATGGCTCTAAGGATGGGGGTGTGGGGAGAAGAAGAGGTAGGGACTATCCCTGACCTGTCCTGATCTCTTCCCCTTCCCCCGATTCTGAGTCTGTTGCCCCATCATGTTCTCTGTACCTCAGTCTAGCATCCACCAGAAAGGCCTCTTTTGGGCAATAGGATGATGGCAGAGCGTGGGGATTTCCCAGAGTCTGTCTGCAGCTGCTCAGTATTGAATACGTATAAGATAACTGCTCTGGCCAAATAGAATCCATCAATCATATCACTTTCCTCTTTCACCTTCAATTTCCATCCCTAATTGTTAGTACACAGACCTCCACACCGCAGGCTCCTAGAACAGACAGCTCCGAAATTAAAGGCCTCTGAAAAACCTTTTTGCTTACAATGTCCTCTTTGGTGGAGGGGAGGCTTTCAGGGTCTCCCTAAGGGTTGGTTTGGGCTCTGTCCACCTTCTGAGTTTAATGACGTACGTCAAAGATGTCCCATGGTATTCAAAAGCCCTTTCCTCCATGTTTTCTCTCTCTCCCCTTAAATCAGTTCTATTGTCTCCCCCCACCATCCCATCTGCCCCACCCCCATCTGCAGTGGTCGAATTAAAAAGCTGCCCCTTATAGCAAATTCTACTTTACCAACACTTTACTGTTTATGTGTTCTTCATTTCAATTGTGTGAAAGAATTTACCATGAAATGCTATGAGGTTCTACCTCACTTATTTATAAAACTAACTGTCGGGGCAAGACTAACTATACACAGGAAACTTAAAATTGTCTCAGGTTTGGTGAGACAGTCACATGGGTTAAGATTGCTTATTTCTGACTCTTACCAACATCCTAGACCTCCCAAATCAAACAAGTCTGGAGGGATGAAGCATCATGGCTCTGGCTAAGTTTACACAAGGCAAGGAGAGCTCTTGGCTGCTGTAATTATCCCCTCATCACCCACCTCCACTGGCCTCTGGCTTTCTCCACCAGATACTAACCACTGTGGCATCTGAGAGGACTCTCATTTCAGTTCTTCGTTACCACATAGCTGTGACCACCAGCTCCCTAGCCAGTTATGCCTCTTCCAGGAAAGCTTAACTGATCAATAATTCTGTTTGAAACCTACCAGGTCACTTCAGCAAATGGACCCTTTTCTCCTCATTGGTATTTCCATTTTCTTCTTGTTTTGCTATGGATGAGAATGTCGCATGGATGAAGGATGACAGTGTGGGTTTGGAGAATGTTAACCTGACAATGGGTCAGAACATGAGCGACAAGGGATAATAGTAGGAAAAACATTTGGGAAATTTTTTGAGCACAATAAACATAAAAGTTAGACAAGAAAGAAAAGAAAAAGAAAGGTGACAAGTCATGTTAGAAAAAAAAAATTATAGACAAGTATTGATTCAGCCAAGGCTAAGAAACCTCGGTGAGCAATTGACACTGTCTGGTACTTGGAAAAGAGGTTTTGTTCTGACCACTTCTGGTCTTTGATAAAAGGAGATTCTAGTCACCCTGCAATTGGGGCTTGTGCTGGTTCTCTCTGGAAATAACTCTGCTTCCTGAGGATGGATGTGGGGAATGCTTATTGAGAGATCATCTGATTGCAGGCAGGGGATGTCCTGGGAGAGGGGATGATGTTGGATAAATTAAAAGCAATTTCATGTCCAGTGGATGAAATGAAAAAATCTAGATTCTGAATCTATGATACATACTGACAATTTCCTTATCAATATGTATTATGGCAATCTCATTGTAGTGAAGTTATTTCAAGTTAGCATGTAGGTCCCCTCTTCTAGGAAGCCTTCCCTCATCTCCTCTTGTCTCATTGTTTTTAAAATCCTATTTCTGTAACTAGGGTGGCCAGATGTCCCAGTTTGCCCAGAATGCTACCAGTTTGAACATGCAGCCCTCACATAATCATTAATAGCACATTCTCCTGAGTATCTTGGTTTGGACAATAAATGGTATGGGTCAGCTTCTCATATCTAACACTCTCAACTTCTCCATATCCTAGCACTAGTTCATCTGCATAATATCTGAGTTTCCTAAATCCTTCCTTAGACTTCACAGTCTTTGAGGGCAGGCTCCTTTCCTGTCTTGGTCACTGTTGGATCCTCAATATCTAGTACAGAGCCAGGCATACTGTTAATGCCCCCAAAATGTTTACTAGGTATATGGATAAATGCCCGTATTCTAACTCAGATTCCCAGGGCTTGCCTAGCTGGAAATGCTTCATGAATTGTTCTGAGCAAGACAGAAGTCACACAGAGAAGAAAGGAACTGTCCCCATCCCCACTGTTAGGTAAACTGGTTTGTAGCCATTGGCCACGTCCAGTTCCTTCTGCCATCTGGATGTGGTCTGGGTAGGCAGCCCAAGTTACTGTCCTGTGCAGTCCCTGTTGTGTCTCAGAGCCATTGTGGACTCCTGTCTGCATGGATTACTCCCTAGAAGTGATGCTGTCCTAGGAGGCAAGCAGCTGGAGAACAAGCAGGGGGGCAATGATGACAGAATCCAGCTCTGCCACTCAATGATGGCTCTGTGATCTTGGTCACAGCCCTTTACCTCTCTGTCCTTGCAAGAAAAATGTGCCTTCCAGCTATAGCCCTCTCTGATTCAGTGACTGTCCTGGGATTCACACATAAACAGGAACCATGGGCTGTGAGCCAGGATAATAATAAAATGGGCTGCTTGTCAGCATTTCCACAGAGAGGGGGAGATTGCCTCTGAGTTCTCCACCTTAGTTTCCTCTCCCAGCCTAGCCCACCCAGGGCATAGTGCTCAGACCCCTGAAACAGCCCCCAAAGCTCTGCCTGGTAGGGCTTCTTGCTCAGCAGGGCCCTTCCCACAGTCCTCCACTCTCCCCTCAGAGCCCCACTGGTTAATCCTTAGGCCTTGGCTCTCCTGCTCTGTGAAGGGCCTGGCAAATGTGGAAACATTCAGGAGTGAACGTTCCCAGGTAACCAGCTGGCCTAGAACGGAGCACCTGGGAGAAAATTCTGAACTGTGGTTGACAAAGAAGGCAAAGGGTGACTCAGAGATGTGAGGTAAAGCCGAGAATAGGGAAAGAGTGTCATGAGATCAGAAGCCAAGAGTATTCGGTACAGTCTGGGAAGCAGAAAGCAAGGCTGGTAAAAGTTGAGAAAGCAGCTTGAATGCTGTGAATCAGGGAAATACATGAGTGAGATGTTTCTATGGGGCTGTGGGCAAGTGGGAGCCCCAGCTGATGAGAAGGACTGGAACATGGCTAATAAGGCTTCCCATGGTACCACAGTTGGGGTTATTTACAATTTCACAGAAGATTCCTGGAGATGCAATACTTTCACTGAGAGTGCTAATTCTCACATGATAGAATCTCAGATGGTGTGGCAGGCCCAGAGGGGGGGGATACTTGGAGCCACTGAAACTGGATCAGAAAGCTACCTTCTCCTAAGGTGTGAGCTCCTAAGATAAAGAGGTATCCAGGGGAATTGTTGAATAAGATGGGTGAAAGACTGAACAGCTTCTCCATCCTGCAGTATTACTTGAATGCTGAGGACAAGCTGGCCAGTTAGGAGGGAAATGGAAGGTCTAGATTTATAATTGTGAAAGTACCCCTAGTAGCAGAGAAGGGGACAGAGGTGTCCCCAGATTCTGGGACATGCTTTGAAGTGGTTCTTTAAGGAATCAGAGATTCTGGTGGTATCTTCCTACCTGGAGTTGATGGGCTGCTACTCAGACACCGTGAAACTGAGGGTGGAGGATGCTTCTGAAAGAGGGACCCCGCCTCTCTGCTTCTTGCACACCTTAGAAACAACACAGTCCCTGGGAACTTGCTGAGGAGCCAGGGAAGCCGGGGGTGGCTTCCTCCCTCTACCTCTCAATCCTGGAGTTTTAGAGTCTCCCTGACAGTGTGGCACTATGTTAGATAATAGCGGCACAGCTAATTTGTTAATCTGCCAGAACCGCATCCAACACCCTTTTGTTCACTGACACCACGGTAATAGGAAGGCACTAGCCCGGCCACTGTTTGCCTGCTGAAACTAAGCCACAGCGCTCTCTGCATAATTCATTTGTGCATGAAATGGAAGCTTAATAGCATAAGTAAAGCACTAAGCAGAAATTGGCAGTAAATGCCTTTTTTAAGTCTTAAAGATAGACTCTACTTCACTCATAAAGCCCAATTTGGTATTACTTAATGGCATAAAACACTTTTCTCTGAAGCCATACTTACTGGGCGATTTTAGGTGCCCCCTACCTTTCCCGGCCGCTGCCTGCTATGATGGCCCATCAGCCTGTTGCTCCTGTCTGCCTACACAGATGTCTCCTTCTATGTGGCACTGAGCCAGGCATCCTATACTCACAGGACCCCAGTGCCTCTTCCAGAGCTCACTCCAGCACCAAAGGCTAGAGTCACCCAAGGGCCAGGACAGCCAGGCCTGGAGCTTCAAGCATGCTGGTTACAGAGACAAGGGACTGGCGGCTCTGGGTGAGCATGCAGGAGTATTAATGAACAGGGCAAGCAGGATATGAGTTGGAGGAGTTGGGCTCCTGTTCTTCCAGAACTGGGAATGGCTCTGGTGAAATCGCTTCTCAACAGGAGTCTCAGGCTGAACTGAGTCTGCTCAGAGCTTGCTAAGTGCTCATAGGAGTCAGGACTCTAGAAGAAAGGACCTCCTACTTTGTGGGTCTCTTTCTGGTTTTCTATTGCTACACAGCAAATTGCCCTAAACATATTGACTTGAAACAACCATTTTACTTAACCTGGCAATTGTATGGCTTGGGACTTCTGGAATTCCGCACCTTGTGGGTATCATGTGGGGCAGGACCCATGTCTAAGATGGCTTCCTTACTCCCGTGGCTGGTACCTCCTGACAACCTGGCCTCTGTCTCTACATAGCGTGTTTCATCCTCCAAGACCTCTGCACATGGCTTTGGCTTTTCACTGCATGGCTTTCAAGACTGGTCCTCTTGAGGGGAGGTTCAAAAGTGATCATTCAGAGAGGCACAGCAGAGAGCTGCAAAGCAACTCTGACTCAGCTGAAGCCCCTGACATCATGTGTGTTCCATTCTATTGCTCAAGGAAGTCAGTGAGTCCAGCCAGGTCCAAGGGAGGAGGGGGTATAGACTTCACCTCTGGATGTGCACACAGAGAGGGATGAAGGCCATCTTGGAGGAAACTACCCCAGTCTCCAAGTCACTCACGTAGGACAAGGGTCCAAGTTCTACTCACTGGTTCTTGCTCACGGAACCAACACATCTCCACATGTGCTAAGATGCATACCCAAGTACATGTTGTTGAGTAGGTAAACAGTGTTTACTGTGGGTGCACACTGCACATGTTTAATGGGTGCTCAGAGAGTTAAATCTTCTTTATATATGGAGAAATATGTTTTGAAATATACTCGAGTGCTTCTGTGTCAGCGCAATGGACCAAGACCGGAGCGCCATCCTGAAAACCAAAAGACTAGATCACCCACTGATGTGGCGTCAGGCCCCAGGTGGTGATGCCCTTCCTGATGCTGAGAATCATCAGGTCCCAGGTTTCTCACTAGTTTCTGTTCTCACTAGTTTCTGTTCTCACTAGTTTCTGTTCTCACTAGTTTCTGTTGCTGGTGAAGTAGGGATGGGGGGGGGGTGAAATTTTGAGTTGTAAGGTGGGGGATGGGAACAGGAACATGCCCCTAGTTGATGACTCTGGGTGACAACAGGCTCTCCCCTCTGGTTACCCTTTCCTAGGTCACTCTGAGATATAAAAACAAGCAAACACGCAGACATGTCAGAGATCAAGTCCTGTGAGGGTTAACCAGCTAGAGGCCTTCCCGGGTCTACACACAAGTCACAGCCCTTCTGCCAACAAAACTTTTGAACCTTTTCATGCCAGAAGAATGTTCCTTTGTTCTGACCTTGGGCTAGTTCTCAAGCTCCCTGGTAATAACTTGGCCTTGCAAGACACTATGCCTAATTACCTCTAATTTTTCATTCTTCCCCCACTCCCCGCCCTTTTCCTTAGCCATAGTTGGTGGAGAAAGGCAAATCAACCACAGTGCAATGATTGTCTGAGTCATTTCCTCAGTTCCTGATTCCTC
Source organism: Panthera uncia (assembly GCF_023721935.1). NCBI lineage: Eukaryota > Metazoa > Chordata > Mammalia > Carnivora > Felidae > Panthera > Panthera uncia. The sequence goes on from NC_064808.1 coordinate 100,771,539, forward strand.
TGCTGGACTGTAAGCTCCATGGAGGCAGTGGTTTTGTCTGTTATTTTTCGTTTTTACAAAGCAGTGCGTTAGAGAGCACAGTATCTGGCACATGGTAACACTCATTAAATTGTTTTGAATCAATGGGTGAGTGAATTTATTCAATAATATGCATTCAGCAGCTATCATATGCCAGGCACTGTGCTGGGTGCCAGGGATCTATTAATGAATAAGACAACATCCCTGCCTTCCAGGAGCTCAGATCACGCCTGTATGGGTCCATTGACATTTCTTGGCTATTTCTTCCTCAGCCCTCAGATCCACGCACTGCTCATAAACTATCTGGCCATATGGGGACCATCTCTCTGGCACAACAGCCCAGATGGTGGCTTTACCAGGCAGGATTATTTAGGGGTGATCTTCTCCCAACCTCCTCCCTTCCTAGCTCTCACTTAATTACCCAGCATGCCTCATAAATAAAGTGGGGGAGGGAGGGATTGCCTTCGCCTTGTGAGCATAAATGTTTTCTAAATGATATTGTTCCTGCAGCTTCTGAGAGCCTCATAAACATGCCTGGCCCTGGATTTATTATGCGACAATAATCCCGCTTAGCCAGCTGGTGAGATTCATAGCTCTGACCCCTTTCCCCAGTGCCCCTCTCTTCCTTGCCTCATGCAAGCGAACAGGAGGCCAAGGGGGAAAGGTTGCAGGGCCTCAGGGACTACAACTTGGGACAGCCTCCAGCAGACTGATGCTTTCAACCAGCTTCGAGTACTCCTGCCTTTCCTCCTATGTCCACTCCCAGAGCACTTCCAACCAGCCTGCACGGCCGCCTCCCCCCCGGCGCCCTGGCAGTTCTGCAAGTTTCTCCAAGGAGTTCTGTGGCTGCAAGGCAGGCCCAGTGGGAGTGAGGGGGACATGCACAGCCGTGCCGCTCTCCTCTGTGCGCCTGTCCCTGCAAAGCCTCTTTAAAGGAACCCAGCCCACATGTGTCCACGCTGGGACTGTTCAGAAGATCACCACAGGCATCAGCAGACAGCTCCAGAATCCTTCAAGTACTTCCTGCCCACCGGGTTTGCAGCATTTCTGCTTTCAAGACCCCCCAACCCCACACTCACTTTGGTTCTGTAATTCAGATCTTCTATCCTGGTATTAGCAGCCCAGTCTTGGCCCAGCTTTCCCAGTGGGCCTGAAAACCTCACTGTGACTTCTGTTTCCTATGATTTAGTTTCAGCAATGAAACGGTGGATAAGAGATCCTGTAAGACAGACCCAGAAGCACCCCCTTGCCCTATTGCCTCCCTGACGGAAGAGGGACCTTGGACTTTGGAGACTGATTACTATGACATTGAGGCCAAGCTGTCATCAGTCCTGGAGTGCACATCCTGTTCGCTGTGTGCGCAAATGAGTGTCAGCCAAATATATCTGAGCCATACTGCTGCAGCCTTAAGGCCTGGTTTCATACAGTGTCACATTAAAAAGAAAAACAAATCTAACTCCAAACGCTGTGAAAAAGCAGTTTGATTTTTTCCCCCTAAAGGTTCTTGAGGAGATGGTAAAGGGGAACATATATCACATCACACAGAGAAAACCATTCTAAAATCCCTGTTTACTAATCCGTCTCTACAAGGTCCTACAATATTCAAAAGCAGCAGAGCTGCAATATACAGTTACGCAGGTCGTGCACTGCACAACTCTAGGGGGCACCATTCACATTTGCAGCCATAACAGATACAGATTCATTATAGCACTTTTCTGGCAGATGGTTCTAACCTGTCTTGAACAAGGGATGGCTTTTTCTGTTTTTTGGTATCCCTCTTTTCAACTCTTTCCCCTCAAATCTCCAATCTGGGTCGGCCCTCCTGCTTTACTTCCATCATTGCCCTCACTCAGTGCATCCTCTCACCCCTCAGATCTTCTCTTTGGAGTGTGGTCCATGGCCTCCCTGGGTCTGAGTTTAATATCAGCCCCTTCTGGGTCTTGACTGTCGTCTATTATCACTATTGCCCAGGAGCAGGTCTGTGGAAACAAAGTTTCCCCCTTATGAAATGACATTGCTCTCTCTCCCTCACCAGAAAGACCCCAAGGGCTGATGTTTTCAAGAAGATTTAAGAATCTAGCAGAGACACAAGAAGACACCTCACTCCTCCAAGAGGGGACCATTTGGTCCCACCTTCTGCCATCCCTGCAGCCCAGTGTGTACAGCCAGGTGTGCCTGGCTATTCTGAAAAGACCCCATGGAAGTGTTCCCAGGACCCCCCTCATCCCTCCCAGGATCTCACATCATCTCTCTGCAGTGATTTTCTTTTCTTCCACATGAACCTGAGTCCCTCCGCAGGTGACTTAAGACACAGCCTCTGTTTCAGACCCACAGTGGGGATGAAACAGGACACTCGTTTACCCTCACTGTCCTCTAGCAAGACTTTTGTGTCAGCTGCCTCTCTCCAGACAACAGTTCCCCAAGTATGGGTTGGGAGAGGAAGAAATGCCCCTAATAAAACTCCTGATCTGGAGCCACACAGAGAATGGGTGTTGATAACCACCCGCCCCTTCCCTTCTTAGGCATCATTCTTCATGGTTGATTTGTTCTCTCTCTCCCTCCCCATCCTCCCTCCTGGCTGAATCCTGACTGGAGCAGTTCCCAAAGGTTCTCGGACAGCCTGAGGAAGAGGCTGCATCGTACCTTTGATCAGCTAGTGCTTCCAGGATGACTTGACTCCCTGGTTCCCACCATGGTTCTCTACTCTGCACATGCTGCCCTGGTTGCAGGCACCTGCTTTCCTGGCCCACAGAGAGTGGCTATTGCCCAGACCTCTGCCCCTCCAGGCCAACTTCTTCTCAGTACACTTGATCTCCCCCTTGACCCTCACTCAATGCATTAATCTTTCACAGTAACAAGTTCCATAGAGAAAGCTCTCTCCACTGGAACTTCCCAGAACAATTACTACTACTCATGAAGGGAGTCAGGTACTCCCTGATCCCCTAAGGTCTCTTGGGACCTGCTGGTTGACCTCATCCCTACCCTCTTGATCAGTTGTAGGAGAGTGAACCCCAACACCACCAGAGCCTGCATCCACGTGAGGAGAGGGGGCTCCTCCCTCTACTTCTTTTCCCCATTCTCTTTTCCTCCCTTCTCCCTGTGCCTCTGTCTTCTCCCTAAACAACACATCACAATCTAACCAAATCAATCACCCTCACTCAACATCGTCCCCAGGGGACCTTTTTGGAGAACGTGGTACAATCTTCCTGTCACTTTATCATCTGCTGGAACCCAACAGTGCTGAGCTGCACTTCCTGCCAGCACAACATGACGGAACAATCTATTTGGGATGGGAGGCAGAGAGGGGAGAGGGCAAGGCAAACACAAGCCCACAGGGATGAGCTCAGCTTTCTAGTCTGCCCTTTCCATGTAACACACATGCATATGTCCTATATTCCTTTCCCCAGAGGACTCCAGAACCAGAATTTAAGGTCTAATCCCCTGGGGTTGTTGGGTGTCTCTACTCATCTGTCTTAGGTTCAAAGATGAGATCATCATGGACCACAGAGACTGGGGTGGGACAGAAGGCTGGAGGTGCAGTTAGCTCGGAGCACAGAGGTGAGAAAGTACATGCCATAACAGTGTCACATTAAAAAGAAAAACAAATCTAGCTCTGAAGTGATGTCTGTTGAGGGAACTGTATTGCTGAAACACAAGCATAGAGGGAAGAAGTGGATGGTCAGTTGGAGATGATTGTAGGGGGCTCAGAGAACTGGCTAAGAGACAGACACTTTACACTGTGGGCAGCTGGGATCCTCCAGTTTTTGGAGATGGATGAACATTCTGGTAGCAGCCAAGACTGCCTGCCCTGGGCAGGATACCCAGTGTCCAGCCCCACACCCCGTGTCAGGCTGCCATGACCCCTCTTCTCCCTGCTTCTTCTCTCTTCGCCTTCAAGCCCTCCCAGACCCTCCCATCATGTAATCCCTCCCAAAAGCAAGCTCTACATTGGTCACTCATGTTTAGAATGCTTCAGTACCTCCCCACTGCCCAGCAATAAATCCTTATCATGACTTAGCCAGGCATTCAGGGCCGCCAGGCCTTAATTTTCCTCATTCATTCCAGCCTTATTTCTCTTTTATGCAACCCAGGATCCGTCCAAACCAAGCCACTCATTGGCCCACCCTATGATATGCTCAAGACCATGATGCCCAAACCATCCTCACCCTTCCAGGCCCCATTCAGAGGACACTGCCAGCAGGAATCGTCTCTGCTTTTGTTCTTGCCTTTCTGATCACTTACTATCTTGACTCACGTGCATATCTTACCACCCGAAGGGGCCTACATCTGGATCCTCCAACCCAGGACAGAGCCTCCCATGTTCAGACAATCGGTAAATGCCACGAAATCTATTGCCAGCCCAGGTCTCCCTTATGTCAGAGGTTAGTGGGTGTCAGTGGTCACTTCGGCTTCTGTCTTTGGGAAAAAAATCAAAAAGAGTGGGGAAAAGAAAGATGCAGACATGCACAGGTGCCTCTGAGAGACAGAAGAAAGAGTGGGTGTTTATTTCTGGCTCCCTGAGTTGTTTATTATCAGCTTCTCTCAGGTACAGCAAGCCCTTCACATCCTCACCGACAATTACCGAGGAAGCATTCAACTAATTTTCTCAACTTCAACTGCCTTTAGTGTGCTCTAATTTTAACATTACTCTCAGCTGTTTTTTTTTTTTTTTCAGATGCAATTAAGTTGAAATGACAGGTGCCTGCATGCCCACATGCCTGTTTGTCTGTCTTCCACAGGGTGGGCCAGGAGATGAGCATACCTCAGGGCCTACTCTGCCTCTGTTCTCCAAAAGCTGGACGGACAGAGCCTAGGCTACTCCCTGGCTTAAACAGGAAGTGACCAAAAAATGACTTGTTTAAACTTTTAAAGCCATGAACCATTTGGGTATTTCTCCACAGAGAGCCAAGAGCTCTGATGTCTACCCTGCGTCAAACACTGAGCTGTTTAATTACACTGGTCCTTGGAGAGGAGGGAGTTCGTGCACCAGAACAGTGAACCGGGAAGGAGGGAAGCTTGAACTAAGAAGCTAGCTCCCACCGCCAGCAGGGTGAATAGCCAGCCCTTTTGTGTGAGAAGCCTGAGGGTAAAGGGGCCCCTGAGGGGACCTCTGGTTCATTCTCCTGCACCCTGGCAGGACTTCTGGAAGTAGGGAAGAAAGCCAGCAGGCTTTTTGTCGCCTGCCCCAGGCTCTAGAACATTCATGTCAAGATTTTTTTTTTTTTCTCTTCTTCAATCCTCCTTGCTCTAGCTTCAGCCAACTTGTGCTTTTTTTTATTACTATTTTTTTGTCTCAGCAGAGACAAAGAATTGTTCTTTCATTCAATCTTGCTTTCTATGAAAGTAAGATTCTGTTAAACAGTTATACATCAACATCCTTCTGCGCACCTCGAATAGCACATATGCTTTGAAAACAAAAGGCACACAGTGAGATACACATTTTTGAACAAGATTTTATATACGTGTGTGTATGTGTGTGTGTGTGTATAGAGCCTTCCAATTACTAAGTATTTCTTCTACCTACATTGTTTCATTTCCTCTTCACAACCTCATGAGTCTGATATCTTTGAAATCTCCTTTTTCTCTATGGAAAGCAAAGTTCTGTAAACTCAAGCAACTTTCTGGTGCTGTACAACTTGTAAACCAGCCTGTGACAGGATTTTGGGGTCCAAAGCCAGCATTTGCAGCACACTAGACTGTCTCTCATGAAATGTCCTCTAAAGTTTGTATTTCAGTAAGTAGCACTGGCCTCTCACCATTAAGTGCATCCCCCGATCTTTGGAAGTAACTGTTCCTTCGTTCACTGGACAAACACTCATGGAACACTACCATGTCCTGGGCACTGGATGGACATTAAATGTTGCCATAAGCTAATGAGTCAAATACAATTCTGATCAAAGCTGCATTAGAGCATCGCTACCTGCCACTAGCCGCCCTCTGATTTCTCTATGCGCTGTCTGTATAGTCCAACTCTACCCTCGGTCCCTGCCCCTCCAAGCCCTTAACCTAAGTCACAGCCATTTGTCCCTGAGAAATCACATGAACCTGCAAATCCACACAGGAGGGTTCATGACTGACAGCTGAGCACCCTGTAAGAATTTCTACAGGGTTAGAGACTGCCAACTCTCCAAACTCGGGTATATCTACAAGTATATGGAGATCTTCCAAAAGGACTTTGAACATGGGTACTTTGAAGGGAACCCATTTACACTTCTGTGACATATAACGCCCTCTTTCCTGGAATGGCCTGCCATGGAACATGGCCCTATTAAGTTGCTGTTTCTACCTTCCCACATCCCCTTTCATAATTGCCTTTCTCCCATTTTGCTAAAGAAAAGCATTCACCTCGGTTATTCTAAATCCTACGATAATGCATGATTTGTGCAAAACTAAGAAAAAAACAAAAAAACAAACAAAAAAAATCCACCAGATTACCAAGAAAAGACAATTTCAACATATCCATACAGAGTCAGGGTTTAGTGCAGGAAACAGACAAGAACCTAGAAAGGTATTTTAAGCAAGAAGGGATTTAGAGCAAGGAGCAAGGAGACTTACAGAAAGGCTGCAAGCACAGATTCTAGGCTGGGTCCCTTGGAATGATTTCCAGAGCAGTGGAGAACTTTTCCTCAGGGAACTCCTCTGAGCTGCCCCTGGAGAAAGGCTCATCAAGGACAAGATTGTACCATCACAGTCTGAGCAGACCTTGCACACTGGGAAATTGGACATGGGACCCCAAAGCTATGACCAAGAATTAGAGAGAGTGAGGTCAAAAAGTGAGCCCACCAGCTAAGAGCAGTGAGATCATCAGTAAGAAATATTAAGGCAGCTTTATTTCATCCAGGTTAACAGATTCACAGCAAGGCACTAGAAGGTTTAAAATGTGAATGTTGACATTTGATAAAAAGCTGGAAGGGAAGCAGCAATCTCCTATGAAGCACAGTCTGAATTTCCATACTTGTTAGTGGCGAGAGAGAGAAGTTGGGGAGTGATGCCTATTCACCCATGGCTCATCCATATGTCAATTACATATTTTGTATCATTGCAAGAAGGTGAGGGTGAAAAGTCTCATGCTTACTTCAATGGCTCAGTTCTACACCTTGAAGTTATAGGAGCATATAGCAGACGTGTGTCCATACTCATTTTTCACTCGGGCACGATCTCCTTCCTGTAATCAGCCTCTTCTCTGCTCATTTATTCCTTCCGACCAAGAGCTTATGAGATTTAGATTAATTTAATGAAAATATATTGTGGGTCTTATTGTAAATAATGCTCCTAACAACAATCATTAATAAGTGTGCTATGGGTAAGTCTCCCACTTACTGGTGACCCAACACCTCTCCTTCTGTTATTAGTGTTGGATCATTAATTAGTATTCACCCATGGACACATAAATTAATTGTAAAAAGGAGCCCTGTGTCTCTCATTAAGTGATAATTTTCTGAAATATTTTGCTTTGTATGTTTAATATATCACTAAAATTTTTATATATGTATGTTGATTGGTTACATAATAATTATTATAATAATATTCAATACAAAGAAAAATACTTTATGACCTAAAGCCTTCTGGTCAAAACAAATTTTTAAATATTAGTTTGAATGTACATGGGATAGGATAATCAATGAAGGTCTTTAAGGCATAAGAATATAATATTATGGTAAAATTCTATGAGGAAGCAAAACGGAATTTAAGGAGAAAGAAATAAAATAACATTCCTGGCTGTTAAAGAAAGGCTGGATTTTTTGTTGTTGCCGTTGTTTTTTCAGTACATGCGGGTAGATATCAAAGTGCTATAGTGTTTAGTTTCCTTCTGACACACGTGACAGGGTGAACCAGCCATTTTATTAGAAAACGGCAATATTTGCAACAACCTGGAAATAGTGTCTTATGAAACTATATAAACTTATGATAAAATTTTAAATGTCAACTTTAAAAAATGCAAGACAATACATGCTTTTTCTAATCTCTTTTAAGGAGTCCATGAGTAAACATGTTTCAGGAGCCCTATTCCCAAACCAGCAATGGCCAAACCCAAGGACAGAAGCCATAGGGAAGGAAATTTGAGGGGTGCTGGAGGGCAGAGGGGGAAATACTTTGATCAGGGGCAATTCAAGGAGGGGGTATTTGTTCACCAGGCCTCTTGCTTGCAGTGTCGTGTCTCAGTTCAGTTCTCCCTCACAAACCCCAACAGGGAAAGCACCTGTGCTACGAGTGCAGGCTCTGGAGCCAGACGGCCTAGATTCCTATCCTGGCTCCTTCTGCTTTGCCAGCTAGGTGACACTAGACACATGCCTTAAACTCTATGAGACCTGGTCGTTCACAGAGTTTTGGGGAGGACGGGCCCCAAGTCCCAGGGCTGTTGTGAGAGCCCAGTGTGATCGCTCATGTAATATCCTTAGAGTGGCACCAGTCCTGGAAAGGACTCAGTGAACACTTCCTATTTGTATCATCACCTCTGTTCTCTGGGGAGGAAACTGAGGCCCAGGGAAGCTAAGTAGCTTGAGATGTGCCCCAGGGGTCCCCACCACACTGTGCTGCCTCCCTTCCCAGACCTGACAGTGAGGGCCACGAGGTGGCTGCCTGTTCTGGCCAGCCAGCAGGCTGCTCTCACTCCTCACACCTCCCTGCCTGCCTTGGTTTCTGTCCCACTTTCCCCTCTCCACTGAGGGCGGTGGCACAGGGCAGGGGGATGGCCAGATGCAACGGGGAAGGGAGAAAGGAGGGCAGGTGCATGACACTCTTAGTGTGCCTAGCAGATCTGTCTGCCCATCTGTCAGTTGGGTTCCGTTGTCAAAATTCACAAAACAGGTGCCTCTGATTTGGAAAAATTTTGCCCTTATGGGCACCTAAATATATGAGTTCTTCATATGTCACCAAAGAGGTGACAAGGTGAAGAGCGAAAAGATGGAGGCGTAAGAAGGTGTTTCGCTCTCACACAACTTATCCCCAGCCCCAGCCTCTGCTCCTCATAGACAAACAAGGGTAGCAGGAAGCCCACAAACTCTGGAAACCGCTGGCTGAGGTCAGGGGCCGCTGTACCTTCTGTCCACAGTATTCCCTACAAAAGGGGCCTGTCAGAGCCAGCTGAGGGGGTGCTGCGAGCAGGAGGGAGATCACTGTCCCTCAAGGTACCTTCAACATGGCCCCCAAATGCCTCAGCCAGCAAGGCTCCAAGCCCCACACTCCTGAAACAACGTCCTTCAGCCCAGCATCCTATTTTTTTCCTTCGGCATGTTAACTCAAACCCTTGACAATTTTGTTTGCTTGTTCATTATCTGTACCCCTCCTCCAGAAATGAGAATGTAAACTTCAAAGGGCCAGGGACTTTGTGTGTTTCATCCCTGATTGAGTGACCACTGTCTAGTGCAGTCCCACACATATAGTTGGCACTCAATAAATGTTTAAGTACATGAATGGACTACTGCATAACTGAATGGTGACAGGTCTCTACCTCCTCCAAGTACCTGCAATGGTCAGGCCTCTGTCTCCCTAGTACCTGCGGGTCATGGCTAACTTGGCCTCTTCTCGTCACTACAGCTGAAACGATGTATTCATCCATCCATCCATCCATCCATCCATCATGTCCTTAGTGAATCCTGGGTATGTGCCAGACACCATCACAGATGTCAGGTAGACAGGGAGCTCACAGAACAGGGAAAGACTTTAAATAGGTAAACGGGCACATTTCTATTATTCACCTCTCTGATGGCTTGTGAAGGGAAAGAACAGAGTACTAGGAGACAGAAAAATGGGAATGGTGTCTAATTTAGAATGTGGGACCTTCAAAGACCTAAAGGTGAGCCTAGCTGAGAGGGAGGGAGGCTATTTTGCAGGCAGACAGAATAGTATATGCAAATGGCCAGAGGCAGGAAGGATGCCCCATGTGGTGGGTGCAAGGTGAGTGAGGGGGCGTGGCATGGCCCAAGACTGGAGATGCAGCTAGGGCTGGGGCATGCAGAGCCTCATGTGCTTTGTTGAAGAGTTTTGTTTTTATCTTCAGGGCTGTGAAAAGCCTCACAGAGTTCTAAGTAGGGGAGGCACGTGACTCCGTTTATATCTTTAAACGATCTCTCTGACTGTTGAGTAGAGAACAGATTGCAGTCAGGCAGGAGTAGAGATGCAGAGACTAGTCGGGAAACTCTGGAAAAGGACAGGTAGAGATAGGATGGTGGTAGCTTTGACCTGATTTCTGTCCCTCGGAAATGTATACCCCATTGATAAGACCATTCATTCATTCACACATTCGTTCATTCAGAAACTCATTAGAAAGAACTTTATGTGACAGGTGATGGGGACACAGCAGACAAGACAGACGTGGCCTTTGCCTGTGTGGAACTTACAGTCTGGTAAGGGAAACAGACCACTAAACGCAAACTTCCGGCCTTCTAGCTACATGGGATGGGGGAGGTGCTATGGCAGGGGAAGGAGGAAGGTGGGAGAACACCAGGAGAGGCACCTGACCCTGACCTGCTATGTCAGGGACTGTCAAGAAAGACCTGGACCAGAATTGCAGATTCGCAAGTACACATGAACTGACTTGGTATCTGTCTTCTGAAACAATAAGTGGTCTTGCCTTGTATTCATCTGACTACCCACTGACTAACTCCACCAGGCTGTCTACAGGCAGCTCAGTCTTAAGGTGGCCAGAAGTGAAATCATCTGTGACCCACAACCGTCCCCATGCCGAAACCTACCCCACACAATGGTTCTTAACTCAAAGAATAGCATTTCCATCTACAGTCATCCACATCATACACTTGGGCTTCCCTCTCTTACCCCTGATGTCTGGTCACTCACCAAGTCCTACTGGTCCAGCCTCCCGAGGCCTCTCACCTTCCTCTCCTATTGTGGTTCCCAGGCCGTCCACCCGCTTCGGGCCACAACCCTCTCTGGCCAGATTTCGGCCACAGTCCCTGTCTGCTCTCCCAGCCTCACAAGCCAAGCAACCCCACCCCCATGTGTTCAGGGGCTTTTTAAACATTCACTTCCACCTTCTCCTGGCTCCACCCTCCAGCCTCAGCGTGCTTCTCAATTCCTTCAGGCAAACTCCTGTGACCCCCCTGCCCTGGTTCAGGGCCCTCCACCCTGAGATGCCATAGCACCACGCCCTTCCCTTGGGCACATGTTGCTGTTTGTGCCTGCCTCCCCATCAGACTTTAAGCTCCTTGAAGGCTCATGTCTCTATATACAACTCCCTGCCTATCCAACAGAAATTTCTGTGATCCCATGCCTGGAAAACCTGGGAGAGGGTCCTGATGCCCTGTGAACGAGGAGCCCACAACAGGCATGTGGTGGCCCCTCACCCAGCTCAGCCCTGCCGCGCCCGTCTGCCTTTCTCCTTTGCTTTCCCTCCTGACAGAGCTGGCTGCTGTGACCACAGATGGTGAGAGGAAACACAATTTGTATTTCTGTATATGGTTTGGAGTGTGCTGTGACAGACGGAGATAGATGATCTCTCTCCTGATCCCACCCCCGAATTTCTCCTCCCCTGGTTTGTGAATGTTAGAAGCCTACTATCTGAGAAGGGCTGACAGGCAGGTGTGGGAGAGACGGAGAGAGCTGGGGAGAGGGGATGTGACTGAGAGAGGGCCGCTAATGCATCTATGGCTATTACTAACACGATGACAATGGCAGTTATGGAGACACTTTGGAGAGGAAGAAGAAAGGAGGCAGAAGGGAAACCATCTTCTTATCTGTCAGAGGCAACAGCAAGGAGCTGAGGCCTCTCAATGCCTCTGAAAATCTTTAAGGACCAAAAAACCTCTCGAAAACCAGGTCTCTGCAAACCTGGGGAGCAGCCAATGGCGCTGGACAGTACGACCCAAGGTGCCCCACATTCCTTTCGTTGCTTCCCCAGAGACTGATACCTGCAGATCTCCTGATAGAAATTGCTAGCTGCTCGGCAGGGTGGGTCCGCTCTATGCCTCTGCCCAGGTGCTGGGGGGCTCCCAGGTTCCTATTTCTACCCTTAAATCTCAGGGAATGCATAGTGATCCCTGAACCCCACTCCCTAGTCACCTGAGCCTTTATGCAATGTTGATTTTTTTTTAACCTTCATTTCAGTGGAGAAAGAGAGAGAGAGATCTTAGAACTGAGAACAAGCTAAGAATTAAAAGATACTGGTAGAACCAGCAGTTCTGCAAGGAGAGAACAGCACAGGCATATCATAGAAAATATTGAGGCACATTTGTCAGGAGCAGCAAATGAGGGGCGGGGGGAGGTAGGGAAGGAAGAGGCAGGCAGGGAGGGAGGGGAACAATGATTTAGTATAAGTTCAGCACCGAGTCTTATTGAAAATGAAGCCACAGCTGGAAAATGCCAGCTGGCTTTTGCTTTACCTGCCCAGACATGGGGGCAGCATGGACTCAAGATGCCCTGTGCCCTCACCCCCTACTTTGCTTTCTGTCCCTCTTTGGTAGTATTCACTCTGTCCTCACAGTTAGGCAGGGAGAGGGGCCCCAGACAAGCTAGACCATCTCTGTCAGATTCTGGGCAAAGGCAGGCAACATCTGTGTCCCCTCCTTTCCTCAATGGCTGAGTTCTTTTTATCTTTTTTTTTTTTTTAGTTTTTAAAATTAATTATTTTATTTTGAGAGAGAGAGAGAGAATCAATCTCAACCAGGCTCTGGACTGTTAGTGCAGAGTACGACGTGGGGCTCGAATTCATGAACCATGAGATCATGGCCTGAGCTGAAATCAAGAGTTGGATGCTTAACCTACTGAGCCCCCCAGGAGCCCCAGGGGTCCTGATACTCCTACAACTGCTTGCACCCCAGCATAAGTGCACACACACATACCCCTCATCACTACCAGCACCACCAGCTTTTGCCCAGCAGCTGTCTCAGATAGTCTACATCCTGCTCACAAACTAACCAAAGGGAAGATGCTAAAATCGAACCCCAAACCTGGTTGTGTCCCAGCCCCATAAAGGTTTCTCATCTCCACAGTTCTTGCCTACCCCAGAGAATAACAATAATGGAGTTTATATTTATTTGGTGCTAACTAGGGGCAGGCACTGTGCTAAGTACTTTGTAAGACTCATCGTGCATAATCCTCACAACCCTCTATGTCAATTTCAGTTATTAGCTCCACTTTTTGGATGAAGAGGCCAAGGTTAGACGTTAAACAAACCAAGCTAACCCCAAATCACATGTGGTTACCAAGGGTCATAGCCTCTAACAGGGTTTCTCTGATTTCCCATATCTTACTTAGAGGCTCCTCTTCTGGGTTCAAGTAGGATCATAGCACTTTTCACATATTACTGTAATTGAAGGTTTATGTGCCATGACCAAATTCTCACCAACAAATGTCAGAGGAAGCTGCACGTGTGTTTTTCAGGCTTGTGTGTACCTGTGATCCAGCTCGAACCAAGCAGACAAGAGCAAGGCCCTACAACAGCCATTTGCAAACTTGGATGTCACTGGACTTGATACACAGCCAAGTTTAGGGACTGCTGCTTTAGAAAATACTGGCAAAACAAGACAGAAGGAACCTGGGTCCCTGGATGACCGCACGGAGCAGAACCTCCCTCCCATGGGAACATTCACCTTGAAGAGTTACACGAGAGAGACATCAACTTCTATCTTATTTACCCTTACAAAGGCCATGAAAGAGACATTTAGGGAGTTAAAAGGAAACCCTGATTGCACTTGGATGCCTGTAATATCAGCAAATGCTCATGAAATTCAAGGTACCAGCAATCACTTGCTTGTACACACACACACACACACACACACAAACACACACACATACACACACACACCTCACATACTTTTCTGCATGGCTCTCTCTTTCCCAGTCACTATTAGGGTGGTAATCAGCTAGAACCACAACTTTCCAGGCTTCCCATCAAACTCTGATTAATGGGGAACTTTCTCCACCTGCCTTCCACCACTCCAAGGCAGGACAAGCTCCAGCTTCCTCCTTTATATTCTCCTCCTGATACTATAAAACGATTAAATAAAATTTCCTATAGACTCTGCCTTTCCTATCTTCTGTTCTAGAACACACTCAGATTCTGTCTGGTTCTTGATTCTCAATTTTCTCCTTTGACTTTAGGAGGTGAGGGGATCTCATGATGCCTATGACCAGCTGTGGGCCTGAGGCTCCAGCCAGGATCTCTGGTATAAAACCAAGTAGAGTCCTGCCCCACCTGCTGCTTCCAAGTGTGAGGCCAGGCCAGCTCAGGGGCCTTGGAATAGAGCTCCCAGAAAACAGGGGTCTGGGGGTGACGAATACCTTCTGAGCAGAGGAACAGTAGTAATCCCCTGGGGACCCAAGCTGGCAGAGCCTGAGTCCAAGACAATGTTCTGGCCTGAGGAACACAAGGACAGAAAGGAAAGCCACTCCCTGGGTACTGGGAAGAAGTTATGGCCCCTCCTGGGAAATCAGCACTAGGAAAGGACACCTCAGGCACCATATCCATTCACTGGGAAGAGATGGTACCCCTTGGAATCTGGGGTCAAAACCAGAAATGTCATTGCAAACCATGTTTGCAATGATTATAAGCAACACAGGAAAAGGTCCTAGCGATAAAGTGGCTTTGATCCCATAGGACAAGATGCTATAGGGCTCCATGAAGGAGGGGCTATCACCCAAGTCCTAGTACTGAGTCCCTACGGCTCCCTACGTGGCCTTGGGCAGGTCAGTGGGCCTCTCTGAACTTTAGTTTGTTCACCCACAAAATGAGTATAATAGTAGTGTCTTCCCTGCTGACTCTATGGTGCAGTTAATAAGATTAAATAAGAAGATGTGTGTGAAAGTAAAGAGTAAAACTTAATTGTGATAAATATTCACATGGTCAGATTTTCTATCAGCTTCAGATTAAATTCCAGTGCTGAGAAGACAGACTTCACTATAGAAGCTACTCATTAAATATTTACTGGAGTATTGTTGATTCTGTTGTTAAAAAAGGAATTAAGTGAACCGAGTGGCTTATATTCAGAAGAGAATGGGAAGACCAGGAGAACAGAAAGCCAGGGGACAGGGTCAGAGATTTGGATCTGATGTGGATCACCAATACTCCCCAGGGGTATCCTCACTGATACCCTGCTTGATACCTTCCTCTCACAGACAGACAGGCATGGGGAGCTGAGTGGGGGAGAAGAGAAGAATCTGCCTTAGAAACCTGTGCTCCCACAGCCACTAAGAAGTCACAGTCTCTAACTGACTATAGCTGAGTGATAGGGCATCTGACCCAAGGTAACCAATCTATAGACTGGTCAATGACCAACTCCTGATTAATTCTCCCCAAAGGTTAATGACTTGCAGCAATATGCAAAGAATTGGGCAGTTAGCAGTGAACACCAAAGCTGAGGGTCACAAGGTAAAGAGGCCAGCCAGGGGAGCGTGGTCAGCCATGGGTTGGCCAAAGTTCTGAGCAAGCAGCAGCAGTCAAATAGAAGTGAAACACAGCAAAGAGAAGCCTGGCAGTAGCAGGAAAAGAAATGGATGGACATGGAGAGAGGCAAATTCACAGACAGGAGCTGGGACACCCTGGTAACTGTGCCCTGATGCCGCCGATAAGTTCCAGAACTGGTGGTCTCTGAAGGGCCTTCTAGCTTCAGCCTCCTGCAGGCCTAGCTCACCTTGGAGTCTGCTTTCTCCACAGCTTGGTTGTTTACCTTCACCAGAGAGAAGATTCTTGAAAGCACCTGGGAGGCCTGGCTCGCGGCTGACGTTCTCATTTTCTTATTTCCATGGGCAATCTTACCACAAGCCCTATATTACTTCAGAAACCCTGATTGATTCTCTGCTTCTTGCAACCCAAAACAATTCAATTAACAGGCTGCCTTTTGGGATCTGGAAGCTTGAGTTCCCAAGCCCAGGGTCACTGCCAGGTCCCTAAGTAAGGTGTCTGTCTAACAAAGCTAGGGGAGCTGAGTCCAGCCCTGCAGTCTGGAGGAGCTAGCCTGGAGCACCTGTTCCTGGGGCCCAGGTGGGAGTCCTCACCAGCCAGAACTGCTGAGAAGTGCACGCAAGCTGGCTGCTCTGTGGGCCTGGTCCTTGCCTCTGTGTGCTAGTTAACTGGGAGCCTCATGCCAGTGCCTTTGTCCTGCCTTGACATGGGGACCATAGTCGGTCAGTTGGTAGACGGTAGGCAGCCTGCAGATAGATGCTCAACCCTGTGTCTTTCTGCACTCCCTTCCCTAAAATGCAAAGCCTGAAGCAAAAGTACAGAGGCCCCCTGCCAGCCCCTTTCTCTTTACACCCCTGGCTCCATCTCAGACAAGCAAGAGTTTCATGCACCTAGGGATGGCCTCCCCGGCCCACAAGCTCAAACTCCATCCATGAGCATTCCCAGCCCCTCAACGGCCACCCTTTGATCAACCCTAGGGGTGTAGAGTCTAGTGATGAAGTCTACCTTTGGAAGGATGGACCCAGGAAAGAGGCTTCCTTTTCAGGTAAGCCTTGAAACGTAGTTCACGTCTCTTTGGTCTAGGGTCCCAAAACCTTGAATATGACCCAGAAGGGGATATGGATATAGGGTAGGCACTGTCTTTATTCTCTCTCTACAGCACCCAACAACAGCAGCTGCTTTGCTTCCTGGATCATGGATAAGAACAGCTCTTATTTACAGAGAGCTTGCTATATGCCAGGCACATTCTAAGCATGCTTCTCATATTAACTTATTAGATGGTTGAGCAACTCTGAATTATCATTATTCCTATCTTACAGATGAGGAAACCGGGGCAGAGAGAGATTAAGTAACTTTCCCAGGAGGGCACAACAGACAAGTGACAGCAGCAAGGTGGCCCGGGTGGCCTGATGCCTGAGTCTGCATCTCACTACACGGCTGATGGGGGCAGGGCTTCCACATCACACTCCAGGCTGGGCCCAGATAAGGCCCAGAGACCACTCTCCTCACATCTCCCTTTCTGTCCATTGCTCTGAACACAACATCCCACTCTCAGCCTTGTCTGCCTGAGAGCCTCTACAGGCAGCCCATGGGCATGGAGGACAGGCAGCCTGGGAATCCTCTCCCAATCCTCTCCTCAGAGGAGGGACAACGCTAAAGCTAACACCTGCCCTTCCACTCAGTAGTTGGCCTACACAGCATTTGAGCCCTGTTCTGTCCGGCTCTAAGTGAACGGCACCTGGCAAGTCCCAAGGTGTCGAGAGGTGGGGGGAGAGGGAGAGAGACAGAGAATGAATGAGAGAGAGAGAGAGAGAGAGAGAGAATGAATGAGAGAGAGAGAGAGAGAGAGAGAGAATGAAAGAGAGAGAGAATGAATGAGAGAGAGAGAGAGAGAGAATGAATGAGAGAGAGAGAGAGGGAGGGGGACAGAGAATGAATGAGAGAGAGAAAGAGAGAGAGAGGGAGAGGGAGAGAGACAGAGAATGACAGAGAAAGAGAGAGAGAGAGAGAAAGAGAGAGAGAGAGAGACAGAATGAGAATGAGAACAGACCACCCAGCCATTGCTGAAGGGGCTTCAGACTGGCACCCTGGCTGTGGCCTCCCAGAACTATGGAGATTAGTTGTGGCTCTCTCTGATTACACCCCCTGCAACAGCTATTTAAGAAAAAAAATCTACAAATAAATATTTGCAAAGCAGCTTAGATACAGCCTCCACTCACACAGGCACAGCCACCCGGGTGCCCTCATGTGACTCAGAGCTTCAGTGACTCTCTCGCCCCAAAATGCTGAGCCGGTAGAGACTGGAGAGTCACTGTGGAGCTAATTGGCCTGAGGCCTGGGAGCCTGAGAGAAAGACCCACTGGTATTTCCAGGTCCCTCTGAGGGCTTTTTCTAGGGCTGCTGGCTCATTGGTCCCAGGATGGAAGGTGTGGGGCATTTTCTCAACCACATACTAGGAAGCAGCGGGCCACCTCCGAATGTCTGTGCTGAAGACTTTCGTGACTATTTCCTGTCACCCCATATTTTACTAAACCTCCAGAGAGTCTAAAGCCACAGACAGTTCAGATCTCACCGAGGTTTGGCTGAGGGTAAAGGTCAGGGGGTGCTATGGCTCTGGCAAACCACCTCACACTCCCAGCAGCTTAACACAGTAAGGTATTTCTCCCTCCAGAGCAGTCCTCAGGGTTGGTGCTGGCAGGTGGGAGTGTGCAGGCCCCTGGCCCTTACTGTCCCCAGCAGGGTCATCACGAGATGGAACAGGAGGTGGAAGATCTCGGGGGAGGTTCCGACGTGTGTCCCGCTCCTGCCCGCACCCTGTTGGCCTGGACTCATCCCGTAGTTGCACTGAACTGCCAGGGAGGCCCCAGAGGAAGAGGGGACACAATGCTGGGGAGGAGTCTCCACTGCCCTCTGGAAAGAGGCCTGATTTTCTTTCGTTTCCTTTGGAAGTTCCTGCTCTTACTCTCTCAGACAGGTATTAACAATGAAAACAACAATAAATAAAAAAATTAACAATAAAAAAATAATAAAAATTTAAAAATAATAAACAATAAAAAAATAGCAGGCTTAAGCAGTCACTATGTGTCAGACTGTGTGCAGAGATTTTCACTGAGGCCTCGCAGTAAGTGAATGCCGAGGAACTGGCATTATTTCTATGTTACAGAGAAGGACTAAGGCTAAAAGAGGTTTAGTGACTTCTCTGAGGTCACACAGCCTGTGAATGTTCTGCTAGGGTTTGGGCTCACTAGTTCGTCAGTTGCTGAACACACCCAAGATGAGGGGCTAAAGACAGCGAGGCTGGTCCCAGCCACAGGTGGATCGTGTCACCCTCTTGTAGACAACAGAGGCTGGACCACTGTCACTGACAGTAGCCCCCTCGTGCCCACCCCAAAGCAGGGGTGGGGAAACACCCGGCAGCTCGATAGCACGCCCCCTACACATCACAACTGCTTTTAAAAAGCACTTGCTTCTTAGGATCTACTTCAGGATGACATTCAGTGTTCTCCAGCAGATCCCCTGCCCTTTTCCCATCACCTCCTCCCCTTCTTTGCCCCCCTTCCCTGAAGCTGATGCTTTCCTTGTGGGTACAAGGCCCCTGCTGGGCTCAGGATCTTCCCCATCACTGGGAGGAAGCTGGCCCCAAAAGGGGGGCGGTCGGCCATGCCCGGGCTGTGTTTGCTCTGGCTGCCCACCCTTCCGTGTTGCCCCTAGTCCCACAGACCCGAAGCCTGCCAGGGCCTCTGTTCCAGGCCACCACACACTCTCTGGGATCATGGATGAGGGGGTCAGACAGGCCCGACTCCCAAGCTGGCACCACAACTTCTATGTTAGCTGTGGCACCTTGGGCAGTAATTAATCTGCCTTGCTTTTTCCATCTGTAAAACGTGGCTAACAACCATCCACAAGACTGTGGCAATGAGGAAGTAAAATAAAGCCAGTCAAATTCTCAGTCCAGCACCAGGCATGCAGAAAGACTGAAAATGCTCGTTGCTGTTGTTAGTCCCGGAATAAAATTTCATGGATGAGTAGATTCCCAGTAAATTCCTCCCTCATCACCTGAGTAAGAGGGTGGCCCCATTGCTCAGTTCCCCACTCCTTCTCCTCCCAGAGGGGTCTCCATGTGCCACACTAGTTCCTGAACCCTGGTGATATTCGCTGCTGGGAAAGCCCCAGGAAGGACTCAGCCCTTCCTCAACCCCAGGCGGAGTTGGTCTACAAGATAAATGAAGAAGGGACAGGAGGCTAGTCCAGGTCCTCTGAGAAGCAAACACCAGGGTGGCATTAAATGTGTGTGGATTTTATCAAGGGAATGCCTGTGGGGAAGGAAACAGGGAGGCCGCTGGATAAGCCAGGGAAAGCAGACTCCATGCAGGTCTGGCCCCAGTGAAAGAAAGGAAGAAAGTGGAAAGCACCTTACTCTAGCTGGCTTTGCTGTCCAAGGAAGGTGTAGCCAAGCCAGTGAGAGTTCTTGAGCTGCAGTGGGCTGACAAAGGGGTTCCCTGTCTTCCAGGCTGGAGTCTGCCTGACTATCCCAGCCATATGCAATCAGCAGTGGGGAGCAGCCCATGGAAGCATAGCCTTGATGCAAAGGTGGCCATGGATTTCAATGTGCAGCAGCCAGGACCCTTGGCCAATGACCGAGGCACGTTCTCCTGGCCACCACAGAAGGAAAGAGTGAGAAAGAGATCCATGGGCAGAGGCTAAGGTGTGAACAGGTGGAGGGCACTATGGTGTGAAAGACTGCAGAGTGCATGGGGATAAGAGCACAGAATATACAAACTGTTGGAAATAACAAATTAATCTCAAAGTTTCTTGGGAGTGAAAAGTTACACATGGGGAATTCTTTTTATTATTTTTGGCTACCCGGGCTGTGCTCTGCCAAAAGTGATGGAGCCTGAGACTAATTCTAGGATTTACCAAATCATTTTATAAAATATGGTGCCTACAATGTAGAAGACTTGGTTCTCAGGGTTTTATAACTATTAGCTCATTTGATCCTCACAAACTGATGATGTGGTTGGGTGTGACTGTCACGTTCAGTTTACAGGTGAGGAGCTGGAGGCACAGAGTCTTCACAGCCAAGAAGGGGTCGAGCTGGGATTTGAACCCCAGAGTCTGTGCGCTTGCCTGGTATCAGCTAACCCACCCTGGTCACCCCTGTGTCCCTGGTCCCTTCTTCCCACTCCTCACCCATGTATTATAGCCTTGCCTTGGCACACAGCCCCTCCCTTCTCAGATCCCAGATGGGCCCCACTCCCTGGTGCCCTCTGAAGCACTCAGCACAGACCAGCCCACACATCACTACTATCTGCAGTTCCTGGGTTTGGATCATCTTCTGGGGCATTTGCACTGCATAAGCCCCAAACTCTGCTTAGGTATTTGGGTTTTGCCTAGCTCAAATCTGGCTCTTTAAAAAAAAAAAAATGTTTATTTATTTTTGAGAGAGAGAGAAACAGAGTGTGAGCAGGGGAAGGGCAGAGAGGGAAGGAGACATGGAATCCGAAGCAGGCTCAAGGCTATGACCTGTGAGCAGAGAGCCCAACGCAGGGCTCAAACCCATGAAACACACAATCATGACCTGAGCCAAAGTTGGATGCTTAACCGACTGAGCCACCCAGGCTCCCCTCAAATCTGGCTCTTGAGTAGGATTAAGGTTTGCTCTGGGTGAGGAAGAGGAACATTTCCACAGGAGGACATGTCATAACCTTCAGCGGTCACCAAACCAACACCCCACAACCTTCTGATGGTCTAACCACTCCTTCATGTTCCCAGATCATTCCTTTTTCTAGCCTCTTAATAAAGTCTTCAGCCTTCTGCTTAAATGTAGGATTGAAGGCTGCACTTATGCCCACATGCCTAGTTGCTACCAGGTGGGGCCCCCAGGCACAGGGGAGGGTCTGCAATGGCCAGGAGTGCCCCTGTGCCTGAGGCAGTAGAGCATGAAATAGCAGATAAACGACACCGTGACAGGGTGAGAGAAGTGTTTTCTATTTAAGAATCTTTAAGAAGACCTTCCACCTGGTTTTTGAACCAGGAGCCCCACACTTTTATCTTGCACAGGGCCCCACAAATGATGCAGCCAGCCCTGTGTTCACCTCCCAGGCAGTATGGTACTTCTTTTTTTTCTTTTTCTTTTTAAAGTTTATTTATTCGGGGGGGGTGGGCAGAGACAGGGAGAGAAACAGTCCCAAGCAAGCTCCTCACTGTAAGTGCAGAGCCTGACGTGGCCCTCAAACTCACAAACCATGAGATCATGACCTAAGCCAAAGTCAGATGCTTAACCTACTGAACCACCCAGCGCCCTGGCAATATGGTACTTCTGCCCACAAGCCATCCCCAAGAGATTTGAGTAGAGAAGCAGGGCCAGGCCCTTGAGGACAGGCACCTCCAGGATGCAGGGGAAGGGACAGGTCAGCATCCCACCCTCAGCCTCCAAGCCCCCTGCCTCTCTCTGCCCACTTCTGTGGGCTCCAACAGCATCTGGCCTCCTGCCACATTCCGCCAGCCTTTCTGATTCCATGGCCCTGCCCGCATCTCCGCTTGCTCCTGTGCTCATTTTCTGCCTCTTCATGCTCCCACCCCTGCCATAGGAGGTGCTAGTGCTTCAGTCTCTCCTCTCTCTGTCCCTAACTGACCATGACCACCCCTCAGCTCTCACCTACCCCTCTGGCACAGGGTGACTCCCAAAGTCTGTCCCCAGCTGCCCTCTTTCAGCACCTCCTGTCCCCTGTTCACAGAGCTAGTCAATTGAGCAAATCTTTCTTAGGTGCAGGTGCGAGGCTCTTGGCTCCTCCCAGGACAGGCTGTCATCTCAGACTCAACATGTGGAAAGTGGAAGTTACTCATTTTCCTCCTCAAGTCAGCTCTTCCTTCTGACTTGTCTATTCCTGGATGTGACATCCTCATTCTTAAAATTATCCAGGTCTGAAACTTCCTTCAGGCTTTTACTCTTTCCTTTCCTTCACCCTCAACCTCCATCCGAGCTCAAGATCTTGTCATTCTTTCCTTAAAAATGTGTCTTGCATGTGTTTCTTTCCTGTTGATCCCTACTGTTGCCGAGAGTCTAGTTCAGACCTTCATCATCTCATGTCATGACAAGGGCTTCTGGCTGACCTCGCTCCCCACCAATGATTCATGTAATGGCTCTAGGAATAAGTTTATTAAAAATTTCTCTGCTGATGGTATCATTCTGATACTCAAACATCTTCAGTTCATCCCTATCAACAAGCCTGGCAATCTTCTCTCACTTACCAGTCAAAATAATTGGGCATGTCAGAAATAATCATTCACTGGCCTACTAGAAACTTCCTAGCTTTCCATTGCTCACGATAATCCTTAATATGACTTAGACACACAGACTTACAAACACATACACACTCTGCCTTGGTAATTCCTACTCATTTTTCTGAGCTCAGCTCACTGATCAGAAAGGGTTATGATACTTCATACTTGTCTTAAAACCCTTACCATTATTATAATTTAACTGTGTAATCAACAATTTCATGTTACTCTTCCCTACTAGAATACAAATTTCATAAGGTCAAGACTGGATTGGTCTTGTTCAGACAGACCTCTCTCCTTGCCTGATGTATGGGAGACATTTAGTAAATATTTGTTGGATGGATGAATGAACTACCATTTATTGAGCACCAGGGTCTCTGTCAAGTTCTTCATCTCACAATAGCCTGTTTGATATTATTTCCACTCCAGAGAAACCTACAACACCAAAGGTCATAGCCATTATAGTCAAGAAGCCATCAGCATCCTGACTAAACAGATCTTCCACCACTGGCCAAACACACCTTGTACTTTCTCAATGTTCTGCCTCTCTGGCTTTGCCTCCCCCTGAAGCATCCCTTCTCCCTTAATCTGCTGAAATCCTAGCCACCTGTTAAGGTCCTGTCTCAAAAGAGGCTTCTGCTACCTTCTCATCTGGCATTAAATACTTATACTCGATTGGAACATGGGCCCTGGAATCAGCCACTGGATTTGACACTAGATTTGAATTCTAACTACTCCCCCACTTACAACCTAGTGACTTTGACCAAGTGACTTAAGCTCAGTTTCCTTATGTACAATATCATATTAAGTACCTTCCTTGTGATATTTAAATGAGACCAGGTGTTTGGAGGGTTGATGTCAGAGCCCTGTTTATAGAAGGGGCTAAAGCAAGATTAGGTCTTCTCATTCTACCCTTGTTTCTCCTTCTCCTTGTTCTCTCCTTTTACTTCTCTTCGAAGTCTACTCTGATTCCTACTCCCATTCCATGGACTCATAGTTACCTACCAGGCCTGCCCACACCATCAGGGAACTCACCAAACCTCCTTACAGCATTAATATCAGTGATCATTAGCAACATCTGCCATTAGTCATTGGTAGAACACTCCACATGGCCCATCTGTGTATGCTCCTTCTGTTTGCCATGTGGCAGCAGAAGGGATACATCATTCTTCACCCACCTCTGCACCTCAAATCTGTGAGTTCTTCTGCACTAGAACCTTGCAAAAGGTCCTCAGGAACCCAAGTCAGGTCCCAGGTCTCCTGGTAGGAAAATATGGAATGAAAGTTGAGTATGAAGGGATTCAGAGGCTTGGTTTTCAAGGTAGGTAGTGACCTACTAATGTTGCACTATAATTCAACTTAGTGGGGATTCTCATAGGGGAAGGTAATGGGAAAGGCAAGTTTACAATGTTGATTATGTGCTCTGTGCCAAGTCCTGTGCTTGACAATTTACATACATCGGCATCCTTAACAAGCCCACTAGGGGAGGTAGACCACATTATCTACATTTTAGCTCCACTGAGGGGGTAAGAAAGGCTTTCTAGAGGTGGTCACTTCCTTGTTGTCTCCTCATACTTTTAGAAAAGTTTTTAAAAAATCATCACCACTAGATAACTCTCCAAGATAATCAAGGGTGTAATACTCCAATCTACCCAAGGTAGACCCCATGGGGAGAACCCCTGAAGGAAAAGAGGCTATTTCTTTTGTTTGGCCAAAGGCATCATGGCCATTAAGAGGTGGATTTAACATCCAATTTTCCCCAGACCCCTCAGCCCTACACAACACTTTGATCAACCTGACAAAGCTAAGCAGGCCCAGTGCTGAACACGGCAGTCCACATGGTGTATAGCAGGTGATGCAGCTAATTCATCAAGGAAGCTGATTGCATTTTTGGCTTCCAACAGATTATTATAAGCAGCCAATAGGAAAAGGAATTTTTTTTAATAATAAAAAATCACTTGGGCCCCAGAACCTGCTGTGTTGTGTGTGCATATTTCCAAAGCACTTAGAATGTACGAGAGGTATTATTTAAGGCAATAAATAACAACATTTATAGGCTTTCCTGGAGAGTGTGATCATCTTTGTATAATCCCCTGAAACTGTTCTCAGCGTGGATGTCCACGTTGGGGAACAGGTCTCTCAGAGTCTGAAGGTGGGTCCTGATGGAGGGTGGGGCCCATTCTCAGATCTGAGCTCCCCAAACAGGCTCCCTTTGACCTGCTGCTGGGCTGAAAACCCACTCCCCTCAATGCCTCCCACCAAAGGGGAAATATTTTAGTGCTTCTTTAGTCATTAACACTATAAAGATAAATCAACTAGCTTTTTTCCATGATGGTAAGTTCCTGGGAGGCCCAGAAGCAATGGGAATTTGGACTGGAAGGAGGAGTCTGAAGGACAATGTGGCAGGAGGAGAAGAGGGTCAGATTTGATGGGCACAACAAGGACATGCTTCCATAGACAGAGAACAAGGGAGGAGAGGAGATGAGGGTATAAGCCTGAAATCTTCACACCCTATTACTGGCTTCTGGAATCAGCCCTGTCAGCTTCCTCATCCAGTGGCTGTCTCCTTTCTCATCCAGTGGCTGTCTCCTTTCTCACCCCAGCTCAGCTTGGCCCTGGCCTTTCCTCCAACTTCAACTATTTCTTGTCAAGTCCAACCATCAATCTTTTCCTCAATCTCAAAAACCATCCCACATCTTCTCCAGTGAGCATCCTTTCTTATTAAAGGTTTTTAACAATTAAACAATTAAATATCACGTTCAATTATGTTCCACTTAAGATGTGAGCCTATCTAATCATCTTGAAGGATCCTTAGGGCTCTCTGATTACGAGAAACCAAGAGCCTCTTCGGGAAGACTTCATCCTAAAGGAGGTGCAGGAGACATGAAGAGATGACTCTCTTGGAATCAGAAGAGCAGAGTGATTCTGCACCCAGACCTACATCTGTTCCCCAGAATTCATGCCCGAGCTCTGGGGCATGGAGCCTGTTGTAAGAGAGGAAGTCATCATGATGGTGATGATAATGACAATAACGATGGTGGTGGTTATCATGAAACACAGCTTCACTAGTATCTGCACTGGGCTTAGGGAGGTATTAGCGTGGTAGCATGGGACATGGGGCTACTACAACCTTGGGTCGGTGGGAGCCGCATTAGAGGCCTTCATCCTGTGTGGACACAAGCGGAGTTCAGCAGCAGCTCTAGATGAAGGCCATGAGGAAAATGTCTGACCCACCTCAGAGGGATCACAAGGTCCAGACTGTGGAAGCCTTGTTATACCTGTGAAACATTCTCTGTGGACTCCCAGAACCATTTAGGAGGTACAGGAAGGAGGTTGGAATTACCAAAGAATGAGAGGGTGCAGTGGTAGAGAAATCCTGATGGTGCTATTTCTGCCCCCCACCCCACAGCGTGCCTTGGCGAGTTAGGTATCTGACTTTTGAAGGTAGAGTGTGCCTTAAGGAATTTTGTAGTTGCTCCTACTCACAACTCTGTCTTTATACAAAGATAATTTTTTTTTTAAGAAAGCTGTTGGGAAACCCTCGGCAAAGGCTCTAAAGGAAAAACGGGATATGTTTTCCCTTTACCCAAAAGCTTCACACAACACTCACCAGCTTCCCGACCCACATTGACACCTTCTTGGCAAAACCCAGAGAAGAGTCAGCTCATGGTACAAATGTTCAAACATTTTCTTTACCATAAAATCATAATGTTTCCCAGATGTGGTGTGGTGGGAGTGGGCGCTCAATCAATATAGATGGAATTAGTTCATTACAGGCTCAATGATCTCAGTTCCTAAAATTGTGGGGTAGCTTATAAAAATAAAACTCTTCTCACTAGCTGGTGGTTTCTACGTTTCACCAAGATGATGCTGGTTGTGAGGGATCGGTTTCAGGTTTAGACTCAGGCTCCCATTGTCTAATTAGACACCACCAATCTCAGCATGGAACTCTGCACTATGGTTAGAAAACAAGGAATAAAAAGAGTATTTAGCTTCAGTGAGAGGCCTTCCCTCTTCTTACCCTTTGGAATGCCCACAACCCAAATTATCTGTGATGAGGTCAACATAACCTTGTTTCCCAACATGCTACATTTCATCTACCCAATTGCATACTGTTGGTTCATTTAAATGGACTACATTTATTTTTCCTATTAAAAGTGGAACAGAGAGACTGGTGCTTCCAGTCAAGCTAACGTACCATGGACGGGATTTGCATTCCTGCCTGAAACAACTAAATACTAAAAAATTGTACGAAACAGTACCTTTGAAGACATTAAACATCTGGCAATGAAGGGAGTCATCCCTGGGAGATGGGAAACAATGAGGTGAGCCTGAAGACTGTCCCAGCATACTGCTTTGAAAGCATTCCAAGCACAAACAGAGAACTCTCTGATTTGAGGAGATGAAGCAGGGTCCTGGGTACAAAAGTGGCCAGAGTTCATAGGGCAGAGCCCAGGAGAGGGAACTCTGGAGATCTGCAGAGGGCTCACCTGAGTCCTCAGCAGAGACGTGATTGGTAAATGCATATAAGGAAACTACCACAGGCCAGGAAAGAACCACCAAGAGGATTAGAAGGAACAGTGCTCAGTGATCATACAGGGCTTATAATAGTATCAGTTCCCCCAGCCACACTGGAAAATCTTATAATTCATGGGCCATTGGGTTGAATATTCAGAAGAGTCTTGCTGCAGTATTGGGGAGTAACTATCTTTAAATTAAACACTGCCCCAGTCCCATCTAACAAATCTTAAAAGCAAAACGAGAAAGCATTAATCTGTGTCAAAGTAGCTTAACTGTATCCTAGGAAAAAAATCAAGAACATTTAAATAGATCTCAAACTATCTGGCACCCAATAAGGTAAAATTGACAATGTCTGCCTTTCAATAAAAAGTTATCAGGCATCCATATCTTAGGTCATCAGGGAATTGCAATCTACAAGAATGACCAAAATCCAAAACACTGACAACATCAAATGGTGGCAAGAATGTGGAGCAATTGGAATTCTCATTCATTGCTGGTAGGCATGCAGTGTGGTATAGCCACTTTAGAAGACACTTTGTTGGTGTCTCACAAACTTAAACACACTCTTACCATATGATCCACCAATTATGCAGCTTGGTATTTACCCAAAGGAGTTGAAGACATGCCCACACAAAACCCTCGGACTTGGGTATTTATAGGAGCTTTACTCATAACTGCCAAAACTTGGAAGCAACCAAGATGTCTTTCAGTAGGTAACCAACAAACTATGGTCTATCTAGACAATGGAATATTAGTCAGTGCTAAAAAGAAATGAACTATCAAGCCATGAAAAGACATGGAGGAACTGTAAATTCACATTAAGAATCGAGTCTTAAATAACTACATACTGTATGATTTCAAAAATATAATATTCTGGGGGTGGCTGGGTGCCTCAGTCGGTTAAGCATCCAACTTCAGCACAGGTCCTCTCAGGTTCACAAGGAGTTCAAGCCCTGGGTCGGGCTCTGTGCTGACTGCTCGGAGCCTGGAGCCTGCTTCAGATTCTGTGTCTCCATCTCTCTCTGCCCCTCCCCTGCTTGTCTCTCTCTCTCTCTCTCTCTCTCTCAAAAATAAATAAACATTAAAATAAATAAATAAATAAATGTACACACACACACACACACACACACACACTGTTCTGGAAAAGAGAAAACTATGAAGACAGCAGAAAGATCAGTAGTTGCCAAAGGTTAGGGTCAGAAGAAGGGAAAAATTATCAGTGCACAGAGGATTTTTAGGGCAATGAGACTACTCTGTGTGATACCATATGATGGATATATGCCATTGTATGTTTGTCCAAACCCATATAATGCGTAACAGTAAGAGAGAACCAGCTAAGAGTGAACTATGGACTTCAGGTGATTATGCTGTGTCTGTGCAGGTTCATTAGTTGGAACAAATGTACCCCTCTGGGGGAGGATGCTAATAATGAGTGGGGGAGGCTATGCATGCATGAGGGCAGATGGTATAGGGGAAATTTCTGTATTTTCTTCTCAATTTTTTGTTAACATAAAATTGCTCTACAAAATAAAGTCTATCAAAAACAGTTACCAAGCATGAGAAGCAACAGAAAAATCTGGCTCATAATGAGGAGGTAAATCAATCAATTGAAACCGAGCCAGGACTGACATAGATGTTAGAATTAGTAGACAAGAATGTTAAAACAGGCTTTATAATTGTATTCCATATGTTCAAAAAGCCAGAATAAGAAAAAAAGCTATGGGAGATATTGAATATGTGGAATAAAGACATGGGAAAGGCCCATATCAAACCTTTATAGATGAACACTCCAAGGTATTAGATAAAAATACACCAGATGGGGTTAATATCAAATTAGAAATTGAGAGGTGCCTAGGTGGCTTAGTTGGTTAAGTATCTGACCTCACCTCAGGTCATGATCTCATGGTTCGTGAGCTCGAGCCCTGTGTCAGGCTCTGTCCTGATAGCTCAGAGCCTGGAGCCTGCTTTGGATTCTGTGTCTCCCTCTCTATCTACCCCACTCCCACTTTCACTCTGTCTCTCTTTGTCTCTAAAAAAGGAATAAACGTTTAAAAATTTTTTAATTAGAGGGGCGCCTGGGTGGCTCAGTCGGTTAAGCGGCCGACTTCGGCTCAGGTCATGATCTCGCGGTCCGTGGGTTCATGCCCCGCGTCGGGCTCTGTGCTGACAGCTCAGAGCCTGGAGCCTGTTTCAGATTCTGTGTCTCCCTCTTTCTCTGACATTCCCCTGTTCATGCTCTCTCTCTGTCTCAAAAATAAATAAATGTTAAAAAAATTAAAAAAAAATTTTTTTAATTAGAAATTAAAGAATAAAATATTAGACTAGTGATAAACACTATCAAAATGGAACACAAATAGAAGACTCATAATGTGAATGAGGCATCAGTGAACTGTAGAACTCCAAGTAGCCTAATATACATATAACTGATAGAACTAGATGCTCCAAAGGAGAGCGGTGGGTGTAAAAAATATTTGAAGAAATAATGGTCACAATTTTTCTACATTTGATAAAGAAACTCAGTGAGACCCAAGCATAGGAAACATGAAGACAATAGCACCAAGGCACATCATAACCCAGTTGTTCAAAACTAGCAATAAAAGGAGAATCATAAAAGCAGTCAGAGAAAAAAGATACCTATGTGCAAAGGAACAGAAATAGATACCTCAAATGTTTTGAAGAAAACAACACAAGTAAGAAGACAGTGGAACAACATCTTCAAAGCACTGGGTAAAAATCTGTCTCCAATATGGAGGAAAAATACAAACATTTCCAGTCATTGATAAGCCAAAGGAATTCATCAACAGCTGATATGCACCACAAGAAATGTTAAAGGTCACCTTTCAGGAAGAAGGAAAATGATATCAGATGGAAATCTGTATCGACACAAAGGAATGAAGAACAATGGAAGTAATAACCCTGTGGGTAAAACACATAGGATTTTTTCCTTATGAAAATCTCTTTAAAAGCTAATTAAGTTGCTAATGCATAGAATTGTTGAATCACTATACTGTACACCTCAAACTAACATAACACTGTATGTTAATTATACCAGAATTTAAAAAAATGTTTTAAAAAAGTAATTGTTTAAACAACAGTAATGATCACATAACGAGCAGTTTATAACATATACAAAGGTAAAACGTCTGACAAAATAGCACACAATATAGAAGGGGAAAATGGAAGTATAGCTGGAAGTCTCTTATACTACATGGGAAGTGGTGTGCTATTACCCACAGGAAAGTATGCTAGGTTAGAAATGTGTGCTATAAACTCTAAAGCAACCACTGTAGTAACAAAACAAACAGTTATAGCCAAAAAGCCAGCAAAATATATAAAGTAGAATATTAAAAAATAATTAAATCAAAAGAAGTCTTCAAAAAAAGAAAAAGGAAAAATAATGCAATGGATGGGACAAACAGCAATCAGGTTGGTAGATTTAAGCCTAACTCTATCAATAATCACATTAAGTAAGGTCTAACAACTCCAACTGAAAGGCAGACAGAGTACAGCATGGAGAATATAGTCAATGATATTGTAATAGCATTGTATGGTGACAGATGGTGGCTACACATGTGGTGAGCACAGCACAATATATAGAAATGTCGAATCACTATATTGTATACGTGCAACTGAAGTAACACTGCATGTCAACTATACTTCCAAAAAAAAAAAAAAGCAGATCTTTAGTGGGATTAAAAAACAAGATCCAACAACATGCTGCTTACTAGAAACTGACTTTAAATATAATGAGAAAAACAGGTTTAAAATAACGTATTATTCCTTCATTATTATTTCATGGAAAAGGTATTATCATGGGAACACCAATCAAAATAGAAATGGAAGAGCTATATTAACAGACAAAGCAGACTTCACTGCAAAGAGTGTTAACAGGGGTGAAAAAAAAAAGAAAAAAAGGACATCATTATAAATGGGTCAGTTTTTATAGAGGACATAATTTTAATATGTATGCACCTAATGACAGAAAGTTAAAATATATGAATCCAAAACCGAAAGAATTGTAGGCAAATCTGTAATTCTAATGGGAAATCTCATACCCTTCGCAATAGTTGATAGAATATAAGAAAGTTACTACAATCAAGCACCTCAAACTAACTTTTATAGAACACTCCAGCCAACAAAAGTGCATTCAAGTACATGTGGAACATTTACAAAGACAGACTGTATTCTGGACCATAAAACAAATTTCAACAGATGTGAAGATTTAAGTCAATCAACATATTAGTTATTAGGGAAATACAAATGAAAACTACAATGAGGTTTCCATCTTTTTGAGTGACCAAAATTTAAAAAATCGACCATACAATGCACACCAAGTGTTTGGAAGAATGTGGAGGAACTGGACTTCTCACACACTGCTGTTGTAAATGTTAAATTATACAATCATTCTCAAAGACTGCTTGGAAACTCCTTAAAAAGTTAACCATATAAAAGAATATCCAGTTGGAAAAAGACAGTCTCACTGACAAATGGTGCTGGGAAAATTGGATGATGACATGCAAAAAAAATGAAACTGGGACCACTTCCTTACACCATCACAAAAAATAACTTCAAAATGTATTAAAGACCTAAATGTGAGACCTGAAACCATAAAAATCCTAGAAGAGAGCACAGGCAGTAACTTCTCTGACATCAGCCATAGCAACTTCTTTCTAGGTATGTGTCCTGAGGCAAGAGAAACAAAAGCAAAAATAAACTATTGTGACTACATCAAAATAAAAAAGCTTCTGCATAGCAAAGGAAACCATCAACAAAACTAAAAGATGACATAGATAATGGGAGAATATGTTTGCAAATGACATATAAAACTCAACAACCAAAAAAACAAATAATCCAACTGAAAATGGGTGGAAGACATGAACAGACATGTCTCCACAAATGACTTCCAAATGGCCAATAGACACATGAAAAGATGCAAACCATAACTTGTCAGGGAAATGCAAATCAAAACTACAATGTGCTATTACCTCACACCTGACAGAATGGCTAAAATCAAAACCACAAGAAACAATTGATGTTGGTGAGGATGTGGAGAAAAAGGAACTCTCGTGCACTGCTGGTGAGAATGCAAACTGGTGCAGCCACTGTGGAAAATAGTATGGAGGTTCCTCAAAAAGTTACAAATAGAACTATCTTATGATCCAGCAATCCCACTACTGGGTATTTACCCCCAAAATACAAAAACACTAATTCAAAGGGATACCTGCACCCCTATGTTTATAGTAACATTATTTACAATAGCCAAGAACTGGAAGCAGCCCAAGTGTCCACTGACTGATGAATGGACACACACAGACACACACACACACACAGACACACACACACATATACATACAATGGAATATTATTCAGCCATAAAGAAGAACTAAATCTTGCTCTTTGCAACAACATGTATGGAGCTACAGTATTACGCTAAGTGAAGTAAGTCAGTCAAAGAAAGACAAATACTATATGATTTCACCCAAGAAACAAAACACCAACCAAAAAGAAGAGAGAAATAGAAAGAAAAAGAGAGAGAAAGACCAAGAAACAGACTCTTAACTATATAGAACAAACTTAGGGTTACCAGGGGGTAGGTCGGTGGGAGGATGAGTTTAACAGGTGATGGGGATTAAGAAGTGTACTTGTTGTGATGAGCACCAGGTGTTGTATGGAATTGTAGAATCACCATATGTACACCTGAAACTAATATAACACTACATTAGCTGGAATTAAATAAAAACTTTAAAAAAAAAAGTTAATCATATACCTACCATATCATCCAGTCATTTCACTTCTAGGTAAGTACCCAAGAGAGATGAAAACTTATGTCCATACAAAAGCTTGTACACAAATAATCATGGAAACTTTATTTATAGTGGACCAAAATTGGGAATGATGCAAATGTCCATCAACATAAGAATGCATAAACAAATTGTGTTATTCCTTGGAAAACTACTGAACATTAAAAAGGAATGGACTATTGATTCACACATGATGAATCACAAAATAGTTTTGTGTGAAAGAAGTCAGACCAAAAAAGATTACATACTGCCTAAGTCCATCTATACATAATTCTAGAAAATGCAAATTAAGCTATAGTGACTGAAGCAGATCAGTGATTGTCTAGAGAGGCAAGGGGCAGGGGTGGGGGAGGTGGGAGAAAAGCATTACAAAAGAACGTAAGAAACCTTTTGGGGGTGATATGTTCATTATCTTGATTTTGATAATCAACGTTGCAGTGAAACCAAAATAATGTTGCAGACGCAATTAAGGTTGCTAATCAGCTAACTTTGAGATGGGAAGAGAGCCTGAATTATCCAGGGGGACCAAACTGAATCATATAAGTCCTTAAAAGAGAATCTTTCCTGGATGTGTTCAGAAAGAAATGTGAGCATGCAAAGAATTTGACACTCTTTTGCTACTTCTGAAATGGAGAAACTGTACAAAGATCAGAGAGAGGCTTCAGGAAGCAACTTCTTCAAGTTGCAGAAAATGCAACTATTGCCCCTAAAATTAGGAAACTAGGTCTTTTAAAACCTCAAGGAAGGAATGCGTAGCTACCAACACCTTGATTTTAGCCCAGAGAACTGAATGAGGCTTCAGACCAGCACAACTGTAAGACGATAATTTGGGGGCTGTTTTAAGCCAATAAATTTGTGGTGATTTATTACGGGAATAATAGAAAACTAATACACCACACTTATCCTCTAGCGTTATAACCTCATACTTTAAAATTTTTGTGATCTGATGGGTGAAATGGTACATGTTTTTAAATTTGAATTTCCCTGATTACTATTGAGGTTAGCCTGAATTTATAAACTGTATTAATTGTATATTCCAGTCATTCAATGATTTTTAAAGATTTTGTAATCTTGTTGATTAGTAAAAATTTTTATACATTGGATACTATTCTTCTATTTATTTTATGTGGCATAAATATTTCCTCCCTGTCTGCTCATATTTTAAAATTTTTGTAGCATCTTTTGTCAAAAAGAAGATTTAAATTTTAGATTCAAATTTATCTCTTTAAAGAAAATTTGTGTGTATGTGTGTGCTAAGAAAATCCCTCATTATGCAAAGGTCTTAAAAAAAAAAAAACTACCATATTTTCTCCAGACAGCTTTAAATGATAGAGTTCAGGTTGTATGCATACATCCTTTATCAGGTATAATCAATTGTCTCAACTTCATTTACTAAGTAATTCACATATTTCGTTCTTACTAATAATCTCACATGTATCATGCATCAAGTGCCTGTGTCTCTCTCTCCTGAATAAGCCAATCACATTGGTTTAAGGGCCCACCCTACTCCAAAATGCCCTCATCTTAACTAATTACACCTATAATGGCCCTGTAAATTCACATCTTGAGGTACTCACATCTTGAAGACTTCAGCACATTTTTTTGAGAGACACAATTTGACCAATAACAGAAGTATTACATCTCTTCTTTTATTCAAGTCTTCTTTTTTGTCCTTCAATAACAATTATAAATATTTCTCCACAGATCTTAACCATAATTTGTCATTTTATTTCCAGGTAACTTTATAGGTGTTTTGCTATGGACAATGAGATTATTTTATGGCCTTTCATTAACTGATTAGTCACTAATGTGCACAAATTGTATTGATCTCTGTATCTTGATGTTTTCTTCAGCAAACTTGTTAAAGTCTTTTTGTAAGTGTTAAATGATTTATTAAACGTGTGGAAACATGAATTTTAAGTTCCATATTCTTTAATACAGCCATGGCTAGAAATAATAGTGGACTATAGAAAGTATAGGCTTGGTTGTCAATTTAAGTGGAACGTCTGAAAAGTACAGTGCTGATTTATGTGTTTACAAAAGACAAATACTCAGCTAGTTATTACATATTCCTAGATGATAAGTAAAAGATTACCGAATATTTACAAATTGGTTACATTATAATTTAAGTTATATTAGGTTAAGAGCTTGCAAACAGAAATTCCATTTTATTTCTAATTTGCTAGAAGTTTTAAAAATGATTTATTTTGAACTTTTAGTAAGGTTCCTTTTTCTGCACTTATTGAGATGATTATATGTTTTCACTCTTCTAATATATTAATGCAAATTTTATTGACAGAATTCTAATGCTGGCAATTTTGAATTTCTGGGATAAGCTATATTTGATCAGTAGTTTTTATTTAAAAAATAAACTACTGAATTCAAGTTGTTAATGTTATACTTAGAAATTTTTGCATGTTTGCTTTCGATAAAATTGGTCTATAATTTTCTTGTCTTGTTCAATGTTTGTCAGTTTAGGTATCAAGATTATACTGGTTTCTAAAGCTAGTTAAGCTCTCTTTCCTCCTATTCTCTGGAAGAATTTAAGTTATGGATTATCTGTTTTCAACCACTCCAAACCACCCCTCCAATTTGACCCTCGCATCTCATCAACTTTTGCACTAAAATATGCTTATAAATATATTAATTCATCCCGTGGTTTCTCTCCAGTTTTTATAAATATTCTGCCATTCATTAATTTGCTTACCATGAGGCAAAGTGGCTAAGTCCTTTATTCAAGGAACTCAGAAACTAGTTGATATAAACTGTTCTTCTATAAACTGTTATCCTTCAAGACTGTAGTTCCAATATTTTCTTTGCAACAGAACACAAAAACGCAACCATAAAAATTCTGTTTCTCAACCTTAATTGTCTTATATAAACTGATACAGCCTTTACCTCTAATAACTTTACACTCCTTTCTGTTCCTTTCTTTCGTACATAACCCTATTGCAGGCTTGATTTAGAGATATTTGGGGATTGCAACCCAAATCAAATCTTCTCCTTCTCACTGTTGGTGGTTCAGATATATATATTTCCACTTTGGGGAATATAGTGAGAATAGCTTCCAGGAAAGAACTTCTATTGTGTTGACTACTGTCATTTAGACTACTGGGGTTGGTGGGAGAGGGTAAGATTCCCTTGGTTCAGTTCAGTGAATACTAGAAGTCTTTGATGTTGAGATTCCCAATACTATAAATGAGTGTACATGTGTGTCTTCCACTGATTTATGAAGAGTTTAAGGGCAAGACCCAAACTGAAGTTGAATAAACTAAGCCTTACAAACTGGGTTTCTAATGTCATGTTATTTTCTGCTTCTTTTCTCTTCTCTTTGAGCTTTATGTTCTAGCCTGATTGTACAGGGGCTATGGGTAATTAGAAATGGGCCCTGTCCTCATTTAGAGGGAGAGCAATACCTTCCTGCCTAGCCCTGGGTGTGGTGGTGGCAGCCAGGTTAGTGAGAAAGCAGACTCTGTGGTGCCTGAGTCAGAGACTGTGAGGCACAGTGATCTCCCCTCACATGGAGACTTGACTCTGTGTCCAGGTTCCACTCTGGATGATCTGGGTGTGACTTTCCTTAGGAAAGGGGAACTGTTGCTTTTCTTACATATGCTTCCATCAACGTGAATATGGACAAAACAGGTTACAGCAGGTCTTCAAATGTTTAGAGACTTTCAGAAGAGCAAAGGAACTCTCTTCGGGGTCAGTGCACTTGATCTGAAGCCCAGGGAGAGGAATCTTTAAGAGCCAGAGATGTACATGCTGGATCCCTTCAGGATGTAGGGGAAGCTAGAGTAGAGACCTTTATGAGCAAACCCTACTGTCAGGATAAAAGCGTGCCCTGAGAAAGGACTAGGAAGCTGAGTCCAAGAGCAGCTGAAACGCCCACAGGCTGGCCTATCTCTTCCTACCCTAACCTATCTCTTCCTGGGTCTGTGGTCTGGATGGCTAAGGAAAGACCAGCAGACTTAGATGTCCTGTGAATTGTGGCGTAAGTGTGCCTTTAGAGTTTGAATCAGAAATCTGAACTCTCTAAAGCTCTTGCCTATAGGTGTAGGATTTTTTCATCTTGTTTTGTTTTCTCCTATGTTAATGTTTTTCTCTTAAAAAATATTACATATATCCTTTGCTACAAGTGGAATAAATCCTGGATGCAAAGTAACAAGCAATAAAATATTTTTCTTACCTAAGAGAATGTGTAAGGTAGGGGATTCAGTGGTTCAAGAACATAAATTCTGCCATTTTGGTACTTTTCCATCTTCAGTAGGCCAGCTTTCTCCTCAGATTAGCTTCTCTTGTGGTCACAAAACAGTTACAGCAGTTCAATGATCACATCCAACAAGTCAACGTGTAAAGGAATGTGTCTCTCTATGAGAGAAAACCTTCATAATGTGTCTTTCTTATGAGAGAAACTGTCTCCCAGAAGTCTCCAGAGTTCCACTCAAATTCCATGGGCCAGAATTATGTCACATGCTGATGCCTAAACCAACAACTAATAAGGGGAATAAGACCACCATGTCTGGCTTAAAACAATCAAGACTGGGTCTGCAAGTGGGGCAAGGCTCTCTTGACGCATATTACTGAATGTAATAGAGAGTGAATATGAATAAAATCAGGTGTCTTCTTGGGATGGAGGAAGGGGATGCCTACAAGTTAGGCAATCAATAGTGGAGGTACTACATCTCATTTCTCCTAAATAAGAGGGTTTCCCAACCTGGGTTCAGACTAGAAAGAGATTAATATTTGCTCTGGTGTTATTTGGAATAGACCAGAGATAGCCATCACAGAGAAAAGTAGGTGTTCCAGCAGAGACAGAGATAGAGATCAATATGGAACTACCCATGGGCATTGGCTCATTTCCACGAGGGCCATTTCTTCAGCATTAGATGCTGCTGCTTCCATCTTCCTTGCAAAGTCTAACTTAATAAACCCAGAAGCCACTCGCTTTAAAATTGCTGTCATGGGGTCTTTGGCTATTTTCAAATAGCAGGATTAACAGAAACCTCAGGAAACTGCCCCAACAAGGAGCCATTAGCCAAAAGCACTGACAGCTGGATGGCTGGAGTGAGGCCAGCAGGATGGATCTCTCCAGTTGTGAGAGGGTTGGATACAATTGTACATATTTGGGCTTGTTGAAATCTTTAAGCAAAGCTGACCTCAGGAACAGGAAAATATTCTGCTCCTACTCCAGAGAGATGAGGCTAACCTTGAAATGGGGCCAGTAGGAAATAGAAGAAGCAGAAATTAAATTCAAAAGGTCACTCTTTAGTGATTTAGATTGCTTTAGACTACTTCTACTAAAAATGTCGTATCACTGATATCATCATCATCAACTGGGAACTTGGTGGAAATGCAATTTCTGAAGCTACACCCCAGACCTAATGAATCATAATTTCTGACTTAGAGGCCCATGAATCTGTTTCAATAAGCTCTCTAGGAGGGGTGCCTGGGTGGCTCAGTCAGTTCAACGTCCAGCTCTTGATTTCGGCTCAGGTGGTGATCTCATGGCTCATGAGATCAAGCCCTGCGTCGGGCTCTGTGCTGACAGTGAGGAGCCTGCTTGGGATTCTCTCTATCTCTCCCCCTTTCTCTCTGCCCCTCACCTGTGCCCATGCTCTCTTGTGCTCTCTCTCTGTTAAAATGATTAAATAAACTTAAAAAAAAAAAACAAAAACCTCTCTACGAAATTTTCAAGTTTAAGACGCATTGCTTTAGCTCTGTTTTGTCCCTATGGGTTTTCTTACAACATTGGTAGATCTGAAAGGGGTGGGAATGGTTACGGGGGTAGTAAG
This sequence comes from Panthera uncia, assembly GCF_023721935.1. Classification (NCBI taxonomy): domain Eukaryota; kingdom Metazoa; phylum Chordata; class Mammalia; order Carnivora; family Felidae; genus Panthera; species Panthera uncia. The sequence continues at coordinate 100,810,310 of NC_064808.1, forward strand.
GTCCCAGACAACTGCCTTTGGAAGAAGAAGGTTAACTAGCTGGAAACAAAAGTAGTGAAGACAAGCAGGGCCTGAAAGAAACAGATCAGTAACTTACTCTGAATGGGTGTTTTTTGCACTGGAGATACCATTGACCTGCAGTAAACCCATTGTGGATCAGCCATGTGGTAGACACTACATGTTAGGACTTTTATGAGGAAACAGCTATATACTCAGGGCCGTTGCATATGTTTGCTTGGCCATGCATTGTACAATTCCAGAAGAAACCTGGGTACCATTGATGCTCTAGAATTGCACAACATGGAAGCCCTGCTGATATATCCCCGAGATCAGAACATTTTAGATCTAGAAAGGACCATAAATCTCAATCCTTCAACGTACAGACTAAAAGAAGTGAAATGACTTGATCAAGATCACATAGCCAACTGAGCAGCAGACCAAAGACCTTGAAATCTAAATTTCTACCTTAGGACATGAATCTTTACATAATAATTCAAAGGAGATAAAAAGCTAAATGTTGAAAAATATTAGTTTCATTTCAAGAATAAAAACAACAAAAAACCAGTACAAGCATCTAAGAAGGGAATGGCTAAGTAAATTACATTAAATTCACCAGATAAAACATCATATAATGGTTAAAATTACATTTATGGAGTAGATTATATATATATATACATATATGTACATGTTTGTAAATACACATATATATGCTATTTATATAAGTTATGTGTGTATAAATGTGTACATTACCAGTCATAGAAATGAAGGAGCTATCTTACACATTCCAGCCCTAACAGATGTTCCTTATCTCCAACTGGAGACAGATCTGGCACCAAATGGTTGTGATTCTTGATTCTTTTCCTCTGCATAGCTGGTGGCATGCATACAGTTATACATATATTTATGTGTTTATTAGTATATATACATATAGTTATTATGAAATTCTTCTTTCCTGGCCCCCTCTCATATCAGCGAGTGAAGGGTGGAAACTAATGATGCAAAGAAACATAAGCAGCTGTAGTGTAACATTTAACACAACAGATTTCTAAGGTGTATGGCCTTCAGATGAATGTCTCTGCAAGAATATACCAGCGTCTATGTACTCTCTGAGCAGTCCAGAAGAACATGTAACCTGCCACATTAGAATGAAATTTTGCTCAACTAGTTTTGCAGGATGGGTACAGAATACACTGCTGTTTACCTGGTTTTGATAACCTAATACAAGTCACCTGAATTAGTTATGTGATGATGCCAGAAGTGGTCTTTAGCAAAGGATTTAATTAAGACTATGGAAAGAAATGTTAAGCTTTAAACCCAAATTGCTTATGATAGAAACATACATACCAAAAAGCTACAAAACATTAGAGTGAGTAACAGAACAAGGTCTGGCTCTATGTGAACCCTGCTTTAGTTCCTGCTCTGTAGATCCACTTCCAGGTATAGGATAGTGCCTGACACACATTTCTTTTTTTTTTTTAATTTTAATTTTTTTTTAATGTTTATTTACCTTTGAGAGAGAGACAGAGTATGAGAGGGGTAGGGACAGAGAAAGAGGGGCACAAAGAATCCAAAGCAGGCTCCAAGCTCTGAGCTCGACATGGGGCTCAAACTCACAGAACCTGAGATCATGACCTGATGTTGGACTCTTAAGTGACTGAGCCATCCCAGGTGCCCTTGACCCACATTTCTTATTAGAGAAAGTTCCTAGTCTTTGCTTAAGCCATTACAAAGTAGAGTCTTTAAGAACTAGTTGATTTACTTGGAAGATGTGATTTCTCTACAAAATGACATGTAAAATGCTGGGGGACCTGTACTTTCTGTTAATCCCAAGAATGGGAAAGGCTTTCCTTTATGACCCCGGGTACTGTTAAAGCATCTGCATTCCCCTTGGTCTCCATAAGTGTTCCCAGAGGAAGGAAATACCTAAACTTCCTTTGGCAAGAACTGTACCTTCAAGGTTCAACCTGGAGATGGCATTCCATTACATGCTCTATGTAATGCCATACACATCTCCTTAGAAGCAGCTCAGTGACATAAAAACATAGTTGCCTCATACCCACTATTGTGGATTGCATGTATGCCATGTACAACTATTTATATGAAAGACTAGAAAAACTACCACAAAAATAATACTATTATGGAGGAATTACAGGTGAATTTTTCTTTTACCCAAGTTTGCCTACAACAATTTTTGCTTTTAAAATTTAGGTAACATAAGAAATAAACCTGTGTTATTTCCAACAAATTCTTCTACCTCTGATATTCCCTCTTTGGATTCATTGAATACAGTTCTCCAAAGGGGAGCTCGTGCCTTCCCATCTACTGAATTCCAGGAACAAAAATTTTGGAGAACATATTCCTACTTTCTTTGATCTCCTGGTTATAATGAAAACTTATCTACGACAATCAGTAGTAGTAGGCATCTGGCTGGAAGTGCCCTGTGGATCTTGTGAGTAGGTCTAGGTTGTCACACTTTGTTGAAAACAGCATAGAGAACTTCAGACCGGGGGATGAAGGGTTTTACTGACACTAAGCCAAGTACTGTCACCTTGCTGGAAAGGTAGAAAAGGCTAGGGGATATCCTCAGCAGGGTCTGGGATTTAGAGCCAAGAAGTTCCCTTGAGAATTGCTGAGTTTCACAACATCATCTCTACAAATAGGTCAGAGCTTTCTATTATTTCTCCAATAAAACATGTTGGAATTCATTAGAAAGGTCCCTATGGCTGTTTGATGAGTGTGCTTGACTCAGCAGACCAGTTCCTAATCAAGTGTCCAAGTGATTTACAGACATCCAGGGGAGTAATATAGAAGCAGAGACTACAAAATATACGCCTATTGTAGGTAACCCTCTCCACCTATTAAAGTAGGTTTTGCAAGCATTGCTGTGCTAGACTCTCACAAAGTAGATTGTCCAACCTTTCATCATTGCTGGTCATGGGTATGGCTATAGAAAGCACTTGTGGGTTGGTTGCCCAATTCTCAAAGACCTCCACTCTCTGGGAGAACTCTCGTATAGAGGGGTAGCCCCAGAGGCTTTATTGGTTCTATAGGACCCTGACTCTGAGCCCACTACTCCATCCAAGGATGAGCACCTGACCAAGCTAGACTGATCAAAGTCCTTCCCTGGGATGTAAGGGACAAAGATCAGTCTTTTGCTGACGGTGGAATCCAGGATGTGAGGCTTAAGAACTCTGTGACTATTTTTTCCCCATTGCAGAGGAAATCCCTTTATCACAAGAGAGAGGAAAGAAGTAGAAGCTGGAGATAGAAAAACTCCCAAGGTCATTTAAATCCTTCATTCCAATGATTCCTGAGGCCCCTTTCCTCTTTAGCTGTATAGACATTTCAGTATTCATTCGATAAATTCCCCTTTGTGCCTAAGATTGGGATCAAAAGTATCCTAATATAAGGACCTTTGGTGGTGGCAAACCACACCAATCAGTTATGCAGGAACCTCCCCATCCTCTGCCTCATCCATGTTGTGAGAGGGACAGATGGGATCAAGAGCTACTGGCAAGTGTCACCAGTTATCTGTTAGGAAAGGCAGAGAGAGAGAGCACCCTGCACTCAGCATGGATCAGTCTTTGGGTGCATGTGTTTTTTTGTTGTTGTTATTGTTGTTTTTCTTTTGCTTTGCTTTGGTTTTTTTTTTGTATTGTTTTGTTTTTGTTTTTGTTTTTGTTTTTTTAGCTCACGTGAAAAAGGAATTCCTTCCCACCTTTCTGTCCCAAGAGAGTCCTGCCACCCAGGTACCAGGCTTGGAGAAAATGAATTCTTTTGAGCTCACCTGGAGAATCCTTTTTTTTTGTTTTATTTTGTGTTTTTTGTTTTATTTTTTTTAATGTTTGTTTACATTTGACAGAGACAGACAGATAGAGAGAGTGTGAGCAGAGGAGGGGCAGGGAGAGAGGAAGACACAGAATCCCAAGCAGGCTCCAGGCTCTGAGCTGTCAGCACAGAACCCAATGGGCTTGAACCCACAAGCCGTGAGATCATGACCTGACCCAAAGTCGGACACTTAACCACCTGAGCTACCCACACACACCTAGAATCCTTCTTTTGAGCACTACCCTTTCCTTCACGCTTTCACATGTGTGATCACTGGGGTTGGGAGAAGGGAGAAGCAAGCAAAGCACCTAATACACAAACTTTTTAAGAGATGTCCACTCTCAGGGCCTCACAAATACCCTAGGCTCCCTACTTGCTGCACCCAAGTGCTGGCCCTGATGTGCACACATACTGCATCTAGGTTCGTGACATAGGATATAAACATTCAGTGTGCAGAGATATAAAACAATTAGACTGAGAAATAGAAAGCAGAATTTTCATCCTGGCTTCATCACTGACTCACTGTGCTATTAAAACAACAACAACAACAACAACAACAACACCTCTGCAAGCTGTTTCTCTGTTTTTAATTAGTAAATTAAGGATAACCACCTTCACTCTAGTTACTGCCAAAGAATATGACAAGAATAACAAAATTGTGCACACAGAGGTTAAGGGACTGGTCTGAGGTTGTAAAATTTATTTGCTGGAATGCTAGACCTAACCTCATAGGCCAACACTGGGTTTACTTGTATAATTAATTAAACAAATGTGTAATGCCTACTGTCATCCAGACACCCAAGAAAATTCCAACAATATGCTCTAGTTGGGTAAAAATAGAATAAAACTGCCACCGCCATCCTTATATCCTCATGCCCAGTGTGATCCCTGTGACCCACCTGCCTTCCACACCTGGATTCGAGCCTACCCAGATCTCTGAAGTTTGACTTACTTGTTACTCAAGGTCTATCCTGTCCAAAGGCCAATAAGCAGGAGGCCCAGGGTAGTAGCTGGAATGACCCTCACTATAATTGCCTTAGGTAAAAAGGAATCAGTCCCAAGAACACACCCTTGATTTACCTGGAGCCTCTTGGTCCCAGATCCATGAGACAGAATCTGGTGATGAGCAGCTCCCAGTGAAATTCTTTATGGCTGTTTTTGTTCTTTCTTGACCTTCAGGGACATAATCTTATGTTTTGAAGTCCAGAATAATTGGAAATAAAATGAAACCTCCTATGTTCAGAGTTCATAGCCCCTCTGGGCAGTGGCTGGGGACCAGAACTGCACTGTATATTTAATACTCTGCATTAACAGACAAGGTAGAAAGTCCCCTGCAAATCCCTGCTCCTGTGCTGCCCTATCTGGAGCAAGAGATGGCACCAATTTAACAAGCACAGGATGTAAATCACGTATTGAAATCTCTCACCATGGAAAGATGAAGATTTTCTGAAAGAATGAAAAAAAAGCCACCCAGCACTAGGCATTTAGGAGTCAGTGTTCGTGTTTAAATGTTAAACATTTACATTTTACAACAAAGTGACATTTTTAAATGGGTTATATTGGCCATTTGCAGCCGTTACTCACTGCTGGCCATAGGCTTGGGGCTGGATCTGGGCGATGAATCAAAGACACCCTTTGTGTCATGTCACTAAGCAACTCCCTCCTCTTCTGTTGCTCGCGGAGCCTGGGCTGGGCACACAGCCTGTGTCATCCACATGGTGGATTTACAGGTCTCAATTTATGCCAGCCAAAGCTTCCCGAGGAAAAGACAGCTGGGGCTGGGCTCTGGCCATGTCTCAATGATGTGCTAGGAGTAAAGCTTGGAGAAAGTGGGGACTGACATTCACAGACAAGGTTAGACCTGGTCCTTTGTTACAGGTTCCCAAATCAACTGTCTAGAATGATGCTTTGGTCTACAGAAAGGAAATACATAGCATGCATGCTATTGTGACCCCCTGTGCCACCCAAAACAGACATCACTAACTGAGCATGGGGCTCTTCCCTGATGAGCCAGACATGGCCTCTGATGTGTACTAGGTACACATTCCCAGCAGCCAATACCAACTCGGTCAGCTGGCATATGAGATGAACCCATTTGTCATCCCTGCCTCAATCTATGTGCCCGAGTGTATTTCTCATCTCTGTTTCTACAGTAGCACTGCAGGTTTCAGGATTTCTCTGTATAGAGCGATCTCTGATAACAACAATAGTTGTAAAGTTAACTTTTGTGCTATTTGTGGGCTGAATCTTTACATGCATGAAATCATTTATTCATTACAACCCCAACAATATCAGCATCATACAAAAATAGTATCTGTCATTTATTAGATACCTACTGTGTATTGGGTACCACATGTGATGCTCTCATCCCCATATAGTCCCATCTCAGCATGAACTAAAAACTCAAGAAGAGTAAGAAAGTCACCCATAGCTGCAAACAGAGGAAGAGCCTGGTTCCAACCCAAGAGTGTCTAATTCCAAAGCCTGTGCCCTCAAATAAGCACCAGATCTTCACCTTATGGTACATCAACTCACTATTTTGACCCTCTCAGTTAGTCTTCTTCTTTACTGCCAATGTTGGGGAGGGGGGTTCTATCAGAAACTGACCCCAGAACTTTCCCTAATTTGCTCCAGCTTCTACAGCAGCATTCTTTTACCCTCCTATCCTCAGCATCCATTCAAATAGATGAAGCAGTAAACTTTGAGCAGGGAGAGAGAATTGAAGGCACAGCCTTGATAAAGTTGAATTAAAGACATTGTTTTAGGGGCGCCCTGGTGGCTCAGTCGGTTAAGTGTCCAGGTCTTGACATCAAGGTTGTGAGTTCACACATCGCATTGGGTTCCATGCTAGGCATGGAGCCTACTGAAAAAATAATAATAAATTAATTTATTAAAAATAAAAAGATAGGGGTGCCTGGGTGGCTCAGTCAGTTAAGTGTCTAACTCTTGACCTCAGCCCAGGACATAAACTCACAGGTTCATGAGATCAAGCCCCATGTTGGGCTCCCTGCTGTCAGCACAGATTCTCTCTCTCCCTCTCTCTCTGCCCCTCCCCCGATCTCTCTCACCCTTTCAAAATAAATAAACTTAATATTTAAAAAAGGCATTGTTTTATTCAGAATGTGATACTCTGCTAGCAAAGAGGGACGCTCTGAATTCCCCTGATGGACAACTGGACTGGAGAAACTGGGGACTCCCTAAGCTTGATGCCAGGAGAGACAGCTCAGCTTCTCTTGTGAACAGAGAGGAATGAGCCACTGCAGCCTCACCTCTGTCCTCTCATGCTGAAAACTGGGGCCATGCTGGGATCCTGTCTGTTTCTTAAAGGTCTTTCTTAGGTCTGAGCCTTTATACCTGCTGTTTATTCTGCCAAGAACTGTTATCTGTCCCCTCCTCTATGAACTCTATCTCTCCCAACTCTGGCACCTTTCTCTGGCTGACTCCCACTCATCTTCATGTTTTAGCTCACCTGTCCTACTTCTTTCGGAAAGCTGAGTTAGGTGCTAACTTAATGTTGTCCTTAGCACCTAGCACTTCCTCCAGACCAGCATATACCACACGGTCTGCCTCCTCTACTTGACTGTCAACTTCGTAAGGATGGCTATGTGTCTGACTTATATCGCCAACAGCCAGTACTGTCTCTGATCTGTACTTAAAAAACAAATGATGAATGGATGGTTGAATTGATGGATGAACCCACTATTGGGAAGCTAACTGGACTGGCATGCATAGAGAGAGTCTCCCTACCACACATCTGTGTCCTGTTAACTGTAACTGGCAGATTTCCCCAGGACTGGTGGAAATGTGAGAGCAACCAGCACATCCCATAGGGAGTTCAGTGGGGAGATCTAAGGGTGACGGGAAAACATGCCCAAAAACATTGCTTTATTCAGATGCTGTCTATCAAATAACTTTGGATATAAAGGAAAGCAAGCATAAGTGATTACATCTTAGTTTCACTGCTTAGCACAGCCAAAATCCATATCTGATGTTGAAAGAAAAGTCCAAAATTTGACTTTGGCATACAAATGTATATCGATTTCTCATAAATAGATATGTGTTCACCCATACAGGACTATGGGCACCAAATGAGAATATTTACAGAATCTAAGGACAGGATTATTAAATGTCAACCCCTTGCCATAAAATGAATAAGATTTTCCAGCTCAAGCAAGATAAGAAGGGTTGTTGGTTGATTCACATAACTGGGAAGAAAGGGTGCAATGGGCCTCAGGCATGGCTGTACCCAGAGACTCAAATTACATCAGCATCACTTACTCCCTCTTGAAGCTTTGCTCCTTTTCTACATTGGTTTCCTACTCCTCTACTATTAACAGGCTTCCTCCATGGTCTGTATGCCCACAGACAGCCCAGGCTTTCATCTTTCTGGCTTGGGAACCCTGGAGGAAAGACAGAGTTCCTCTCTGTCTATAAACTCCTAGGAAGGATATCAACTGGTGCTTCTGGGATCTTAAGCCCCCACCCCTTGACTCAAACACTGTGGTCAGGGGAGTGGGCACAATGATTGAGCAGACCTGGGCCATGTGCCCAGCTGTGGCATAATAAGAAATATATATATGGTCTCTACCTCCAGTTTGTGACACAGAGCTCTAAGAACCCTTGTAATTTCTAGAATGATAGGAGTGAAAGGCGTACAATATTTGGTCCTAATCCCTGGTTCCTTAACCAAGAGTTTCTAAGACCCTTGAAACCTCCAGAGCGGTATCTTTTTGTATGTTAACAAGAAGACTGGTGGCTGGAGTCTCTAAGAGAGCTTCAGGATGGGGTTGGTTGCCAGAGGCACCAACCATGTAATTAAAGGACTGGAACTTTCAGTCATACCCTCACATCTAACTTCCAGGGATGGGAGAGAGGCTGCAGACTGAGTTCAATCACCAATGACTTAATTAATCATGTCTACATAATGGAACTTCCATAAAGCCCCCAAACAATGAGGTGCAGAGAGCTTCCAGCTTGATTAGTGCATTCATGTGCAGGGCAGGGGGAGCATCCCAAAGTGCATGGGAATAGATGCTCCTGCACTTGGAACCCTTCTTGCACTTGGAACCCTTCTGGGACTTGCCCTATATACCTCTTGACCTGGCTCTTCATTTGAATCCTTTACAATTAACCAGTAAGCATAAGCAAAGTATTTCCCTGCATTCTGTGAGCCATTATGGAAAATTATTGAACAGAGAAGGGAGTCATGGGTACCCCCAATTTGTAGTCAAGTTATACAGAAGTATGGGTAGCCTGGGGACACAGTACTCATGACTGGTGTCTGAAGGCTTCAGTCTTGTAGGACTGAGTCCTTAACCTGTAGGGTCTGTACTAACTCCAGGGAATTAGTGTCAGAACTGAATTGAAATGTTTATAGCAGCACTTTCAACAATAGCCAAATTGTGGAAAGAGCCTAAATGTCCATCAACTGATGAATGCATAAAGAAATTGTGGTTTATGTACACAATGGAATACTACGTGGCAATGAGAAAGAATGAAATATGGCCTTTTGCAGCAACGTGGATGGAACTGGAGAGTGTTCTGCTAAGTGAAATAAGTCTTACAGAGAAAGACAGATACCCTATGTTTTCACTCTTATGTGGATCCTGAGAAACTTAACAGAAGACCATGGGGGAGGGGAAGGAAAAAAAAGTTAGAGAAGGAGGGAGGCAAACCAGAAGAGACTCTTAAAAACTGAGGACAATCTGAGGGTTGATGGGTGGTGGGAGGGAGGGGAGGCTGGGTGACGGGTATTGAGGAGGGCACCTGTTGGGATGAGCATTGGGTGTTGAATGGAAACAAATTTGACAATAAATTTCATATTAAAAAAAAATCAACTCTTCCAGGGAGCCTTTCCTGATTTCCCAAATAGACTTAAACACCACCTCCACACAACCTCCACTGGTCCTTATGTCTCTATTATAGAATGAATCATAATGCTAAGATTATCTGTTTGGCTGTCTTCCACACTATTCTATGAGCTTCTGGAAGGCAAGAACTATGTTCCATTTTTTTTTAATGTTTATTTATTTTTGAGAGAGAGAGAGACAGCGTGCAAGCAGGGGAGGGATAGAGAGAGAGGGAGACACAGAATATGAAGCAGGCTCCAGGCTCTGAGCTGTCAGCACAGAGCTTGATGTGGGGCTTGAACCCACGAACCATGAGATCACTACCTGAGCCAAAGTCAGATGCTTAACTGACTGAGCCACCCAGGTGGCCCAAGAACTATGTTCCATTTGACCACTGTATCCAGAAGAGCTGGTGGAGTGCTCAATATACAGTAGAAAATTTAGTTCTGATAAATTTAGTTCTGTGTAACCATTACCACAATCAAGATAACGATCACTTCCATCATCCCCCAAAGCCTCTTTATAGCTCTTATACCACTCCCAGCCCTAGACAAGTACTGACTTTCTTTCTGTCAATGTAAATTAGACTTGTCTTTTCTAGGCTATTGCATCTTGTATCTTTTGGAAATCAGGGAAGGATGCTGGGCTCTGAGTATGGGTCAATATCTGTAAACTGGAAGTTTCATGTACATGATCAGAACATAAATAAACAGCATAAATTAATGATATGCATAAGCCAGAAGCTAGTGTAATTGTAATATCACAACTCCTTTCTCTCCTACTCTCCCAAAAATTAGCAAACATCTTGGGAATGGCTTTAGCTTCCTACAGGTCATGGGATGTAAGGATAAATTAACTTCATTTAGACTTTTAAGGGGTAAAGAAATCCCCATTGGCAGGTGGACAATACATCCAAATTTAGTTCAAGCAAAGGACTGGAAACCAAAGAACTTTATTTATACAGGAAAATGAACAACTTCTTGGAAGGGGCAATGTCTGAGCTGGAATAAAATACCTGAACAGAGAGTAGTAAAGGGTATCCCAGGTATTAACAACTTAAGTAAGTCAGTTAAGTAATTTAAAAATGGCATCGTGTGGGTGGGAAACAGTTCGGTGCTGCTGGAGTGTCAAGGGCAAGGAGTAGGGTGGAGAATGAACCTGGAGAACTTACCACCAGGCTCCTGGTGAAGTGTGTGGGGCAGGTAAGGGTATGGGGAATCGCTCAGCATGCAGCGGAGACTCAACGGCAGGAAGGCATGCCCCCTTTCTAGCAATTCTTCCTTTCCTTCTGACTGGCAGGAAACCTGGACCTGCTTTGGAGAACAGCCAGTGGCTTCCAATCACAAAGCATCACCCCGGGTTCTCAGTGGTGTTCTCCAGCTGAACGCTTCAGCCAGGGGTGTTCTATGCCTCCTGAGTGGCACCTTGCTGGCTGCCTTGAAATAGCTGACGAGGAAGACATTTTGCTGGGTTTATCATATATATCCATACAGCCAGACTATTTTCAAAAATCTCCAGGGAGCCCTAGGACTCTAAGGAGCACAGTCTGACACCATCAAACAAAGTGACCTCCTAGGACAAAAGGTCTGTGTCTGCACGATCCCCGGGACCTGGATCTGCAGGGATGCCCAGTGAAGGGTGCCTATTACTAAGACCCAGCGTGGTCTCTTTGGCTTCTCTGTCCCTGTGTTAGTTCTTTGTTTCTCTCTGTGCCTGCTGAGTGGGAGGCGAACTTGGTCCCAGTCTGCTCCTCTCTCCCTACTCACTGTGGTTACCTCCTTCTTTCCAGAATACATCTTGCACCATTTTCAGTGTCTTGTATACTCAAGCTCTCTCCTGGATCCCCAGCTGTCCTGTGTCCACCCAGCAGGCTTTAGGTTTCTCTTTGCTACTTTACTGGAACACATGGGCTCTGACCCCACCCCTGGAGAGCCTGACAGAGAGTATGTTAGTCCCTTGAGGTCCTAGTGTAATTAAAGGTAGGCAGTGGCCGGGAGAGCCCAGCACAAGTGGGTGAGGGAGACTCTCTCCAGTTGAGCCTGGAGACCGGGGACACGTTAGTTTCACCTGATGCACAGGGGACAGTTTGAAGCTCAGCCTATTGCTCTGGTGAGAAAAATATTTGCTCCTCCAAAGCCCTGACTTTCCAAACCTGAGGTTCCAAGGATCACGTATGAAAGAGAGAGTTAACTGAGCTGCGTACTTCTTTGTAAGAGATTTGCCTTTCTCATCTCTTATATGAAAACTCAAACTGAAATTTTATTCTCTCAGAAGTTCATTATTTCTAGATTTATTTGTTCCTTATTTATACAAAGAAACACCATATACTGGAATAACTGATATAAGGGCATGAATCTTACTCCACCAATTCAGGTGTGCAACATATTCACACTATTTTATTGTATTTTTTTAATGTTTTTGTTTATTTTTCAGAGAGAGAGAGCGCACACACAAGTACAAGTGGGGGAGGGGCAGAGAGAGAGGGAGACAGAGGATCCAAAGCAGGCTCTGTGCTGACAGCAATGAGCCTGATGTGGGGCTCAAACTTGCGAACCATGAGATCATGACCTGAGCCAAAGTCGGACGCTCAACCAGCTGAGCCACACAGGTGCCTCTATTTTATTCTCTTTAAATCTGAGTTCACTGTAGTCCTGCTCCCCAAACAGGGGCAGGCAGGAAATTCTGTCCTGGGCATTGCTGCTGCTGTTTAGGACCTCAGGGTCCTAAACCACCTCTATAATAGGCTTTGCTTCTGGCTCTTAGAAAAACTCTCCACACCCTGACTCCAGGAAACCTGCAATCCCAGGATCCCGCAGATCCCTCCTTAAGACTCCTGACATGGTTTCAATTATCTCTCTCCTCTATTATTAGAAGCCTTTTCTGCCCAAATAACAAAAATAGAGACCATTTGTTAAAAAGTCTCCAAAGCCAGGTAATGTGGTGTTTGCTCACAGCATTACCTCACTTACATGGCAATGGCCTCAAGCACTCCCAGGGTGGATGCTGGAGTGCTACAGCATTATCTGCTTCCTTGTATAGATTCAGAAATGGAGGGAAGAAACCACTCTTTCAAGGCCACGATGAGAGCACTAGCAGTCCTGCCTCTCTATGACTGCCTACCAACCTCACCACCCTCACCTCCGCCCTTTAAGGCTATGTCACCTCTCCCTCTCAATGTCCCTCAGCATCTGGGCCATTTCTCATGTTGTGGGTCAATCCAAGATACATTCCCAGGACCCTGGAGCATTTTGCTTATAAGCATTCTGCTGTGGTACTTCCTCTATTTCACTGCCCTCCTTCCTTCTGCCCCTCCTCCACCGGCTCTTTCTGCTGCTTGCCTCCCAGGCCCACCTCCCACTCATTCCCAGCCTGTGCCATCTGACTATAATGCCAAGCCCTGCTTATTCTCCAAGACATTTCTCCACCACCATTCAAGCTGCACATTTTCTCCTTCCGGAAGTGTTTCCAAATCAGCCTGATGGGGCCGACAGCTTGCCCAGCTGGGCCAGGCTCTTCTACACATGAACACCAAAACCCTAAGTTTGTGGAGTTTGGGGAATATGTTAAGTCAGGAATTCTAACCTTCTTGTTTTACACAAAGGGAGACCAACTGAAGCTCAGAGAAGGAAATGGATGTGCCCTCCCAAAGCCAGGTAGGGTCAGGCAGGACAGAGCCCTTGTCTGCATTCATGGGTGGGCTCACTGTCCATTCATTCCTTCATGCTGGCCCTGGGTGTGGGTAGGGCGGGGGAGCAGCCCATCTCCACTTCTTCAGCCCAAGGAGGAGAGGCCCAGGAGTGCCCTAAGACCTGGAAACTAGATAACAAATTAGATACCCCACACCACTTCCCCTTTACCATGAAACACCCCCAAATGTCAGATATATAATTAAATATTGAGTTAACTCAGTTGCCTCTGGATGACAGTTGAGAGCACGGGAAAAAAAGAGCTTTGTAACAAATTTGGAGAAGTTCTAAAATTGGAATTGGTACACAATATCAAACTAGTAACATTTCAACTAATCACAGAGACAAAATCAGCACAAATTCTAGACGAAGCCGCTGGAGGACTGACATACATATAATTTATCTGACAAGCATAGACTTTTTAAAAAGAGAAAACCACTATTAAATGTTACCAGAATCACTTTTGATTTGGAATGTGACAGCCCACTCATCACTTTTGAGGTGCCAGCCATTGCCACGGCCCAGGCACTGGCAGACGTACCCACTGCCTCAGGCCCCTCACCCCTCCTGCCATCTCTCCTTGGTCCACCAAGCCATGCTCAAGGGCACACCACGTTTTCCCCGCAGAGACTCAGCGCTCGATATAATTATAGTACTTAACACTTACTGTGTCCCTACATGGTGCGGCACATGCATTATCTTATTTAATCCTCAGGGCCAGCCTACCAGGCAAGTGCTGCTATCATTTTACACAGGCGTACGTTGGAGATATTTTGGGTTCAGTTCCAGACCACCACAATAGAGCAAATATCTCAATAGAGGGAGTCAAATGAATTTTTGGGTTTCTCAGTACCTGTAAGTTATACTTACACTACACCACCGTCTATTAACTGCACACAGTGTTATGTCTAAAAACACTATATACCTTAATTAAAGAATACTCTATTACAAAACAGTCATCTGAGCTTTCAGCTAGCCATGACCACGTATCGCATCTTGCCACAAGAAATATAACAACAATGAAAAAAATGGAAATATTGGAGAGTTACCAAAATGTGAAACAGAGACACACAGTGAGCAAATGCTGTTGGAAAAATGGTGCTGGTGGACTTGCTTGACACAGGGTTTCCACAAACCTTTCATGGTAAAACACACAGTATCTTCAAAGTGTAATAAAATGAAGCACGTCTGAGGCCGACTGAAGACACACACGTGCCACAGTGAGCAGTAGAAGCCATCAGATGCCAGGGCCTGTGGTCTTAGTTACTCTGCCATAATACCTACTTCACATGGCTGGATGAGGGAGGAATGCATGAGGTGATGTGTGCAAGAAGTCTGGCACACACTGGTTTATAATATATGTTAGTTCCCTTCCTGCTTCTATCATCTCTCTCTTTCCCACTATACTGTCCTTCACCCCCCCCCCCCCCCCCCCATTAGAGATGTATCGCTTCAAGTTTTTAAGGAAGGGAGCTTAATGATTCCAGGGATGTGTGCTTTGAATTATCGTTGACTTATCAAACATTTTTAAATAATGGCCAGAATATAACTACTTTCTTTTGTCTATGCTCTAGTTTCCTCTGGTCACTATGAACACAAACACGGTCTATTTTGTGAATACTTGCCTTGGATTCAGGGTCCAGGGATATAAATGTTTATGAAGACGGGATTCCATGTGAAGGGAACGGTGAATATAGGTAGGGTCTTGGTTAGCTCATCCCCTGTGGGACTCTAAGAATCTCTGGGCCTTGCCAGGTAAAGCCTTTGAATAAAGAAGAGGGTCAGGCCAGATTGGGTCATCACGAAAGTCCGTTCAGCCACCTTTTCCATGGGCCCATGTGTACCAACAGCCTAGTGCCAGAGCCCATGGGCTCTGGAGCAGAGTTGCCTCTGACATGGCAATCAGCATTACCTGGCCAAGCGACTTGATCTCTCCTGGTCTCAGTTTCCTCACCTCTAAAATTGGGATAGTAATAACACCCATATTGCAGGATTACTGTAAAAACGAAATGGAATGATTCACATAAGCACTCAGCACAGTGTCATGTGCACTATGCTCTGTAAATATCAGCTAGAGCTATGAGCAGTAGTCGTATCAACAGGTGTAATATGGTCCTAGGAAGAGCATGCTCATAAGGCACAGTTTCAACAACAAAAACAAGACATGGAGCAAGTCAGATGAACCCAAGCTATGATTTCAACTTGAATGGATCAGTTAGCTTTCTGATGTACATTTTATTCACAATTTCACCCCAACTCACCCTTCAAAAGAATTGGAGACATTACAATGAGACATTGCTAAATTAGAAAATCAGAAATCATGTTAAAGGAGGAGAGAGGAAATATTAGAAACTCCTGGGATTGAATCTCACCTTCAGTTCTGACCTTCCCAGCAGCCGGTACAAAAGGGAAGACAGATGGGCTATGACATACTCATTATCTGATGTTTTGTGCGTATCAGTCTAGTGTGAATCCAGATTAGCAAAGTTATTTTTCTTGGAACTCACCATACAAGTGCCTACTAACAGAAAGCGATTTCATCAGCTCCCTTTGTATTGAACATGCCCATTTTCCCCCAGCGCTCTGTAAATTCCTTGAGGAGGACCTGCACTGTTTCATATTTTTATCTCCTAAGCATACTACCTGTCTTCAGAACATGCTTAAGGAAATATTAAACGATGGCATAAATTGTACAAAAATTGCTTATCCTTCAGCCTGGTAACTTGACTGGTGTTTATATAAAGTCACTAGCAGATTTTGAGTCCAGGTCTTTCTGACCTTCAGAACCCACACTCTTTTCTAATGTTCTATTGTCCTAGGTAAATATTTCTATTTTACAAACTATGCCAAAACCTAGTTGCTTCCAAATAACAATGCAGTATCTTACATAGCTCTGTGGGGTGCTCAGGCTCCACTAAGCTGTTCTTGCTCAGGATCTTTCTTGAAGCTGAAGTCAGGTGTGGCTAGCGCTGAAGCTGTCTGAAGATTACTTCAATCACCTATGTGGGGTCTGAGTGTGTGTGGGAGGGGGGTGGATAGCTGGAGTTGCTGTGGCTTGCCAGGCACCCCTCTTTGCACATAGCATCTGTGTGGCTAGCTTGGGCTTGCTCACTGCACAGTGGTGTCAGCACAGTCAGATTGCTCACATGTTGCCTGGCTTATTCCGAAGGGAGCATTCCAAGGGACCAAGCCAAAAGCTGCAAGACTTCTTCTGACCTCGTCTCAGAAGTCACATAGAAACATTCCCGCCAGATGATATTTGTCAAAGCAGCCACAGGTCCACATGAATTCAAGCGATGGAGAAATAGACTCCACTTCTTAATGGAAGAATACTTGCCTGGTTCCAAGATTTAAGCTGTAATAATCCACACAGTAAGCTGTTTTCAAGGCAAAGTGACAGTAACCAAGACAGTCTTCTATTGGTATTATAATACACATGAAGATCAGTAGAAAAAAATGGGTCCAGAAGTAGACCCATACATTTATTTACATTTGACTGACCTTTGACAAAGGTGCAAGAAAGTACAGTCTTTTTGACACATGATACTGGAGCAACTGACTATCCACTTAGAAAAATATTTAATATTGATGCATAACACGAAATCTAATTTTGTAATACACAAAATTTAATCTGAGACAGATCATAGACTTAAATATAAAAGCAAAAACTATAAAGCTTCTAAAGGAAAACATGGAAAAATATTTTTGTGATCTAGCTGTAGGTATATTTCTTAGACAAGACCTGAAAGCAATGCTAGGAAAGAAAAAAATGATAAATTTGACTTTCTCCTTCTGCTAATCAAAGATACAATAAAGAAAATTAAGGGCTCATTTCCATAGATGGAAAAAAGCATTTGACAAAATGCAACATCCATTCATGTTAAAACCTTCAACAAAGTAGTAAAGTTCAGAGGGAACATACTTCAACATAATAACAGCCATATATGG
Organism: Panthera uncia; assembly: GCF_023721935.1. Lineage (NCBI taxonomy): Eukaryota > Metazoa > Chordata > Mammalia > Carnivora > Felidae > Panthera > Panthera uncia. The sequence goes on from NC_064808.1 coordinate 100,827,621, forward strand.
AAAACCCACAGCTGACATCATAGCCAATGGTGTACAACTGAGACCTATTTCCCTAAGGTCAGGAATAAGACAAGGATGTCCACTCTCACCACTTTTATTCAACATAGTACTGGTAGTCCTAGCTACAGAAATCAGACAAGAAAAAGAAATAAAAAGCATCCAAATTGGTAAGGAAGAAGGAAAACTTTCACTATTTGCAGATGACATGATACTACATACAGAAAACCCTAAAGACTCCACCAAAAAACTACTAGAAGTGATCAATGAATTCAGTAAAGTCTTAGGACACAAAATCAACATACAGAAATCATTGTATTTATATACACTAACAATGAAGTCACAGAAAGAGAAATTAAGAAAAAAGTCCCATTAACATTTGTACCAAAAATAATAAAATACCTAGGAATAAACTTAACCAAGGAAGTAAAAGACCTCTACTCTGAAAACTGTAAAACACTGATGAAAGAAATTGAAGATGATACAAAGAAATGGGAAGATATTTCATGCTCATGGATCAAGAGAACAAATACTGTTAAAATGTCCACACTACCCAAAGTAATCTGAAGATTTAATGCAATCCCTACCAAATACCAACAGCATTTTTCACATAACTAGACTAATCCTAAAATTTGTATGGAACCACAAAAGACCCAAATAATCAAAGCAATCTTGAAAAAGAACAAAATGAAGTATCATATTCCAGATTTCAAGATATACTAAAAAGATGTAGTAATCAAAAATATGTTACCAGCACAAAAATAAACACATAGATCAATAGAACAGAACAAAAAGCCCAGAAATAGACCCACAACTACACAATTTTTGAGCAAGGAGGAAAGACTTCTTTACAATATACAATGGGAAAAAAGACAGTCTTTACAACAAATGGTATTGAGAAAACTAGACAGCTACACACAAAAGAATGAAACTAGACCACTTTTTTATATCATCAACAAAAATAAATTCAAAATGGATTAAAGACTTAAATGTGAGACCTGAAACCATAAAAATCTTAAAAGAGAGAACAGGCAGTAATTTCTCTGATACTGGTTGTAGCAACATCTTTCTAGATATGTCTCCTGAGGCAAGGGATACAAAAGCAAGAATACACTATTATGACAACATCAAAATAAAAAGCTTCTGCACAGCAAAAGAAACAATCAACAAAAAACAACCTATTGAATGGGAGAAGATATTTGCACATGACATATTTGATAAAGGGTTAGTATCCAAAATATATAAAGAACTTATACAACGCAATGCCAAAAAAGCCCCCAATAATCCAATTAAAAATGGGCAGAAGACATGAAGAGACATTTCTCCAAAGAAGACCTACAGATGGGCAACAGACACATGAAAAGATGCTCAACATCACTCATCAGGAAAATGCAAATCAAAACTATAATGAGATATCACCTTACATCTGTCAGAATGGTTAAAATAAAAAACACAAAAAACAAGAGTTGACAAGGATGTGGAGAAAAGGAACCCTCATGTACTGTTGGCAGGAATGCAAACTAGTACAGCCACTGTGGAAAACAGTATGGAGTTTCCTCAAAAAATTAAAAATAGAATTACCATAAGATCCAGTAATTCCACTACTGGGTATTTACCCAAATAATATGAAAACACTAATTCAAAAAGATCTATGCAGTCCTATGTTTATTGCAGCATTATTGACAACAACCAAATTATGGAAACAACCCAAGTGTTCATCCACAGATGAATAAAGAAGAAGTGGTATGTATATATTATATTATGTATACATAATATATACATACACACAATCAATGTTACTCAGTCATAACAATGAATGAAATCTTGCCATTTACCACAACATGGTGGATCTAGGGAGTATAATGCTAGGTGAAGTAAGTCAGAGAAAGACAAATACCATATCATTTCACTCATATGTGGAATTTAAGAAACAAAATAAATGAACAAAGTAAAAAAGAGACAAAAAGCAGACTCAAAAATAGAGAGCAAACTGATGGTTACCAGATGGGGGTGGGTGGGGGGATGGGGGAAATAAGTGAAGGGGAATAAGAGTACACTTATCATGACGAGCACTGAGTAATGTATAAAACTGTTGAATCACTATATTATACACCTGAAACTAGTATAACACTGTATGTTAATTATATGGGAAATTTTAAAAAAAGGAAAAAAATGAAAATGCCACAAATCGAGAGAAAACATTTGTACATGTATATATGTGTATATATATGCATATTGTATATTTTACATATACGTGACAAAGGACTTGTATAAAAACTATAAAAAAAAACTTTTACAGGGGTGCCTGGGTGGCTCAGGTGGTTAAGCAACCAATTTTGGCTCAGACCATGATCTCATGATTTGTGAGGTCGAGCCCCACATTGGTCTCCCTGCTGTCAGCACAGAGACCACTTTGGATTCTCTGCCCCCTCTCTCTCTGCCCCTCTTCCACCTCTCTCTCTCAAAAAAAAAAAAACAAAAAAACAAAAAAACAAAAAAAAAACCAAAAACAAAACAAAAAAAAAAAAAACAAACAAAAAAAAAACATTAAAAAGGAATACTACAACTCAAAAATGAAATGACAACCCAGTTTTAAAATCAAGCAAAAGGGGTGCATGGGTGGCTCAGTCAGTTAAGTGTGCAACTCTTGATCTTGGCTCAGGTCATGATCTTGTGGTTGAAGGGATAGAGCCCTGCATCAGGCTTTGCACTGACAGCACAGAGGCTGCTTGGGATTCTCTTTCTCTCTCTCTCTCATAAATTAATTAATTAATAACTTAATAAAATAAAATAGAGCAAAAGGCTCGAATAGCCCTGTCAGCAAAGAAGGTACTTAAATGTCCAGGAATCATGTGAAAAGATACTCAACATCGTTAGGGAAATTAAAACCACAGTGAGATACCTGGGTATACCCCTAGAATGGCTAAAATTGAGGACTGACAACATCAACTATTGATAAGAATGCGAAGCCATAGGAACTTTTATGTATTGCTGGTGGGAATAGAAAATGAGTATAAAATACTTCAACCATGTTAGAAAACTGTTTGGCAGCTTTTTATAAAGTTAAATACACATATATCCTGTGACCTAGACATTCCACTTCTAAGTATGTGTCCAAGAGAAATAAAGACATGTTCACAGAACACTTATAGACAAAAGTTATTAGCAACTTTACTCATAATGATTCTAAATGGGAAGAACCCAAATGTCCATCAACATGAAAATCAACAAATTATCATACAGTAATACAATAGGATATTGACCAGCAACAGAAAGAAGCTACCAATATGTTCCCAGCATGAATAAATCTCAGAAACATTGTTCCAAGTGAAACTAGCCAGACACAAAAGAATACCATTCAAGTGAAGATCAAGAACAAGCAAAATCACATCAATAGAAATTTTTTTTTTTTTAAGTTGCAGGTAATATGGGAGGGAGAGCTGGGAGACTGGCAACTAACAGACATGAAAGAACTTCCTGGGATTACAGAAATGTTTTCTATCTTGATTTAGGTGGAAACTACATGGGTGTAAACTGTTGTCAAAATCCATGGAACTGTACACTTTAGATTACAAGGTTTTCTTCTTAATTATACCTTCAAACACCTACCCAAAAGTCGGCAATAAAATAGGAAACTCAAAAGGTACAGCAGGCAGAGAAATAGAAAGCATATGGTAAAACAATAGATTTAAACCCAAATCCAGTGACCACTGTATTACATGCAAATATGTCAGATGCTCCAAATAAGAGACAAAGATTTATCTGACTGGATTTTTAAAATTCCAGTGGTTTGCTGTTTAGAAGAGGCACCTCTGGGGGTACCTGGGTGGCTCAGTTGCTTAAGCATCTGACTCTAGATTTCAGCTCAGGTCATGATCTCGTGGTGATGAGATGGAGCCCTGAGTTGGGCTCCGTGCACGTGTGAAACCTGCTTAAAATTCTTTCTCTCCTTCCCTCTGCCCTCCCTGCTCCTGCATGTACTCCCTCCCTCTCTCAAAAAAAAAATAATAATAATAATAATAATTTTAGAAGAAACACATCTAAAACAAAAGCTACAGAAATCCTGAAAGTAAAAGGATATAAGTAACCTACGCAAATTTTAACCAAAGAGAAGCTAGTGGAGCCATATTATTATTAACAGACATTATAGCTAAAGAAATTACTAAGGAAAAAGAAAGATTTCCTAATGATCCAGGTTTCAATTCATCAGACAGAACGCATAGCAATTCAGAATATATATGCATCTGGCTTCAAAATAGTTAAAGCAACTAAGAGGAGAAAGAGGTAAATCACAATCATAGTTGAAGATCTTAACTCACTTCTTTCAGTAATTGATCAAAAAGCAGCTCCCAAATCAATTAAGAATATGCAGTATCTTAACAACACAAAGTATAGATTTAATCTAGTGAACAAACAGAACACTATATCCCCAAGCTGAATACAAATAATTATCAAAAGTTTGTGAAACATTTACAAAATTGATTGTCTGTTGGGCTACAAAACAAATCTCAATAAATTTCAAAAACTGAAATTGTGAATTCATACTCTGACAACAGAGGAGTTAAGCTAGAAATCAACTGTAAAAATATAACAAAACTTTCCATATGTATTTTTCAAATACACTTTCAAATAATCTATAGGTCAAAAATTAATCACACCCAAAATTAGAAAAGATTTTAATTGCAAGGTAGTCAAAACTTGTAGAATGCAGCTAATATAATGCTTAAAGGAAACTTTATGCCTTAAATTAATTTATTACAAAATAAGAAAGGATTAGAAGAAAACAGTGATGTAAGTTACTCATCCCAATAGGTTAGAAAAAAAGCCTCAGCAAATTAAAACTTGAGCAAGAGGAAAAAAAATGAAGAAAAATACGGGCACAGACATTGATGCAATCGAAACAAACCTAAAATAGGACAAACAGAACCCAAAGCTGGTTCTTTGAAAGGAGTTATAAACTTGATAAATCCTGGACAAAGCTTTAAGAAAAAAAGAAAGAGAAGGTACCAATGTCAGGAATAAAGATGACGTCCTGACATATTGTAAAGAGATATTAAGAGGATTATTATGAGCAGCTTTATGCTAAGAAAGCTTGAAAATTTGATGAAATGGACAAATTCTAGGAGAAACACAACTTACCAAAATTGATACAAGAAAACAATTGAGAATCACATAATTATTTAAGAAATTAAAAATGTAATTGAAAATCTCCTGTAAAGAAAATGTAAAACGTTCCCAGTCCCAACCAGCTTCAACGATGAATTCTGCTAAGTGTTTAATAAAGAAAAATATGCCAATCCTATACAAATTCTTCCAGAGAATAAAGAAGAGGCAGTGTTTCCCAACTTGTTTTACGAGGCCAACATAATCTTTTTTTTTTAATGTTTATTTATTTTTGAGACAAAGAGAGACAGAGCATGAAAGGGGGAGGGGCAGAGAGAGGGAGACACAGAATCCAAAGCAGGCTCCAGGCTCTGAGCTGTCAGAACAGAGCCCAACGCGAGGCTCGAACTCACTGACTGCAAGATCATGACCTGAGCCGAAGTCAGACGCTCAACCGACTGAGCCACCCAGGCACCCCAAGGCCAACATAATCTTAATACCAACTTGACAAGAGCATTATGAGAAAGGAAAACTGTAGGCCACTACTGCACTCAGAGTATAAGAACAAAAGCCTAAACAAAATATTAGCAGATAGAATCAGCAATGTATAAAAGAATAATACATCAGAGCAAACTGGATTTATTCCAGGAGACCAAGGTTAGTTTAACATTCAAAATTTCAATTGCCCTAATTCCCATTGACAGAACAAAAGGGTATGTTTGTATGATCATCTTGAGAGACAAATAGAAAGCAATAAAAGTCATCATCCATTCATCATTAAAATAAACAAAAATCACTTAGCAAAGGAGGAAAAAAAAAGGGAACTTGTTAGCCTGATAAAGTAAATCTACAAGCCAGTAACAAACATTAATAATGAAATGTTGAAAACTTTCCTTTTGATGTAGAGACTGAAAGATGTGAATAACACAATTAGCTGGCCAACAGCACTCCTAGTCCATACTGACTGGAGGTCCTACCCATACAGTAATGCAAGGGGAAAAAAGGCATAGGAATTAGAAAATAAGTTTACAGATATAAGGTCAACATATAAAAATCAATTGATTTCTATCTAGCAAAAGGAAAATCATAAAAAAAAGATTCCTGTTTACGGTATTATTTAAAAAAATCAAGTGTGTGGGGCGCCTGGGTGGCTCAGTCGGTTAAGCGTCCAACTTCAGCTCAGGTCACGATCTCATGGTCCGTGAGTTTGAGCCCCGCATCGGGCTCTGGGCTGATGGCTCGGAGCCTGGAGCCTGCTTCCGATTCTGTGTCTCCCTCTCTCTCTGCCCCTCCCCCATTCATGCTCTGTCTCTCTCTGTCTCAAAAATAAACATTAAAAAAAAACTTTTTTAAAATAAATAAATAAATCAAATGTCTAAGAATAAATCTAATAAATGCTGTATAAAACCTTCATGCAAAGATCTCTGAAATATTATTGAAGGAAATGAAAGGAAACTTAAACAAAAAAGGGGGGGAGAGTCTACCATGCTCATTAACTACAAGACTCAACATTATAAAGATGTATGTTCCTACTAAATTTATGTGAAGAATCAGGGGAATCCAAATCAAAATTCAAAGGTGTTTTTGTGGATCTTGACAAAATGTCATTTTAACATTTATAGGAAATAGGAAAGATGAAGACTCTTATAGAAAAAAGAACAAGGTGGGAAGAACTGCTGTACTATAAAGCGAGATTTATGGTAGCTACATTTACAGTGAGTATAGCACAAGGTACAGAGAGGTTGAATCACTATGTTGTACACCTGAAACTAATGTAACAATGTGTGTCAACTATTCTCAAATTAAAATTTTTAAAAAAGACTTATAAAGCCACACCCATTAAAAACATCGAGGAATTGACACAAGCAGAAACCAATAGATCAACACAACAGAATGACTCTGTAACCCCAAAACAGACCCACAAATAGAGTGATGCTCCACTTTTGACAAAGGTGCCATCACTGAGGTAAAGATTTTTTTCAAGAAATAATTTCCTATATTAACTGGATGTGGGGAGACACTTTAAACTTGACCCCCTACTTCACGCTGTATATAAATACATCATTATCAGGTGGATATGAAAGACACAGACCTTACAGATGAAAATAAAATTACAAGGCTTCTTGAAAAAAATATAGAATATCTTCATGACTTCGTGTCTTACTAGAGCAAGACACAAAAAAGCCACCAAGGATAAAGGAAAATACTGATGAACTGGACATTAAATTAAGAACTTCTGTTCAACGAGACATGAAGAAGCAAGCATCTATGGGCAAAGATTCCACAACACACAAAACTGACAAATATTTCATACCCACAATGTAAAAATATACCTGATGAATCGGTAAGGAAAAGATGGAAAAATCTTGATGGAAAATGGGCAAAAATCACCAACAGGAACATCACAAAAAAAGGATATCAGATTGCCCACTAAATACAGGAAGATAGAGTCGACCTCATTACTCATCAGAGAAATGGAAAAATACGCAAATCAAATACTTCCCAGAATGACTAACATTAAAAGAAATGACCACAATAAGTATTGGCCAAGAGGTGGAGCAAGGAAACCCTCATACAGTACCTGTGGGAGTGAATCCAAGTGTTATGATTCCTTGGGAGAACACTGTGGCTTAGTTTCCAAAGCTAAGCATACATATAATACTATGATCAGCTATTCCACAGGGACACCAAGAGGTGTGTTCAGTAATAGTTATGACAGTTTTTTTGGTTTTTTTGTAATAGTCCCAAACTAGAAACAAACCAAATGTCCATCAACAGTAGAATAAATAACTAATTTGTGGTATTTTCATACAAAAGAGATTGATATGGCAATGAAAATAATGACCTCCAGCCACAATATGTATGTCAGAAACATAACATTGATCAAAACAAGCCTCATACAAAAGCATATAGTATGATTTCATTTTTTATTCTAAAAACTATAGTATTAAGAGATGCCTGATAAGGTGATAAGACTCAAGAAATGGAAGTGATTACCATAAAAATCTGACTAGTGGTTATGTCCAGGTTGGAGGGGAGGATTTTTTCATCTTTTATTTGGATTGATGGTTCTGTGGATGTTTGCTTTGGGGTAATCAATTAAGCTCTACATTTCTGTTTTAAATCACTTTCTGTGTATGTGTTGCATTCAGCAATAAATAGTTAAAAAACAAAAAACAGGACTGGTGACACAAAATCTAGGGAGCCCCAGGGAGATCACCTTCTGGGTAGGTATCAATCTGCTTGTTACTGTTTTGTAGACTGAGTGGTACCCCCCAAAACCAAGGGATTATAACACGGAAATTTAGTGTCAGGATCCAGCCAAGTAAAAGCCTAGCCTGCCATACAAAGTGGATGTCAAACTAGCTGGGTCTTCTTTCTTTCCAAGTGGCTAGGCTGGTGATCAGGTAAACACAAAACCTGCCTGAGAGCAGCTGTGGAGAAGGCTCTGGTGGTTTGGAAGATAGGGCAGTAGATGAGGCTAATTACAATGGTGGCCTCTTTACAGCCTGGACCAAGAACTCCAGCCCAGGGCATTTAGAGCAGCAGAGTAGAGGGAGGCTCCACGAAGTGGAAGGGGGAGGTGCCTGAAGCCCCAGCATAGACACTGGGAGGATAATGCCTCCTCCTCCCACAGCTGGGGAGGGTGCTGCTGAGAGGAGCCAGGGGGAGCTCTAGGAGGCATCTGTGCTTCCTTAGCATCCCAAAGCCCCCGGGATGATGGCTAATTCTGTGTCAACTTGAAGTGGAAATGGGGTGCCCAAATTAAACCTTATTTCTGAGTGTATCTGTGAGGATGGTTCTCGTGGGATGAGCATTTGGATCAGTGGACTCACAAAGCAGATGGCCCTCCTCAACGTGAATGGGCACCACCATCCAATCTATCAAGGGTCTGAAGAGAACAAACAGCAGAGAAAGTAGGGACTCGCCCCTATTTTCCCTGCCTCACTGTTTGAGTTGGGGCATCTAATCTCATCTTCTCTTGCTCTCAGACTGGGACTTACACCATCGGCTCCCCCTGGTTCCCAGGCCTTCTGACTCAGATTAAGTTACACCACTGGCTTCGCTGGGTCTTCAGCTTGCAGATGGCAAGTCGTGGGACTTCTCAGCCTCATGATCACATGAGCTGATTCCTCATAATAAATCTCCTTTTATAAATATCCCACTAGTTCTCTCTAAAGAACCCTGACTAATCCACCCCGTCCACAAGGCATGCTGCCTGCCTTGTCACTGATCCTCTCTCCCTCCTCTGTGTTCCTGGCTCCAGACCTTCTTCCAGGGAAGCTGTGTTCTGTTTAGTTACAGCCTGGGTCCAGAGCTTCCCCCACCACACCATCTTTGTGACGAGGCAGACTCCCTGGTGTGCTGACTTTAGCAGCTGCTGTGCGCCCTGTTTTACCTAGGATGAGGGTGGCATCTGGCACTGGTGAAGGAACTTCTGGATGAAATAATTCCCTAGCTTGGTCTGGTGGAGAAGCCATTGCCTCTAGGGCTATGCTGACCAGGGTTTGCAGCCAAGTTTGGCCACTTCTTGGCGGTGAGCTAGGTCACCTTGGTCAATTACTAGGGATGTGAGTTTTCACTAACATTGCATAGAAAACAGCACCATGTCCAGCATAGAAAGATAGAGAAATTCTATCTTTTATTATTATTACCATCATAAAACTATTCTTAATTATATTTATTAAATTACATATTAGTAATTAGTAATAAAGTATTATCATCATTGGAAGCAGCCTATGCAGAAAGGCACTGTGTACTCCCTGTAGAGAGATGAAGTGAGCCCACTTAGGAGGAGGCAGGAAGCATCAGCCTCTCTACACACTGAACCTTTTGACCCCAGGTCCTGGGACTGTGAAACAGAGTCTGGGTCTCAAGGAGTGAGGGGAGAATCCTTGGGCTGGCACCTTATATGTAGATTTTTCCACAAGAGAAAGTCAAAAGGACATATAACAGGTGTCACCTTTTGCAACCTTCTGTATGTGCCCATATTTTCCATCACTGTCTCCATCATTCCATCATGAACTCCAGCATTGTCAGGGAAACATATTTCCTTTAAAATTATGTTAGAAAAGCATCAGTTTGGATGAATATGCTTGGAAAGAATGACCACCATGGGGCACCTGGATGGCTCAGTTGGTTAAACATCCAACTTCAGCTCAAGTCATGATCTCACGGTTTGTGAGTTGGAGCCCTGCATCAGGGTCAGTGCTGACAGCTCAGAGCCTGGAGCCTGCTTTGGATTCTGTGTCTCTTTCTCTGCCCCTCCCCTACTTGTGCACATGCTCTCTCTCTCTCAAAAATAAATAAACATTAAAAAATATTTTAAAAAATGACCACCATTATTTTCAATGTGAGTATGAGAAGTCATGAGAGGAGGCAAAGGGCACTGGGAGGACCAAAGAACATGAGCAGGAAGAATCACCACTGAGTCTAGGAGGATGGAGATGGCCAGGGCCAGCAGATTCCTCCAGGCAGCACTTGAAGAAAGGGGCTGGGGTAGAAACTGGAGCAGGAGAAGGTGGTAGAGTGTTTGCAAAACTGTGCACCTACAATCCCTTCCATCTACACACATGTGTGCTGCTCTTCCCATCTGGAAGTAGTCTATTTTCCCTTCCCTTAAATCTAGGCTCATCCTGAGACTTGCTTTGATCCACACAACGCAGCTGAAGTGATGCTGCATGACTTCCAAATCCTAGTACGTAAGATGGCTTGCAACTTCTATTTTCACCCTCCTGGGATCCAACCAACATGCAATGAAAGTCATGCTAAACCACCAAATGAAGAGAGGCCATATGGAGAGCAAGAATGGCCCAGCCAGGCTCAGCTGTTCCAGCCACCTCAGCTGAAACACCAGGTGTGAGCAAAGCCACCAAGGATGTTCCAGCCCACCCGGCTCCCAGGGGTAGGCAGCTGCCTGAGTGGCCCTAGCCAACACCATGTGGAGTAGAACTGCCCAGCTGAGCCTGGTCAACCCACAGAATCATGTAGAAATAGTAAATCCTTGCTGCTTAAGCCACTAAGTTTGGCCTTATGTTTTATGCAGCAATAGATAACAGAATTCAACTCAAGCTATCTCTCAGACACCGAAAGGCTGCTCAGTTAATATCACTATTTCACTGGCTTCAGAACATAATGCTTATTGATCTTTTATGCTTTTAATAAAACTTCTGTTTTAAATATACACTGTGGCCAGCGTGCTTGCAAGTGGGAAATCGGTGCCAATAACAGGGCCTTCCCACATGTTTCTAATCAGAGATGAGTCAAGGAAAGAGTGTCATAAACAGTGATGGGTACTATCATTTATTGAGTGCCTCCCTTGGGACGGGCCTTATATGGGATGCTTTACAGTCATTATTCCATTTTGCCCTTCAGGGGAAGGAACTGTAAAATGTCTCACTTTACAGATGAGTAAACTCCTGAGAGTTATAAAGCAGAAGCATTTGCCTGGGGCCAAACCATGAATGAATGGTAGAGTCAGTATTTGAACCCAGAGCTCTGAGTACTTGACCTCCAAGCTACTGCCTTTCTTAAACCAGAATATCCTAGTTCTTTGGTTTCAGCTGCCTCTTCTGATTGTGGGAGGGGGGTTGGGAGCTCCCAGAGATGGCCCCTTGGAGAATTTCTTTCCCTCTCTGGAAGAGACTGCTGGCCCAGGAGGCCTAGCATGGAGGCAGGGATGAGTATGTCTTTCAGGCCACTGGGGCACCTGGCATGAGAAGGCACAAGGGCTCTCTCTCCCCAGAAGCAGCACATTTAACATTATGCAGTTTCACATTCTGTGCTCTTTATTTCCAAGAACGGAGCTTCCCCTTTGAAAGCCAACAGTAGCCCCAGGCCACTCAGAGAGGAGCTCTGTGGAGTTTCCCCTTGTCCTAGAAGGAAAGAGCTTCATTTCTACCCTCTTTTAATCTTGGAAGCCTTCCTGCGAGAGTTTAGCTTTGGAAGAAGTGAGGGAGGCAGCTGGATGAATGTTAAGTAGGACATTTTTAGTTTGAACAGTGACTCTTGAGACACTGCAGTGAAAATCTCAGTAAAGTGAAGAAGGAAGAAATAGTTTGTGTTGTGTGCAGCAAATTACAATTCAGAATAATTTTGATGGGTTTCAGTGTTGAGCCAAAATCAACATGATAACCTTTAGCAGAAATAAATGTAAACTCCCAAATGTAGATGCCAACGGTCATTTAAACAATTTTAGGGTGGGGAAGAGCTGACTTGAAAGCAGTTCATGGGAAAACTAATTGGGGTATGCTGGAACACACAAGAACTCAGAATAAACCAACAGTGAAGAGCAGCTGCAAAAAGATCTAAACCCATCTTGACTTGCACAAATATGTGTTAACTGTGCCACTCCAGGTTGAGAGACATGAAAATGACCAAACAGAAAGTCTGGGTAACCCTCTTTTAAACAGATGCAGTCTGGGCTTCCAGGGAGAGTACAGATAGCTTGTACTTTGCTCCAACTGTGCTCCCCCAGCCCTGACTGGGATCAGTCAGATTCAAAGGAACTGAGTCATCTTATAAAACGATGAAACTTTTGGGGCACCTGGGTGGCTCAGCTGGGTAAGCGTCTGACTTCCACTCAGGTCATGATCTCACAGTTTGCGAGTTCATGCCCCGCTTCAGTCTTTGTGCTGACAGCTTGGAGCCTGGAGACTGCTTCAGATTCTGTGTCTCTCCCTCTCTCTGCCCCTGATCCACTCATGCTCTATCTCTCTGTCTCAAAATTAAACATTAAAATAGATAGATAGATACAGGGCGCCTGGGTGGCTTAGTCGGTTAAGTGTCCAACTTCAGCTCAGGTATTGATCTCTCTGGTTCGTGAGTTCAAGCCCTGCGTTGGGCTCTGTGCTGACAGCTCAGAGCCTGGAGCCTGCTTCAGATTCTGTCTGTCTGTCTCTCTCTCTCTCTCTCTGTCCCTTCCCCGCTCATGCTCTGTCTCAAAAATAAACACTAAAAAAAAAATTCTTTTTAAATAGATAGATAGATAGATCAGTACATGAATGGATGAAACTTTCAAAAGAAGTACTACACCCTGGCATCTGAGTGTGGTGTCTCTTTTCTGTCTGTCCTGACCAGGGCTTGCTCCCAGCCATCTCTCCCTCAGATGGTCTTCCTCCTCCCTCCTCTAAGATTAAGGTCCTAGGACCACAGATCCAGCCCAAGATGACCTGAGCTTGGAGGCCAAGGCCATTCTACTCTTCACAGCAAGGTCTCACTCTCTTTTTGCTCCTTTTCTCCTGCTGCCGTAGGTGGGGTTGGATCTGCCCTTTCTCCTGTTGGAGGCCAAGACCTGGGACTCAAGTGTGAGTGCTCAGAAGGCAGAGACCCAGTTAAACTCCTGGGTCTGTCCCAGTTCTGGATGTAGGTGGACTCTGGCCACTGCCCTGGCAAAAGGAGTTGTCTACCCTTCTGGAACCTGGCTCTGTTGAGCTCTGCACAGGGGTCAGCGGATACTCCCCTAATTAATAACAGTCTGCTTCATCTATGCATACGTTTTCTTTGGGAAACTACTATGGGTGGAACAGTGTCCCTGGCAAATTCATGTGAACCCCTAACCACCCCCAATGTGACAGTGTCAGAGGGTCTTTGTGGGGGTGATCAGATTTAGATGAGGTCATGAGGGTAGGGTCCTCCTGATTTAATTAGTGTCTTCTATGAAGACCTCTTTCTCTTCCCCCCACCTTCCCCACCACGTAAAGACATAGCAAGAAGGTGTCCATCTGCAAGCTAGGAAGAGGACATTTGCCAGTAACCAAATTGGCTGGCCAGCACCTCAATCTGGGACTTCCCATCCTCCAGAACAGTTAGAGACAAATGTCTGTTGATTATGCCACCCCTTCTATGGTTATTTTGTTACAGCAGCCTGAGCAGACTACTAACAAAACTCATTCTATCTCAATTTACAAAAGGGAGGTACTTTATAAGAAAGAAAGAAATCAACCAATCTATGGAGATAAGAGATGATTCGAGGGCCATGTCATCTGCCATGACAATGTGATCTCATAGCATCGATGCAGTCATTATTCCTAACACAGATGGGCTAGAGAGTAGTTGGAGGGAAGCTTTCTGGCAGGAGCGATGTGAGACCATGGCATATGAGAATGATTTGGGGGCTGGGAAAGCTAACCTTGGCCTGAGAGGAGGGCCGGGGCACCAAGGAAATCCTCTCACTGGGGCCATTGCTTAGGATGAAGGTGGGGGGTTGGCTGCTCCCTGGTTCAAAGCTGCTTGGAGAAGCAAGCTGCTCACCAGACACTGGGGAACAACTAATGGCAACATCTTCTGGGTGAGAAGCTAAGAGGGAAAAGTTAGAAGAAAGCGAAGTGTTGCAAGATAGTAAACAGGAAACTTCAGTGAGGCTCCTGGTTACCATGTTGGCAAGGGGGGCAGAGTTACAGACCATGGACTATGTCGTATAGAAAAATAGAATTTTGCAACCTCACCATTTTTGGTTTCTTGGTCAGCTCTGGTCAATAAAGCGGAATAACTCCTCGTTTCTTCTGCAACGCTAGGGGTGGGGACGACCCATTAAACACAACAGAGGGAACTGGAGGGACTAGGTTCCACTTTTTACTGACTAGATTTTGGGCAAGATATTCCAGCTAGAGTGGGCAGAGGCCCCCTGGAAGCAGAAGAACAGGCTGAGGCCAGGGCCCATGGGGAAGAAGAGATGAACAACAGTGACAAAGAAACAGGGTAGTGTCACTGGGGTAGCACAATTGGCTGAAGTGGCAGAAAGGCCATCCATCTCACATACCTGCAGGGCTATCCTTAGAAGGTGGACCCATGTGGGAGAGTGGGGACCAGTCAGTAAAGTCACAGGAAGGTAATGCTGGATTTCACCTGGGCAAGACATTGCTAAGCCCCAGAGCTGTGCAGCATAGCAGGCTATGCCTCTGGAGACGGTGTGCTCCTAAACACTGGAGTTGTTGAGAAGCTGACCAGGATGAGAGGTTGGGGTAATACTAGAACCTCTCCAGAGTTTCTTCCAGCAATGAGCTAAGAAAAACTCCCTCATGGAAACCCAATGACCAACCTCAGCTCTCTGGAGCAGGCATGAGAGAGGTACTATGTGCAGCTGTATAACAATGATTATAAATGCCAGAGAAACATCCAACTTTCTTTCTGATGATCATTTTCTTTCCAACTCATCTAGAGTTGATGTCATCTGGTAATTGGACAATCATTGTGGCCTGCTGCCTACCTGGCCTGGTCTCCCTGCCTAGTCTCTGCTTATCAGCTGGGCTCATCTACAGGAGTTATAAGCAGAAAACTCTGATATGAAATGAGGGAGGCAATTTCATTCATTCACAAAGATGTGGAGGGTCTTCTCTAAGCACTGTGCCATGCACCAAAAGTACATAGAGGAAAGAAAGCCCCCATTTTCAAGAAGCACACAGTCCATAGGCAAGGTGGCCATGTGGACAACAGACCATTGGAATTCAGTTACTCATTTGATGAATGTTTGCTGAGTACGGGCTCTCTGATAGGCACTGGAGATTTAGTAGGGGCAAGAAAGACATGGTCTCTGCTCTTGGAGAACATTCTAGAATATTCCCATGGGGGAATTAGACAACACACAAGTCACACATAAAGGAGATCATGACCCAATGTGCAGAGTGCCATGAAGGAAATGTGAAAGGTGAAGGAATAGAGGTAGGACTGCTTTAGAAAGGGTGATGGTGGGGAGAACCTCCCCCCAAAAAAAGACAATTATGTTTCCACCTGAAGCTTGGGAGGTAGCCAACTAAATGAGGATGATACGGCAGAGGATTCCAAGTAAAGGGGACATGTACCACAAAGGCAGGGAAGAGCGTGTTGTGAAATGAAGCAGAAAGAACATCTCTGTCCCAGCTATGGTAGGGAACGATAGGACATGGGCTAGCATAAGATGAGGTAGGAAAAAAGGCATAAGGAAGATGCTACAGGGCTTTGTGGGATTTGAAGAAAGATTTCATTCTAAGTTCAGCTCAAGATCAGCAGACCCAGTTTGGGGAATAAGGATTTTAGAAGAGCCAACATCCAGATCGGCTAGGATCTCAGTCGCCAGGACTCTGATGCCCTACTGAGAGTGTGACCTGCCCCTCTTCTGCTCGGCCTCCTGGCTCTGGCCTGCCTTCATGGAGGAGCAAAAGGAGATGGGCTTTTCCATGGGAGGGAGGAGCCTGGATGCTTTGGAGTCTGCCAGGCAAGGGTCTCTGAAGGGATCGGAGGTGGCTCAAGAGACAGCAGAAAAAGAAGGTACTTGTGAGACAAGATCTAGGACTCTGTGTCACCTGGTCCCATTCTCCTGGCAGTCACTGATGGGGCTCTTTCTCTCTCTTCTACTACCTCTTGCCCTTCCAATCTTCCCAGAGGAGAGAGAGCTGTAGAATTCCTCCAGGAAGGTTGCTTTCTTGGAAGGCCTGGGCTTCTCAGAGCCAGTGCTACTGCAATAACATTTACCACATCAAATCTGGAAAGGAAGAAGCATGGGAAGCTGGGCCAGGCAGAAGGCAGGAAACTTGGGAGCTTCTCTGGTTTAATCTTTTCTTCTGTTTTATTTTTAAAAATCCACTTTGCAAAGATATATGGTCTCCAAGTTTCTGAAAAGGGAAGCAGCAAAGAAACTCCTTCTGGTGTGAATGAAAAGAATTACATAAACCACAGTAAATTTAGTATGAAATTACATTGCCAGCCCCAGAGGAGAAAGTTGCTTTTCCATCCTGCATTAGCCATGTTCAAATATCCATTATCCTGAGTTCCCAGGCTGTCCACACTTGAAGGGACACAGTGGTATGTAGGCCTGGCCCACCTCATAGGATGGAAGCTGCTAGAATATGTTAATTATTTGACCTTCCTTAAGGGTGTTGGGTTTTTACAGAAGTTTCTCTTTGTATTTATATACTTGTGTCTTCTTTACTTTCTAAACTGGGACTTGAGCTCCTGCTGATTCCTGGGCTCCATTAGATCAGAATTTTCCTGCTTTTGGTGATTTTCATAGTTCCAACACTTCCTGACATCCTAGGAGGAGCACAAGGAGGAAGCTTCTAAGCTGAGAGAGCTCAGTGCTTCAGATATGGGTTTCAAGTCTAAGGTCTGCCAGGTTCCAGCTATATGACCTTGGGCAAGTTATTTAACATCTCTGTTTCCTCACCTATAAAATGGTAACAGTAGAAACCTTCTCAGTTACCTCAAAGAACTGTTGCGGAGTTTAGCTGAAGAAATGTATTTGTAACACTCCTGGCCCATAGTGATTTTTCAACAAAAGTATAGTCAACTCCTATTTCAATTGTTCTAATAGTATCTATTGTCACCCTCTTGAGATACTAATTTTCCTCCAAAGGATGGTGAGTGTGTGGCCCTCACAGTGTGGAGTCCCAGCTAAACATACTTCATTCATCTATTAAATAAAAATTTATTGAGCTCTTGGGGAGCCTGGGTGGCTCGGTGGGTTAAGCGTCTGACTCTTGATTTTGGCTCAGATCGTGATCTCATGGTTTGTGAGTGTGAGCCCTGTGTCTGGCTCTGTGCTGACAGCCCAGAGCCTGCTCAGGATTCTCTCTCTTCCTTTCTCTCTCTGCCCCTCTCCTGCTCACACACTCTTCCTCTCTCAAAATAAATAAACAAACATTAACAAAAAATGTTGCTCTCTTATAATATGCCCAGAGCTGAAATAGATTCTGCTGATAAAAAGAAAAATAAGACACTGTCCCTGTCCTTCCTCCATCTTAGGGAGAAGAATAGCAGTACATAGGGTCAATACAAGAGACTAAGCATCTTTTGTTTGGGAGACCTGGCATTTCCTAACAGGACTATTGCCTTACTGAATGAGCTCAAGTTCTAAACCCAGTTGGACATTTGACTGCTTTTTCCCACCCTTCCCACATTTTCTGGGAAAGAAGAACAGATTATAGACAATAGAGCTCATTTTCTTTCCCATCTGAGTTATACTACAGCTAAATTTTGTGACCCTTTTTCACTTATGTTATGCCCAGCACCTAGCACAGTGCATAGCACCAAAGTGACACTTGATAAATGCGACAGGTCCACGTGGTATAAAACAAACAGTGAGGAACAACAAGTCCTATCTGCCTCTTTGGGTCCCATTTCCAAAAGCCATAATCAAGTCAATGTGCATTTTTTGTATCCAATACAGACCTGGGCCCTTGCCCATTTGTTCCCTGTTCTTGATGCCTGGACCACACTCAGACCCTCAATGCTCTGGAGGAGGGGAGAGAGGCAACAGCCCTCTCTGGACCTGGTGCCAGCATCCATTCTGTGGCTGGGAACTTGGTTTATTTTAAACCAAGTTCCCGATGACAAATCAACTCTGTGTCCTCACAGGTCCCCACCCTGGCCACACACACACTCCAGACACACACAGCTGAGCTGAGATGCCATGTGGGAGCTTTCAGAGGGCAAGGGTCTTGGCTCTGGTTCCATGATGGAGAGGAGCTGGGGGTGGGGTGAGAAAGACCCACGTCTCTCCTGGGGAGAGACTTTACCAACATGTGTAGCCAGAATCGACTGTCCCCTTGGGGCAGAGACAGATGGGGAAGGACAGTTCCTGATCTCAACCAGAGAAAGATTTTATTTCTCACAAGTCTCATGATTTCTCTTGGGTGTGTGTGATAGTCTGTGTCGCCTGCCTGGGGCAGGTGGGAATGTAGGGAGGGCAGGGTGCTGAGCTGTGTGGATGACATCATGGCAGGAGAGGGGAGTGCTGCGGTATCACAGACATGTGGGGACTTCCTGGGTGAGAAGTCTGGAGGAGGACGACAGAGTTCGGGATCCTATTTCTGGCTTTAATAACAGCTCTGGTGACAACCAGCCACATGAAAGGGATGCAGGCAGGCGGGTCTGTCAGGGAACAGTGGCACCTCCTGCATGGAATGAGGGTTTTCTATGAGGTCTTGGTGGCCTTTAATGCAGGGGTGGGGTGGGGAATGTGGGATGCATTTTTAGTCGTGAGAAGGCGCAGATGCATGAAAAAGAATGGAACGTGGTAGAAAACTGGTGCCAACCAGGGCTTCAAAGCAGCCGCTGAAACACGGCTGAGCAGACTATGTGAGTACGGTGGAGTGGGCAAGACTAGACACCCTGCCACCTCCTTGCTTATGTCCTTGGGAGATTTTCTTAACCTTTCTGGGCCTCAGTTGCCTCTTCTGTAAAATAGGGATAACAATAGCACTTTCCTGGCAGGACTGTCAAGATTAAATAACACATACTTGTAAAGACTAGAACGATGCTTTTCCTGTAGTATGTGCTCAAGAAGTTACCTTGTAAAGATTAAAATGATACTTTGCATGTAGCAGATGCCCCAAGAAAAGGTGACAATTCTTCTGGTGGAAAGAAGCACTGGAGTAGGAAGGACAAAGAAGACTCGGTTTTGGTGCTGACCACCAGTGACCAAGTCCATGTCTCTTTGGGCCCTGGTTTCCTCATTTGCAAAAACAAAATATGGGACTAAATAACATCAACCTTCTCTTCCACCTCTACCATTCCAACACCCTGACCTTGACTTTGTCGTCTCTGTTGAGTTGATACAAGTCCGCTTTTCTGCAAATTATCTTGGGCATGCCAGTGTCTACAATTCCAGCATTAGAGGTGTAAGTCTTTGAGTGAAGTCTTTAATCTTCTGCTCCCTTCTTCAGAGAAAATAGATCCTGGGAGTGGTCGGTGGATATTAAACGAGTAACACATGTGAAGGAATTAATTCCTCCAAAAATAAATGGTCCCTGAGTAACAGCAGGCCAGATAGTATGGCTCAGAAAGAGAAAAATGAGGAATCATGAATCTAAATTTCTAGTATACAATGTTGTGTAAGATAGTCGCTGTTCTAAGTGACTGTTATAAGAAAACATAAAGACAAAAGCAATTAGAGCATGAATAATCTATTAGATACAATGAATAGAATATGAAGGAAACAAGGGTGCCTGGGTGGCTCAGCTGGTTGAGCATCCAACTTCAGCTCAGGTCATAATCTCACAGTTTGTGAGTTCGAGCCCTGAATCAGGCTCTGTGCTGACAGCTCAGAACCTGGAGCCTACTTCAGATTCTGTGTCTCCCTCTCTCTCTCTCTGCTCCTCCCTGCTCATGCTCTGTCTCTTTCTCTATCAAAAATAAACATTAAATAATTATTTAAAAAATATGAAGGAAACAAAATCATTGAATAGGAAACTAAGGGAGGTGGTGACTAGGTGATGGATGAGTTCTTGAGGTTCTGTCCATACCTCTAAGGGGGCCTTCGGTCATTCATGCTTTCCTGGGGATGGACATCTGAATGTCCCAGGTAGAGCCTGTCCTTCCTGGGCATCTTGGAAATCCTATGGCCTCTGGAGTGAAAGCTTAACTGGTCTTCCACAGAAAGCTCAGGGAAGGAATGTTACATAATGATTCAGAGGAGCGCTCCCTGCCGGGCATTGCAAATTGAGCTCAGACAACGATCTAGAGTCATCAGGCAGAAATTGGAGTGACTCAGAAGACAGAATTCTTGTCATACAACCAGAGGCTGAGTACCCAGCAACTTGTCCAGAGAGTGAGGAGAAGGGAGTGGGCGGGAGGGAAGGGAAGAGGCATGTGGGAACTCTAATGGCTTATCGCCTGGATGCCGCCTCTCTACAACTCTATCCCAGGAAAAGACACCAGTGGTAGAAGTGGATCCTAGGGTCACTGTTCAGATGTGAAGGACAGGAAGAAGCCAAGGAAAGTGAGATTCTTTTAAATATTCTCGGTCTCCCCTCACTGGACAGAAATCCAGGGTAGCAAAGTAGTCTTCCCTCCCCTCCTGGCAAAGTATGGCACAGACCACAATCCAGCTGATGAAGATCTGTCCCACACAGGAATCTCAAAAGAGGGTAATGGTTTAGAAGTATTCATATATTTATTCACTCATTCCTTTATCCACATTTATTGAGATTCTACTATTTACCAGGGGCTTAGGACACATAGAGAAATCAGCCCCTATCCCTGGCAGGTGACACACACAATACAGTGTAGAGTGGTAAGACAGGGGGAGGCCAGGAGCATCTGCCAGATCTGAGGCTTGGGCAAGACCATGCTGATCAAAATCTTAAAGAAGGAGGCGGAGGAGTAACTGGGTGGGCGACGAAGTTGTGAGAGGACCTTTTGGGCACATAACACATAAACGAAAAGGAGAAGAGATGTAGAAGATCATGTGTGCATGGGGAACTAGATGTGCAGGGTGCACGTGGAGTGTCAAGAAGCAGAAGCTGGAAAGTTCTTGAAGGGCTGCACGCCATGTAGGGGAGAAGGGTATGGGCAGGAGAGGGACTGGTCAGCACTGCCCTTAGAGAGAAGGTGCTGCTGTTGTGCGGGGATTGCATGGGAGAGGGGTGGGCTAGAGGCACCTTAGCAGGCTGCTAGGGAGAGCTGAACTAGGGAGGTGGGTACAAAAAGACAGTCATGAAATATGTAGGATTGTAATCAATAGGACGTGGTACTCACAAGACATATGGATTGAGGGTCAAGGACAAGGAGAAGAGCAGGAAGAGGCAAAATGGGGTGCTGAGAAGAGACAAGGAAGTGACTGGAGGTGTATGGAAGGGACATCTTCTTCCTGTTGGGGGGTGGAAAACTGGCTGTCAATACTCAGAATCATGGACCACAGTCTGGGTTGGGAGGGACCTTCCAGGTGACTTACTCTGACCTCTCTACAGCCATCTCCTCTGCAGCCATCTCCTCTACAACTCCCTCCTGGTGCTCAGCCATCCAGCTTCTTCATTCACTTATGCCTTCAACACCAGATATAATGCACCATGTGCTGGCACTGTACCAGGCCTGGAGGATATGATGGTGTAACAAGGCCAGCAGGGCAGGATGAAGAGTACAGAGAAGAATGAAAACATTGTAAGGCCAGAAAATAAAATTTTAAAGAACAAGGGCTATGTGACATCTTCACTCGCATACCCTAGAGCAGAGATTTCCTGTGATACTGCCCCAAGCTGGGACAAGGAGGCTAGGTGTGTATTAGCACCCCCTTCAGTACGGGGTTCAAGCTTCCCTTGGAAGGAAATATGACTTTGGCAAGACCATCCATAAAAGGCTGAGGGCTGTCTTCCGGCAGCACTTCTAGCAGTCGGGACATTGAGTCATTTGTTACTAAGGAAGACCCGGGTGTTGCATCCCAGTGCCCAGCACAAAAACTATGGATCTGAGAGTACCCTGAATGTGTTGACGTGTGTCTATTGGTGTGTGTGTGTGTGTGTGTGCGCGCGCGCGCGCGCGCGCGTGTGTATGCCGGTATATCTGTTAGTGTGTCTGTGTATAGGGCTGCCCTTTCTTGGATCAGGAACTGTGACAGCTCTGCAGGGGACTGGGAGTTAAGCCCTGCTCTCTGCCACCTGGTCATCCACACTGCCTTGGTGGACCCTCCAATCCCTTCTTGTGTCCTGTCCAATTTGGGCCTGATGAAAAGGTGTGGAATATGGGATTCACAGTGGGGCAAAGGGGTGTCTGTGGACTCTCTATTAAGAATCTGTTTCTATTCTCACTTACTGAGAGAGCATGAGAGAGGAGACAGGACTATCCTATAAGATTCCCTTGTGCAAATTAGAAAAAGCACTCCTTGCTAGTGGTTGCCATGCGAATGAATGCACAGCATGGCCAGCAGACTGGACCAATTCAGCCCCCACTAGACTCCTCTACTGGCCACCCTCAAGGGTCATCTTATCTGGACTATATTTCCTTAGCCATGATGGCATGAATAGGGCTTTGGAGGCTATGTCTTCCTGAGGTATTCTTTTCCATCCCCAAGACCTGAGCTTACTATCACTGTCAGAAATCTGGATGACAGTACCTTCCCTGAATCCAGGCTCCTGGTGCTTACTTCTTTCCAAAGGCATCTCAAAGTCTTGGCCCACCAAATTCATGGCAGAGGACAGTGTAAGGATGACCTTGGAGAGAAGTGATGCAGGTAAGAAATGGAGCATTTCCCAGAGTGCCTACATCCGTCTCCCTCATCAAGGGACACGCATCCAGCACAGTGTTTGCACACAGCATGTCCAATGACCAAATGCAAATAGGAGGAGAAATCAGCAAGAATGAGGATCCATAACCTGACTCCGCAGATATGAGAAAACCAGGTCAATGGATGCTCTGGACCTTCTCACTAAATCCAGGGCAGATTCTATCAGTGGTTCACCTAAACTTTGTAACTTGACACTTCACCAACTAGTTTCTCAAAGAGCCTGTAATCACTGTCACAGAAATAAGACCCCTCTCTTTCTAAAGGTTTATGTGGTTGTATTACCTCACACATGTAATTATTGGCTATGGAAGACTGGAAGGTTATAGGGCAGAGTGGCAGGAAGTTTAGTATTCTTGAATTCCTGAATGCTAGAGCTGTAAGAAGCTTGAGATATCCCATGCAACGCTTCAGCTCAGAGAGTGGGGTAGAATTCTGTCCATCATCTTGATTCAACCTGCAAAATGATTCATGAGAACACATTTGTGCAGGAGATGCCCTCTCTAACTTATCTCCTAATGCCAGCCTACTGCACCCTACCATTGGCCTGGAGGTCATGGGTGCAGTGATTTGCCCAAGATACACAGCTGCTCAGAGACAGGCTCAGGATCGATGCCTAGGGCTCTTAAAGCAGAGCAGTGCTCTCTCAGCCCTAGGAATCTCCTGTTATCTTTTGATCTACATGGACAGGAGGTATGACTGAACATCATGAACTTATTTGTTACCTTGATGAGATAACAGCTTACACAAGCCCTCTTCTGTCCCTTATACATATGCACGTCCACACAGACACACACATGTGTACGCACACACACGAGCTTAGACTCCTAGACTACAAGAAGGGTCTCTAGGTCTTATTTTATCATTTTGGATTCCACCTAACTCAATGGCTGGCAGGCTATTGCTTCTCAATAAATGCTTGTTGAATGCATAAATGAATGATGAATCTTGATGGATATTTATCTTCCCAAGATTCCTTTGGCCTTCACCATAACCTTGATTCAGAGGCCCAATTAGACCATTTCACAAGGGGGAGGGAAGAAGAGGAACAATAAATTTATTAGTACTGTTCCAGGTACTTAAATGTATATCATCTCAGCTAATCTCATTTTAAAATAAATAATCCCAAGTGAGCAGACATGCCTCCAAAGAGGAGTGACCCCACTGTCCCCTGGTGCCCATACACAAGGGCTTTAAATACAGCAGCCTTACGACTCCTGCATCAATTTCTCCTTCCACTTATCCCCAGAAGATCTGAAAAAGAAAACAACATCAGAACTTCTGAAGACCAAAAGCTCAGAATCCTAAGCTTGCAGCCTTCCCTTTTGTGAGACAGAGAAGCAGGAGAATATTAAGAGGAGTGAGTGCAGGAAGCTAAAAATATCTTCAAAGCTTATGTAAATTCGGCGTACAGAGAAGCGCTGGCCTTTGGGCTCCAGCTGTTCTCGGGACTGACTTAGATGCCCTTGACACAGAGATCCAGACATTCTCAGAACCCTCCCACCATTTGTAACCTTTTAAAAATCTTCCTAATTGTGTTCCATGTTCTTTAAATTTATCACCCTTGGGAGTTGAGCTACAATATGCTAATGAGGCCATTGAACAGGCCCAGACGCCCCTCCTCTCCCAGCCTCTTGGGAGAACAGTGCGAGGTCAGAGACATCCATCCTTGGAATAACAGGCGCCTGTGAGAGGGGCTGTACCCCTAACCATTAGCATGTTAATAGGGAAGGAATCAAAAGATCACTCAATCAGCACCCAATGAGGGCATCATTTCAATCAATAGCACAGCTCATAAAAGTCCCGATGCCACTGACACTGCATAAAAACAATTCCTAATTGAGAATTAAACAAACTTTTATCTGATGCAATTCTGAACTTCAGCCTTTAAAATAATGCCAAGTTCAGAAACACATTTGGCCTTGTGATTCAGTCTGGCGGCTTGTGTACATTAGTGGGTATTTTTCCCTCACAGCTGACACTTTCCCTTCCTGGTTCACATAGAAAACTGAGACGGGTGTCACTTTCCCCAAAGGCCACAGTGCTAAGTTAAATGTTTCTGGGTAGGAAGGGGGCTCTAAATGAGCAAATATTAACCTGAGGTGACCTATGGCAGAGTTGGGTCCTGACTTTCCAGATTTGTAACCAACACTTACTAAGTGTAATTCAGCTCTTGGGTACTCAGGATTCTGGCTGCCAGTCTGGGAGACAAGCAGCTTTTAACGCACTGATGACACAGTCTCCCTGACATGAGAGGCATGGCCATGAACCAGGTGGCCAATTAGTCTCAGAAAGAACAGCTCAATATCAACTGTGCTAAATTCAAATGGTCATATTCAGCAGAGGCTATTCAGCATCCAGATGGACATAACTGAATATCTCCCTTCAACAGGGCAATCCATTTCACTCCATGCAGAATCCTCCCATAGCCAGCTCATCCTGCTAGGCCCAGGAAGACCAGGTCGTGGATAAAATTAAGGGTATTCAGCAGGAATATTAAAGTGAAAGCAAGAACCTGAAATCTTCCAAGTCGACACCATCTCACTGTTACATTAGGCGATCACAACTCTTCAAATGTCTGTTGAAAATCTGGTCAACCTTATAAACAAATACAAGCAGCTTCTTTGGAACAATCTTGGCTCTGTCTACAAGGCTTCTGCCACCTTGCAGAGCTAGGCTGATCTCCATGGGAGAAGGCGATAGGTGAACTCCTATAGTGCTCGTACTGAACGTCACCATTGCCTCCTCTTTGTTTGGTTGTTAAGATGTGTGGCCCTCCTCTACATCAACCCTAGCAAGCATTTGCGCATGCAATGCTTACCTCAGTCTCATTACAAAGTACACAGCTAACACATTGGAAGCAGTGCCCCAAGGACCATACTAGCTACTGTTTTCTACATTCAGACATAGCGAATTGTATGCCTACTGGCTGAATTCATCCACAGATGTGTGCGCAGCGTCTCCTCGGCCCCAGTTCTGTCACACACCACATACACAAACACACCACATGCACATCCACACCACACGCACATACACGCCACACAAACACACATATACACCACACATACAGCACACACACTACATTCTTTTTTTTTTTTTTTTAATATATGAAATTTACTGTCAAATTGGTTTCCATACAACACCCAGTGCTCATCCCAAAAGGTGCCCTCCTCAATACCCATCACCCACCCTGCCCCCCCTCCCACCCTGCCCTCCCTCCCACCCCCCATCAACCCTCAGTTTGTTCTCAGTTTTTAACAGTCTCTTATGCTTTGGCTCTCTCCCACTCTAACCTCTTTTTTTTTTTTTCCTTCCCCTCCCCCATGGGTTTCTGTTATGTTTCTCAGGATCCACATAAGAGTGAAACCATATGGTATCTGTCTTTCTCTGTATGGCTTATTTCACTTAGCATCACACTCTCCAGTTCCATCCATGTTGCTACAAAAGGCCATATTTCATTTTTTCTCATTGCCACGTAGTATTCCATTGTGTATATAAACCACAATTTCTTTATCCATTCATCAGTTGATGGACATTTAGGCTCTTTCCATAATTTGGCTATTGTTGAGAGTGCCGCTATAAACATTGGGGTACAGGTGCCCCTATGCATCAGTACTCCTGTATCCCTTGGATAAATTCCTAGCAGTGCTATTGCTGGGTCATAGGGTAGGTCTATTTTTAATTTTCTGAGGAACCTCCACACTGCTTTCCAGAGCGGCTGCACCAATTTGCATTCCCACCAACAGTGCAAGAGGGTTCCTGTTTCTCCACATCCTCTCCAGCATCTACAGTCTCCTGATTTCTTCATTTTGGCCACTCTGACTGGCGTGAGGTGATATCTGAGTGTGGTTTTGATTTGTATTTCCCTGATAAGGAGCGACGTTGAACATCTTTTCATGTGCCTGTTGGCCATCCGGATGTCTTCTTTAGAGAAGTGTCTATTCATGTTTTCTGCCCATTTCTTCACTGGGTTATTTGTTTTTCGGGTGTGGAGTTTGATGAGCTCTTTATAGATTTTGGATACTAGCCCTTTGTCCGATGTGTCATTTGCAAATATCTTTTCCCATTCCGTTGGTTGCCTTTTAGTTTTGTTGGTTGTTTCCTTTGCTGTGCAGAAGCTTTTTATCTTCATAAGGTCCCAGTAATTCACTTTTGCTTTTAATTCCCTTGCCTTTGGGGATGTGCCGAGTAAGAGATTGCTACGGCTGAGGTCACAGAGGTCTTTTCCTGCTTTCTCCTCTAAGGTTTTGATGGTTTCCTGTCTCACATTCAGGTCCTTTATCCATTTTGAGTTTATTTTTGTGAATGGTGTGAGAAAGTGGTCTAGTTTCAACCTTCTGCATGTTGCTGTCCAGTTCTCCCAGCACCATTTGTTAAAGAGACTGTCTTTTTTCCATTGGATGTTCTTTCCTGCTTTGTCAAAGATGAGTTGGCCATACGTTTGTGGGTCTAGTTCTGGGGTTTCTATTCTATTCCATTGGTCTATGTGTCTGTTTTTATGCCAATACCATGCTGACTTGATGATGACAGCTTTGTAGTAGAGGCTAAAGTCTGGGATTGTGATGCCTCCTGCTTTGGTCTTCTTCTTCAAAATTACTTTGGCTATTCGGGGCCTTTTGTGGTTCCATATGAATTTTAGGATTGCTTGTTCTAGTTTCGAGAAGAATGCTGGTGCAATTTTGATTGGGATTGCATTGAATGTGTAGATAGCTTTGGGTAGTATTGACATTTTGACAATATTTATTCTTCCAATCCATGAGCAGGGAATGTCTTTCCATTTCTTTATGTCTTCTTCAATTACCTGCATAAGCTTTCTATAGTTTTCAGCATACAGATCTTTTACATCTTTGGTTAGATTTATTCCTAGGTATTTTATGCTTCTTGGTGCAATTGTGAATGGGATCAGTTTCTTCATTTGTCTTTCTGTTGCTTCATTGTTAGTGTATAAGAATGCAACTGATTTCTGCACATTGATTTTGTATCCTGCAACTTTGCTGAATTCATGTATCAGTTCTAGCAGACTTTTGGTGGAGTCTATCGGATTTTCCATGTATAATATCATGTCATCTGCAAAAAGCGAAAGCTTGACTTCGTCTTTGCCAATTTTGATGCCTTTGATTTCCTTTTGTTGTCTGATTGCTGATGCTAGAACTTCCAGCACTATGTTAAACAACAGCGGTGACAGTGGGCATCCCTGTCGTGTTCCTGATCTCAGGGAAAAAGCTCTCAGTTTTTCCCCGTTGAGGATGATGTTAGCTGTGGGCTTTTCATAAATGGCCTTTATGATCTTTAAGTATGTTCCTTCTATCCCGACTTTCTCAAGGGTTTTTATTAAGAAAGGGTGCTGGATTTTGTCAAAGGCCTTTTCTGCATCGATTGACAGGATCATATGGTTCTTCTCTTTTTTTTTGTTAATGTGATGTATCACGTTGATCGATTTGCGAATGTTGAACCAGCCCTGCATCCCAGGAATGAATCCCACTTGATCATGGTGAATAATTCTTTTTATATGCTGTTGAATTCGATTTGCTAGTATCTTATTAAGAATTTTTGCATCCATATTCATCAGGGATATTGGCCTGTAGTTCTCTTTTTTTTACTGGGTCTCTGTCTGGTTTAGGAATCAAAGTAATACTGGCTTCATAGAATGAGTCTGGAATTTTTCCTTCCCTTTCTATTTCTTGGAATAGCTTGAGAAGGATAGGTATTATCTCTGCTTTAAATGTCTGGTAGAACTCCCCTGGGAAGCCATCTGGTCCTGGACTCTTATTTGTTGGGAGATTTTTGATAACCGATTCAATTTCTTCGCTGGTTATGGGTCTGTTCAAGCTTTCTATTTCCTCCTGATTGAGTTTTGGAAGAGTGTGGGTGTTTAGAAATTTGTCCATTTCTTCCAGGTTGTCCAATTTGCTGGCATATAATTTTTCATAGTATTCCCTGATAATTGTTTGTATCTCTGAGGGATTGGTTGTAATCATTCCATTTTCATTCATGATTTTATCTATTTGGGTCATCTCCCTTTTCTTTCTGAGAAGCCTGGCTAGAGGTTTGTCAATTTTGTTTATTTTTTCAAAAAACCAACTCTTGGTTTCGTTGATCTGCTCTACAGTTTTTTTAGATTCTATATTGTTTATTTCTGCTCTGATCTTCATTATTTCTCTTCTTCTGCTGGGTTTAGGCTGCCTTTGCTGTTCTGCTTCTATTTCCTTTAGGTGTGCTGTTAGATTTTGTATTTGGGATTTTTCTTGTTTCTTGAGATAGGCCTGGATTGCAATGTATTTTCCTCTCAGGACTGCCTTCGCTGCATCCCAAAGCGTTTGGATTGTTGTATTTTCATTTTCGTTTGTTTCCATGTATATTTGAATTTCTTCTCTAATTGCCTGGTTGACCCACTCATTCGTGAGTAGGGTGTTCTTTAACCTCCATGCTTTTGGAGGTTTTCCAGACTTTTTCCTGTGGTTGATTTCAAGCTTCATAGCATTGTGGTCTGAAAGTATGCATGGTATAATTTCAATTCTTGTAAACTTATGAAGGGCTGTTTTGTGACCCAGTATATGATCTATCTTGGAGAATGTTCCATGTGCACTCGAGAAGAAAGTATATTCTGTTGCTTTGGGATGCAGAGTTCTAAATATATCTGTCAAGTCCATCTGATCCAATGTATCATTCAGGGCCCTTGTTTCTTTATTGACTGTGTGTCTAGATGATCTATCCATTTCTGTAAGTGGGGTGTTAAAGTCCCCTGCAATGACCACATTCTTATCAATAAGGTTGCTTATGTTTATGAGTAATTGTTTTATATATCTGGGGGCTCGGGTATTTGGCGCATAGACATTTATAATAGTTAGCTCTTCCTGGTGGATAGACCCTGTGATTATTATATAATGCCCTTCTTCATCTCTTGTTACAGCCTTTAATTTAAAGTCTAGTTTGTCTGATATAAGTATGGCTACTCCAGCTTTCTTTTGGCTTCCAGGAGCATGATAAATAGTTCTCCATCCCCTCACTCTCAATCTAAAGGTGTCCTCAGATCTAAAATGAGTCTCTTGTAGACAGCAAATAGATGGGTCTTGTTTTTTTATCCATTCTGATACCCTATGTCTTTTAGTTGGCGCATTTAATCCATTTACATTCAGTGTTATTATAGAAAGATATGGGTTTAGAGTCATTGTGATGTCTGTATGTTTTATGCTTGTAGTGATGTCTCTGGTACTTTGTCTCACAGGATCCCCCTTAGGATCTCTTGTAGGGCTGGTTTTGTGGTGACAAATTCCTTCAGTTTTTGTTTGTTTGGGAAGACCTTTATCTCTCCTTCTATTCTAAATGACAGACTTGCTGGATAAAGGATTCTCGGCTGCATATTTTTTCTGTTTAGCACACTGTAGATATCGTGCCAAGCCTTTCTGGCCTGCCAAGTTTCAAAGGAGAGATCAGTCACGAGTCTTATAGGTCTCCCTTTATAAGTGAGGGCACGTTTATCCCTTGCTGCTTTCAGAATTTTCTCTTTATCCTTGTATTTTGCCAGTTTCACTATGATATGTCGTGCAGAAGATCGATTCAAGTTACGTCTGAAGGGAGTTCTCTGTGCCTCTTGGATTTCAATGCCTTTTTCCTTCCCCAGTTCAGGGAAGTTCTCAGCTATAATTTGTTCAAGTACCCCTTCAGCACCTTTCCCTCCCTCTTCCTCCTCTGGGATACCAATTATGCGTATATTATTTTTTTTTTAGTGTATCACTTAGTTCTCTAATTTTCCCCTCATACTCCTGGATTTTTTTATCTCTCTTTCTTTCAGCTTCCTCTTTCTCCATAACTTTATCTTCTAGTTCACCTATTCTCTCCTCTGCCTCTTCAAGCCGAGCCATCATGGATTCCATTTTGTTTTGCATTTCGTTTAAAGCGTTTTTCAACTCCTCGTGACTGTTCCTTAGTCCCTCGATCTTTGTGGCAAGAGATTCTCTGCTGTCCTGTATACTGCTTTCAAGCCCAGCGATTAATTTTATGACTATTATTCTAAATTCACTTTCTGTTATATTATTTAAATCCTTTTTGATCAGTTCATTAGCTGTTGTTATTTCCTGGAGATTCTTCTGAGGGGAATTCTTCCGTTTGGTCATTTTGGAGAGTCCCTTGCGTGGTGAGGACCTGCAGTGCACTTCCCCTGTGCTGTGGTGTATAACTGGAGTTACTGGGCGGGGCCGCAGTCCGACCCGATGTCTGCCCCCAGCCCACTGCTGGGGCCACAGTCAGACTGGTGTGTGCCTTCTCTTCCCCTCTCCTAGGGGCGGGATTCACTGTGGGGTGGCGTGTCCCGTCTGGGCTACTTGCACACTGCCAGGCTTGTGTTGCTGGGGATCTGGCGTATTAGCTGGGGTGGGTAGGCAAGGTGCACGGGGGGTGGAGGGGCAGGCTTAGCTCGCTTCTCCTTAGGTGATCCACTCCAGGAGGAGCCCTGTGGCAGCGGGAGGGAGTCAGATCCGCTGCCGGAGGTTTGGCTCCGCAGAAGCACAGAGTTGGGTGTTTGCGCGGAGCGAGCAAGTTCCCTGGCAGGAACTGGTTCCCTTTGGGATTTTGGCTGGGGGATGGGCGGGGGAGATGGCGCTGGCGCCTTTGTTCCCCGCCAAGCTGAGCTCTGCCGTCTGGGGGCTCAGCAGCTCTCCCTCCCTTTGTCCTCCAGCCTTCCCGCTTTCCGAGCAGAGCTGTTAACTTATGACCTCCCAGACGCTAAGTCGCGCTTGCTGTCGGAACACAGTCTGTCCGGCCCCTCCGCTTTTGCCAGCCAGACTCGGGGGCTCTGCTTGGCCGGCGAGCCGCCCCTCCGCCCCGGCTCCCTCCCGCCAGTCCGTGGAGCGCGCACCGCCTCGCCGCCCTTCCTACCCTCTTCCGTGGGCCTCTAGTCTGCGCTTGACTCCGGAGACTCCCTTCTGCTAATCCTCTGGCAGTTTTCTGGGTTCTTTAGGCAGGTGTAGGTGGAATCTAAGTGATCGGCAGGACGCGTTGTGAGCCCCGCGTCCTCCTACGCCGCCATCTTCCGGAACCCACACACACTACATTCTTACACACACACAGACACCCCACACTGTGCTCTTCAAAATGTAGCTTTAAACGGCTTTAGACCTTCTCTTTGCAGGTCACCACAATCCCCACTAAGTCTCATTGCCACACACGTCTTTGGCTTCACTGACTTACCTTATCTGTCTAGACGCTGAGAACATTTGAGTTTGTAAAACCCTGATGGAGTCTGTAAATTTTAAACCATATTTTAAGTTTTATCACCCAGAGGTGTGTGCACTGGAGCAACAGGTAGTTCCTTCTGGGTGACACATTAGGATTATAGCCAGTAGGCAAATTAATAGCAACCTCAGACCATAGAATTTCTTTGACTCAAAAGGTATGGGTGGAGTTGCAGATGGGAATTCTAAGCCCAGCTCCAACTCTTACTTTTCTGTTGCTCTTTTCTAGTGATGTCAATTATAAATTGTCCCTTGATACTCACTGTTTCCACCTCCCGGGACTGTCATGACAGAAGACCACAAACTGGTGGCATAAACAACAGAGATCTATTTCTCAGTTCTGATGGCTGGAAGTCCAAGCAAGATCTAGTTGCCAGGGTTTGATTTCTAATGAAGTTGCTCTTCCCAGCTTGCAGACTACCACCTTATCACTGTGCCTTCACATGTCTTTTCTCTACATGGAGTGAGAAAACACCTTACAAGGACACCAGTCTTATCAATTAGAATTATACTTATGAACTTATTTGACCATAATTACCTCCTCAAAAGCCTGATCTCCAAATAGAGTCACATTGGACGTTAGGGCTTCAACATAAGAATTCTGGAGGAACACAAGTCCATAGAAAGTACTAACTAGAAAGTCCCTATGCAATTGTTGCTAACACCCCTCTGCTTTTGTGCCAACATCAGGGATGACAAGTATTTTAATATTAATTGTATCAATTAATTGTATTTAAGTCCATTAACATATGGACATTGATTATATTAAGTATAGGAATTAATTCTATTAATTACTCGGATCTCACATCTCTGGCAGACATTGCTATTTGATAATGATACTCTTTCCTACTGGGTGTAGGTGAGACCTCAGAAACCTTCTCAACACAGTGGTGCGGCAGCTATTACCAACTGAGCTTGGTTCAGGAGATATGATGAACTTGACAGGTATACTCCACAGGCCTCCTCCATCTTGGATAAGTATATAGGAACTAAATCAAACTCCAGCATTGGCTGGCGCCTACCTGTATTGTGGACCTGCAGCTTTCCACTGTGCTTTCGTGCAAGGCAAAGCACCTGACCCACAGGGACTTTAGGCTGACAAAGCCTTGCTGGAAACTCTCTTTCCTTGATTCTGCATCAAGCAACTAATCCTCTCACAGCCCTTCCCTTGTTACTACAAAGCTCTAAGAAGTTCTAATCCACCTTGCTTCCTGATTTGGGGAGGAGCTGTAGTCTTAGAAATGGTTTCTTCCTGGCTGCCACATAAACACAATTTGAGAATGCTTTTCCTCCACTTTTCCTGGAATTTTAGTCTTGCCGCTTACCTATTCTGTTCTCCAAGGACCTCTGTCCCTGGAGCTAAACTTCCCCATCTCTATCAGTTGATTGGCCCTTCTGTAGAGGAGGCAAAAGAAAGGACTTGCAAGGGGTAAATAGTACCACATTGGCTCTTCATAGAAATGTCTTCAGAGAAATAGGAATTAACATTATTAGCTTAGTTTCAATCAAAGAACCATATAAAGAATGATATTAAAAAATAAATTAAAAACTAAAAAATTTTTAAAAATGATATTTGGTCTTTCATAAGGTAAGTTTTGAAGGTGCTCTTCATATTATTATTCCTTGAGTTTTTTCTTGCATTAAATGCCAGGGAAGCAGACTGTTCCTCCTGATAAATGGGACAATCTGCTTCCCCAGCATTTAAATCAAGGAGGAACTCAAGGGATAATTAATAAACCCATCATGTTTTCCTACTTTCCTTGGCTGCCAATAAACTCACAGTGATGTTTTGTGTTCAATGGCCATTATTATTCTCAGCTGAAGGTTTCTGATTAACTATTTTCCCCTTTCATTGCTAGACTCTCTTACCCTTAATGTGTATGTGTCTTCTATCTAAGCCATCTCTTCCCTTATGAAATAATTGGGGGTACTTTTAATAAATAATACATAAGAAGTTGAGTCAGGGACAGATCACCAGAGAACTGGGCTTTCAGCCCAATTCAGTCCACCAATCATCTGTTGGCCACCATTACTGGGTGCTCCCCAAGCCCTCACTTAGTGTTCTCCAGGAAGAGATGCTGCATCTTTTGAAATGATGAAAGGCTCCGCAGTTCAAAACTGAGCAAAATCCTGTCAATAGTTGCCATGCTCTATTTTAGCACAATAACAAATCCCACGCCCCAAAACCTGCATAATTCAAAACAATGAGAGCACCCTTGATTTCAACTTCCCCTTCATTTTCAACCTCTTCTCCAACCCCCGGACCCATATTTCCAATTATGTCTTGGATATCTCTTTTTGAATATTCCAAAGCACAAAAGTGAACCCTATCCTTCAAGTGTATCTTCCTACAATCTTGTTTCTTTCTCTGCGTGCTCTGTTTCAATTAATAGAGCCACTGTTCACTGAGCTTCCCAAGCTAGAAGACTTGATGACTTTACCCCCTCACATTCAGTTGGTCTGCAGATGCTTTGGAATAAGCTTCTGAACCTGAAACCACACTGTCAGTGTCCTAGTGTAGGGTTTGCTTTTCTCCCTCCCCAACCAATGCAACAACTACCTGAGTCTTTCTGCCATCCAGTATTTCCCTCTACTCCCTAACTGCCACCACTGTCATCCTGCTCACTTCCTTTGCTGGCCTCTCAATGCCTGTAACATAAACACTGAATTTATAAAGCAGTGCACGAAGTCCATTGCCGTCTAACCCAGGCTCCTCTCTCCCTTTCTATTAGGGCTCCTGTGGTCCAGTCATACCAAATTTCTCATTCTTTTCAAAACAAACCATTCCTGTTCATGACTCTGTGTTTTTGCAATCATTATTCCTTCTGCCAAGAGTACTGTTTACATGGTCTACTTTTCCACCTACAAAGTAATTTTTCTTTTTCATGAATTAACTCAGATATCAACAATACTCTGCCCACCTACCCTGCAATTAAATCTTTCTTGACCTTTCTACTTTCCCTCAGCTGCTTTTCCCAAAGAGTTCTCTAGAATTTATCTAGGTGTACTTAAATTGCTTGTTAACAGGTTTATCTCTGCCCATCACTCTGAGCTAATGTATGTCAAGAACCATATTTTTTATAGGCTCCAGTACCAAGCACATGAAATGGCACAAGGTTGGTGCTGATGAAATATTAATGAAGTGGGCAGTGAAATATCAAAGAGGAGTAGGTGGCAAACATGGGGTGATGAAAGATCTCCACTGAGCTGTTCTATAAGTTCAGGGCCCTTTATTCAATAGCTGTGGACTCTTTGTGGTACAGAGTAATAAAGAAATGAGCAAAGGCTGCTCTAGCTTGTTATCTTAGTCAGTCTGGGGCTCAAGATGCCTTCTACCTCTTGCTATTCCCTTTCAGAGTTCCTTCTCTGCTTTTACCATGACAACCCTATCTTAGAATGAGCAACAATCTTAGAAGATGCAGGAGAGACACGCCCAATCATGCAATTTTTGCTCATAATTTGGAGTAAACTTCACTAGTCTTATCCCATGATAATGTCTTCCTGTGGGCCTTTTGTATCTCATGGTAAACCCACTTGTCCACAAGCACAAGTGTTATAGGTCATGTACCCAATTGCAGGTTTCAACGTGGCTGCAGCATTATCTCCTATCTCCCTTGCTGTTCTATAGTGTGACCTTGCCTTATCCCATCACTCTCTTCCCCTGTAATCTGGGAAGTCTTGTGACTGCTTTGCTCAATAGAGATGAAACAGCCTTGAGGACTTACTGAGAAAAAGACCAAGACTGGGCGGGGCGGCGGGGGGGGGTGCATATAACCCTTGTTATTCAGCGGCAGAAAGCTTGGCAACATTGTTGGGTTTGAAATTCAACTGTTTTTGTAATGGTATGAAAAATAAAAATAAACCAAACAGGTACATCTGGCTAAAGAGATTTCCAAGCAGTTTGCCACAGTGGCAACTGAGTTATTTTACCCATATAAACAGAACGATTCAGTGCTAAAGTTAAAGGAAACAGAAAGGATCCAGGACTTCTTGGGTTTGAAAAGAAAACTATTTATCATCTCCATTCTCTCACAGAAGAAAATTTTCAAAAGCAGAAATGGCCTTAGGGTGAAGATCAAATCCAGGGTGCTAAAATATGAAAACATCTCAGGGTAAATATCAAGCCAAAGCTGTGACAGTAAAACTCCATCCTGGAACCTTAGAGATTGAAGCTGATGTAGCCTAGACTTTTTCAAATAGACAAAAGGACTTCTAAGTATCTTAAGGGCATTCCTTGCAGGTCTTGTCTATTAAACACAGGGTTTCTGAGACTCAAGGATGTTGTCTCATAGCAGCCTCAGACACATTTCCCAAGGTGGAAAAAAAGGGGGCTCATCTCAAAGAGATTTGTGGGTATGGGGTTTAACTGGTGAAATACGTTCATATACAATAAGCCCACAAATTTTTTTTTAAAGAATTGTAGCAGCTTAGACTAAAAAGACAGAAAAAGTACAAAATGAACAGAAGCCTTTGAATCCCTAAACTTTCAGGGGCACCAAGCAGGGTGAGAAGTCTACTTAGCTACAAACACAGAAGCTTCTGTATAGAAAAAAAGGATGACACAGAGGGAGGCTCAGAAGGCATAGCCAATAGTCCTGGAGGATGACTCCAGGGAGTAGGACTGAGTCTTAACTAAGGAACTAGCAATCTGTGCTTAGCTGGAGTTTTGAATCACTATGAACCAGTGACTACTATATGCCTTTCACTTTTCCTCTTCTGGAACAGGAATACAACAGCTATCAATCCCATACTTGTCTCACTTGGGTGTGTGAGGATAGGAGATGGATGACTGTCTTTCTAATTCACAGATCTTTAGAGAAAGAACTAAACCACAAGAACTGCACCAGAGAAGCCCCCATTGTCACCTGGACCTATTTTAGTTAACAAGATTTTAGATTTTGAACTGAAGCCATAATGGGATGAATCTTTGAAGGTCTTGGGGGAAGGAATGACGAATGCATGTGAAGGTGGATACAATTTTCTGTGGCCACAGGCAGACTAGGGCAGATGGTTTCCAAAGGTGAGTGTAACAATATCTCACATTTCGCATGCACTTTTGTAATATAACCTTGATAATATGCTATCAAGGGATGGAACCTAATTCCCTTCCCTTGGATCTAGGTGGGCTTATGACTCTTTTAGCCAATAGGGTGAAACAGAAATAATAATTTGTGTCTTCCAAGGTTGGGTCATAAAAGATGATACAGTTTTGACCCTGTACACCGGGACACAATGTAAGAAGTCTACCTACCCTGAGGTCACTGTGAGAAAGCCCAGGTTCCGGGGAGAAACCATGTGTAGATGCTCTGGCTGAGAGCCCCATATGAGTTCTCAGATGACAGCCAATATCAACTGCTAAATATGTCAGTGAAGTTATCTGACAGATATCTGAAAGATGATGATTCTACCCCTCAGCCCTCAAGTCACAGCTAGCCACTGAGTCTTCCAAGCCCAGGGGCAGGACATAATGAGAGACAGATAAGCCAACGTCCTTGTGCTCTGTATGAAGTCCTGCCTCACATAATTCAAGAATATAAAAAAGAAATTTTAAAGCCATTTCACTTAAGATTTTTTTAATGTTTCTTTATTTTTGAGAGAGAGAAAGATGACACAGACTCTGAAGCAGGCTCCAGGCTCTGAGCTGTCAGCACAGAGACAGATATAGGGCTTGAACCCAGGAACCATGAGACCACGACCTGACCTGAAGTCAGACACTCAAGTGACTAAGCCATCCAGGTGCCACAAAGCCATTTCATTTTAAAGTAATATATTACAAAGCAACAGAAACTAGACTATATAAGCATGGGCTCTCTCAAAATTTTATCACTTATACTATTGCTAAAGTCCATCCCTTGCCCAGCATCCACAGAACAAATTGAAAAATTATAAATCCTAAAAGAACATAGAAGGCACAGATCTGTAAAAGAGTGAGAATGTAGGGGCACCTGGGTGGCTTGGTTGGTTAAGCATCTGACCCTTGATTTCAGATCAGTTCATGATCTCACCATTGTGAGATTGAGCCCTGTGTGAGGCTCCACGTTGAGTGTGAAGCTTGCTTAAGATTCTCTCTCTCTTTCCCTCTGCCACTCCCCTGGTTTGTGCATGTGTGCTCTCTTCCTTTCTCAAACACACACACACACACACACACACACACACACACAAAACAAAACAAAAAAACACAAGAGAATGTGGATTATTATCTCTAGATATACCTATTTATTACATAAAGAAAAGATTAGAAAAATTATCCAGAGAACTAAGAAGAGTTAAATATTGGGGTGTCTGGGTGGCTCAGTCAGTTAAACATCTGACTCTTGATTTTGGCTCAAGTCATGATTCCACAGTGAGTTCTAGTCCCTCATCAGGTTCTGCACTGCCAGCAGAGATACTTGGCAGCGAGCATGGACCCCACTTTGAATTCTCTCTCTCTGTCCTCCCCCTTACTTACACACACTCTTGCTCTCTCTCTTGCAAAAATAAATAAATAAACAAAAAAAGAGTGAAATATTAACCAGACAGAGTTGACTCCCCAGTCCTGACACCTCAGGTGGTACAATTTTCCTTTAGGTCTTCAACAGTTTTCCTGACATTAAAAATCTGTCAAAAAATATTTCTGCTTCTGGCAAAAATGGAGTAAGAAATACCAGAGTTAGCAAAATTAAATGTAGACTATATATATCTCTGCTGTTGCCTAATAAATCTTAAAAGCAAGACTAAAAAGGATGAAAGTATTTCCAAGTAACTGAACTTTGTCCCAGAAAATCAAAAATATGTATAAGAATGCATAAATAGATATCCAGCCAGCACTTAGCAAGGTACAATTCAAAAACTTATAGACATAAGTAAGAAAACATGACCCAAAATGAGGAGAAAAATCAATCAATTGAAACCAATCCAGAATAGACACAGATGTTAGACTAGCAGAAAAAGGCATTAAAACAGTTCTTATAGCTTACTTCCATATGTTCCAAAAGTTAAGTAGAAACATGGGAGATATTAAAAAGATCCAAATAAAACTTCTACAGACGAAAACTATGATATCTGAAATATAAACTATACTGGATTAACAGTGTACTAGAAATTGCAGAAGAAAAGATTAGTAAACATAAAGATATAGAAAAATCACTATCCAAAATGAAACACATGAAGGAAAAATGATTTTATGAACTGAGCTATGAGATAATTTCAAACAGTTTATTGTACATTTAACTGGAGTCCCTGAAGGAGAGTGATGAAAGACAAAATTTTTAGAAAGATTTTAGACACTCTGTTTTCCAAATTTGATGAAAACTATAGACCCACAAATATAATAAGTTCAATAAACCCCAAGCACAACAAACATGAAGAGATGTACATCAAGGCACATTGTAATCAAAGTGCTCAAAGTCAAGGCTAAAGAGAAGCAACCTAGAGGTGGGGTTTGGGGAGACACCCTACATACAAAGAAATGAAGGTAAAATGATAGATTTCTCATCATAATCAACACAAGGGAGAAGACAGTAGAGCAAAATAGTGAAAGAAAAAAAAAACCTGTCACCTAGAATTCTATACCCAGTGAAACTATCTTTTAAAACCAAAACTAAGATTAAGGACTTTTTCAGAAATATTAAGCCAGAAGAACTTATCATCAGCAGACTCAGACTATAAGAAATGTTAAGTCCTCAGGCAGAAGGAAAATGATACCAGATGGAAATCCTGATCTATACAGAAGAAAGAGAAACACTAGAAATAGTAATGAGATAGTTAAAATACAAAATTTCTTTGTAATTATTTAAATCTCTTTCAAAGATAACTGTTTAAACCAAAATTATAACAATGTTATAGATTTATAACATAGGTATAAGTAAAATTTATGACAATAGTCCAAAGAATGGGAGGAGAGAAATATAAGTAGACTACTTTAAACTTCTCTTAAGTGATGTATTATATCACTCGAAGGCAGACTACATTAGCTAAAGGTACATATTATAAACCCTAAGGCAAGCACTTAAGTAACAAAAGAATGAGTGACAACTAACAAGCTAAAAATGAGACATGATGGAATTATAAAAAACATTCAGTTCAAAACAAGTTATAAAAATTGAAGGCAACAACAACAAAAACAGATGGTACAAGGAGAAGAAAATAGCAAGATGATAGATTTTTTAACATAACAATATATTTTTTAAAACTTATATATGTATTTATTTTGAGAGAGAGTGACCACAAGCTGGATAGGGGCAAAGAAAAGGAGAGAATCCCAAGAAGGCTCTAAACTGTCAGCAAAGAGCCCAATGTGGGGCTCAAACTCATGAACTGTGAGATCATGACCTGAGCCGAAATCAAGAATCAGCACTTAACCAACTGAGCCACTCAGGCACCCCATCATCTGACTCTTGATCTCAGCTCAGGTTGTGATCTCACAGTTTTGACTTCAGCCTTGCATTGGGCTTCATGCTGGGCATGATACCTACTTTTTTTTTTTTTTTTTTTAAGGATTGCTTAAAAGAAGGAAAAGGAGGAGGAGGAGGCAGCAGCAGAAACAGCAAAGATCACACAGGCTCAGCCTACAAAACCTAAAATATTTACTACCTGGCCAAAAAGTTTGCCAACCCCTTGTCTAAATACCCAAATGACAAGGCAGAGATTGTCCAATTAGATATAAAAATAAGGCTCAACCATATGCTACCTACAAGAAACCCTCTTTAAGTGTAAAATGCAAAAAGGTTAAAAGTAAATGGATGAAAAAATATACCACTAATCAACACTAAGTATGCTATCAATGCTTGTACTCATCAAAAGACAGTTGTTGTGGTTCTATTAGTATTAGAAAAAGTAAACATCAGAGCAAAAAACACTACCAAGGATAAAGAAGGTCATTTTGTAATGGTAATGGGGTCAATCCATCAGGAGGCTATAATGGTCCTGATAATGCTAATGTACTTAATAGACTTTCAAAATACATGAGGTAAAAACTGATAGAACCGTGAGGACCAATAAACCAATCCCTAATCGTCATCAGAGATTTCAATACCCATCTCTCAATAGTGAACAAAATAAGAATACAGAAGACCTGAATAATACAATTAACCAATCTGACCTTACTGACATTTATAGAACATTGCATTCAAAAAGAATAGGATACACCTTCTTCATATGAATACAGAACATTTACCAAACTATACTATTATTTTGGTTATTGAAAAGGTCTCAATAAATTTTAAAGGATTGAAGCCACATATATTACATTTTTGTCCATAATATAATTAAATGTGAAACCATTAACAGATTTCTGGGAAAAGCTCCAAATGTTTGAAACCAAATAATATACTGAGTCAAAAAAGAAAAATTAAAATTATTTTGAAATGAATGGGAAAAAAAACATATTAAACATACTAAGAGTTGCAGGACACAGTTAAAGCAGTACTAGGGTGAAATTTCGAGTACTAAATGTCAATATCATGAAAAAAGGGCTCAAGCAAATGGCTTCAGCTTCTATCTTAACTAGAAAAAGAAGAGCAAATTACACTTACAATAAACAGGATTAAGGAAATAAATAATACCAGAATGAAAATCAATGAATGAGAAAACACAAAAACAATAGGAAAAAAACAGTAAGGTCTCCAGCCAAATTGATGAGGAGAAAAAAGACAAGAACCAAATTAGCAATATCAGGAATGAGAGAAATACCATCAATACAAATTCTACAGATATTAAAGGATAACAGGGGACCACTTCAAACTCCTCTATGCCGATAAGTTCAACAACTTACATGAAAAGGACAACTTTGAAAGACACAGGGGCGCCTGGGTGGCTCAGTTAGTTAAGCGTCCCACTCTTCTGGGCTCAGGTCCTGATCTCATGGTTTGTGAGTTTGAGTCTGGCCTCGGGCTATGCAATGACAGCATTGAGCCTGCTTGAAATTCTCTCTCTGCACCCCCTCCCCGCTTGCACACTCTCTCTCAAAATAAATAAACTTAAAAAAAGAAAGACACAAAATACCAAAGTTCATTCAAACAGCAACAGCCTATTATATAGCTCTATAGCTATTAGAGAAATTAAATTTGCAATCAAAAACATTTCAATAATGAAAACTATAGACCTAGATGGCTTCACTCATGAATTATACCAAATGTTTCTGGAAAATGGAGAGGAGGAAACACTTTCCAAGTCATTCTATGAGGTCACCAAGTACACTGATTACAAAATCAGATAAAGACTTTAGGAGAAAAGAAAATCATAGACCAATGTTCTTCATGAACATAAATATAACAAGTTTAAACAAATTAGCAAACCAAATCCAAAAAGATACAAAAAAGTTACTACAGCATGACCCAGTCAGATTTGTCCCAGAAATGCAAGGTTTAATATTTGAAATAAATTCACTATATTAAGAAAAAAAGAAAAAAAACCTTATATGATCATTTCAGTGGGTGAACCAATTGACAAAACCCATTCATGATAAAAATTCGTAGCAAAATGGAAAAGAAAATTCTTCAATCCATAATGATACTATCGAAAAAAAAAAAAAAAAACCACAGCTAACACCATACTTAATGGTAAAAGACTGAATGCTTACCTTCTTGAGATCAGGAACAAAGCAAGGATATTCACTCTTACTGTTTCTATTCAACATTGGCCTAGAGGTTCTAGCTATTTCAATAAGAACAAGAAATAAAAAGCACCCAGACTGGAAAGGAGATAATCCTATCTTTTTTCTGCAGATGACATGATTGTCTAGGTAGAAAACACAGTGGAATATGCCCCAAAAAAGCTACTAGAATTAATTGAAATTTTTGTATCATGTGCAATAGAATAAAAAATATAAAATACTTAGAAATAAATCTAACAGATATGCAACACTTCAACAATGAAAATTATAATACATTATCAAGAGAAATTAAAGACCTAATTATATGGATAGATAATACTATGATCACGGGTCAAACAACTCAATATTGTTATGATGTTAATTCTACCCAAATTGATCTATAGATTCATGCAATCCTGAAGAAATTCCAGCAAGCTGGTTTTAATATTCTTTTTAAAAAAAAAAAGTTTTTTTATGTATTTTTGAGAGAGAGAGAGTGCGCGTGCGAGAGAGAGCAAGCAGGGGAGAGGCAGAGACAGAGGGTGATAAAGAGAATCCCAATCAGGCTCTGTCTGCACTCTTAGCACAGAGCTTCATGTGGGGCTCAAACTCAAGAACCATGAGATCATGACCTGAGCTGAAATCAAGAGTGAGACTGAGACACCCAGGTGTCCCTGATTCCAAAATTCTTATGGAAATCCAAAGGACTTAAAATAGCCAGAACAACTTTGAAAAAGAGCAACAAAGTGTGACAATTAACACTACCTGATTTCAAGACAGTTTGGTATTGGTGCCAAGATAAACAAATAGATCAGTGAAACTGAAGAGACAAATCAGAAACAGACACACACATGTATTAACACCTGATTTTTGACAAAGGTACAAAGACAATTCAGTGGAGAAAAGGTAGTCTTTTTAACAAAAGATACTAGAGTAATTGCATATCTATGTATCTTCTCCCCCACCAAAGAAAGAACTTCAATCCATACTTTCCACTATTTAAAAACAAATTAACTAGGGGCGCTTAGGTGGCTCAGTCCATTGAGAATCTGATTCTTGATTTCGGCTGAGGTCATGGGATTGAGCCCCACACTGGATTCTGATCTGGGTGTGGAGCCAGCTTGGGATTCTCTCTCCCTCTCTCTCTCTCTTAAAAGAAAATAAATAGAAATAA
The DNA here is from genome assembly GCF_023721935.1 of Panthera uncia. Taxonomy (NCBI): domain Eukaryota; kingdom Metazoa; phylum Chordata; class Mammalia; order Carnivora; family Felidae; genus Panthera; species Panthera uncia. Next base: position 100,871,666 of record NC_064808.1, read on the forward strand.
AATTTTTTAACATATTAACTCAAAAAATTCAGCACAGATGTCAACAGAAAACCTGAAACTACAGTATTTCTAGAAGACAATATAAGTGATAATATTTGTGATCTTGAGTTAAAGATTTAATTATGATGCTGAAAACACAATTGAAAAAGGAAAAAATTAATTGGATTTCATCAAAATTCAAAACTTCTGCTTTTCAAAAGACACTGTTAAGAGAATGAAAAGACAAACCACAGAATGAAAGAAGATATTTGCAAAACATATACCTGACAAAAGACTTATATCCAGAATATAGAAAGCTCTCTCAAAACCAAGAAGATAAGAAATGAATGAATGTCAAAAGAGTTAAATGGACACTTGAGCAAATAATACACAGAGATATCGAACATGCACATAAAATGATGCTTGACATCACTGTACTCTATGAAACTGCAAATTAAAACCAGGACAAAATGCACCTCCAACTATTAGAATGACTAATATTATGAAAACTGATCATGCCAACTGTTGGTAAAGATGCATGGAAACTGACACTCTCAATCATTGTTTGTAGGTGTGTAAAATAGTGCAGTTACTTTGGAAAACAGTTCGGCAATTTCTGTAAAAAATAAATATATACCTATCATTTGACTCAGCCATTCCATTCCGAGGTATTTACCCAATTTAAATGAAAGAATATGTCCACACTAATACTTGTACATGAATATTCACAACAGGTTTATTTGTAATAGCCTGGAACTGAAAAAACACCAAATATCCATTAATGTGTGACTAAGAAAACAAGCTGTGATATATTCATGCTTTGGAACATTACTCTGCAATGAAAAGGAATGAACTCTTAACTCTTGAGACAACATAACTGTATGTCTCAAATAACTCAAAATAATTATGCTGAGTGAAGGAAGCCAGACAATAAAACAGAGTACAAGGGGGCACAGAAGTAACTTCTGGGGGTGCTAGATTCATTACCTTGATTTGTGGCTATGGTTTCACAGATATATACATGTCAAAACTTTTCAAACTATACACTCTCAATGTGTACAATTTGTTATTTATGTGTGTATACACATATATACCAATTATACCCCAACAAAATGGCTTCAAACATTTAAATGTCAAATAAAAACGATCAGAAAGTTTCTGCACCATTCTGTAGCCCTTAATCTTGAAAAGGCAGCCTGCACAAAGACAGATTTCTTTCTATTAGATGAAGGCAGAAAACCTTGGTCTGTGAGACACTGCTGGGAGCAGAGATGATGCCCAGTGTGTCAGGCATGTGGGGGTTATTAATGCTTTTTTTCTCTCTTCTGCTCCTGTCACTGGCTTAAATGGGGGCTATAGAGTCTCCTAGGAACAACAACTGGACCCCCATCTGTGGAAGGCAAGAGATCATCAGGTATCCAATGCACTGGGGGTTTCCCAAGAGAAGTGAAAAAGAAGATGGGACCCAGGAGAGAGGGGGCTGTCACTGCGAGCCAGATGTAGCTTTAGGACTAAAGGATGGAGGGGAGTTGGTGACTCCAGATGCATCTTGCAGCTGTTATGGGAACTCAGCCCATGCCAGCCACCATGGTGCTGTGTGTGCCCTCCAGGAGAAAGGGGACAGTGTATGTGAACTGAAAGGGCTGATTCACAGAATTCGGTAGCACTCTGGGATCCGAGCCACCAGCTGAGACATGCTGTCTGTCTGAATCATAGCACCCTTGCCACTGAGTATAACAGTCCACCTCCTGGTAGAATGGGGAGCTGCCATGGCCTTGCCAACATCAAGGGCATCCTCTGCCTTTTGTGGAGCTCCTGCAGAGCTACCCCGAGGTGGAGCAAAGAGAATTCAACCCAACTCAACGAGATGGATAGCACTGGCCTGGGCTACACAGAAGTGAAAGGACTCAAGGCAGAGGAGAGATCTGGGTCAAGCAGCTCTAACAAGGGAGCCCAGGCAACAATCCTGAATGCTTCCCACCACCAAAGCCCTCACTGGAGTAAAATGTAGAGAGAAATAATAATCCCCACTTTCTTCCAAAGAAAGCATTATTGCCCAGGTGACCCAGAGGTAGACTGCTCTGAGGAGGCAGTGATAGACTTACAGTTCTGCAGCAGGAAGGCCCCAGGGACCTGGAACAAGCAGTCATGGTATAGATGACCAGCACAAGGCAATGCTCTCACCAACGGCTCAGGAGGCCTGGGCAGGCTAACTTAGGCCAGTGAGGACCGGGGCTAATGCCTGACGCATTTAAGACAACCTCTGGAGAATTCCCGGAGACACCTAGGAGCAAGAACTACAAATCAATCCATACATCTTGGATACAATTATACGGTGACCATCAAAATTGAAGTTTTAGTATTAGTATGATGCATTTCTAACCACAGGATAGAATATAACTGAAATTAACCTGAATTAGTACCCCAATTAACAGGAGTATATTTTCCTCCTATAAGAGAAAAGGAAGTACAACAACAAAACCCTCCCAATGTGGTGGTCCATATTCAGAGATACATGCCTGGAGATCAGAATAGATTCAGACTGATCTCCTCCAGTGATAATTCTGCAAAATGATATAATATACCCACATAACATCCACACAATCATCCATGGTTTAAACAAAAGTATAAACTAAAACTTCTCAACTATTTTCATTATGAGGTGTTTTGTTTTTTTTTTAATATTTGTCTGTTGGGTCCTCTATACTTAAGTGACCCTGCAGGTCCCAGTGAGTAAAAGATCTACCGTGTGTGGGTATTAGTGATGGAGGGAGTTCCTGCTCACTCTTTTGTTAACAGGATAACAGAATAAAACTTTACGAGAATTAGACAGCAGGAGAAACACATGATGGAAAGAGGCAGAAAGCCCTGGAGTTGTTGTCGACGTGACATTTTAAACTCTGTGCTTTTCGGGAGCACCTGCCCAGTGGAGACAGAACCATCTCCAAACATCCTGACAGTTCAAAGTAACATAAACAACAAAAACTGGCACTGCAATACATCATTCTCGTGCTTCCTCTTTTATCCCTAAGACTAAATATTTTTGAATATCCATCTGATGTGCTAACGAATGAACACAGTCCATTCTTTCCATAAACAAACGGTTTTGTTAAGAATTCAAATCAGACATGGAAGAAACCTCCCATTTGCTGGTTGCTAACATAGCTTCACCACGACATATATTCTTACACAATCCAATTCAGCAAAGTCTCCTTCTCTTAGCTGGAGATGCCAGGTTTGGATGGCGTATGTTTAATCTAGCCAAGAGAACATATTTCTTCCCTGAAACACGGCCTTGACAGCAAGGCAAAGTGTGATTAAGTTGTGTCACAAATAGGTGCGGCTCAATCCATCTGGCAAAAGGGAGTCTATGCTGCCTAATTAGAAAATTTAATGATCTGATCTGATCAAACATCCATTTACAGTTTTGATAAGTAAAATCGCCCAATTAGATTACTGCAAATGGGTGTGAGCTAGTGTCCTAACACAACTCCCAGAGCCAAGAGTATGGACCTTGGGATGATGAGATTTGTACACATTTAGGTCAGCAGCACATATTATAGCAAAGGAATGATGCACGACTTTCTGAAGCTTCTTGGCCAGTAACTTGTGAAATGCTGATCTGATTTGCTTGGAAATTTTTAAAATAATTGGCTCCTGCTGGCTGAGGCCCCATGCCAACACCGCATGGTAATTCATTCGTGACATTCCTAGAAGAGAGAATCTGCCGGAAGAGCTGCAGTAATATGTTTAGGGAATAATCATGCCACCTCCGAATAGGATGCATAAAAGGAAGCAAACAGCAGGAGGCCAGCAGAGAGGCCTCTGGGTTTCCAGGGAAAAGATTCTCAATTTAAATGGAAATTGTATGACTGTTCCTTCTTTCTTCCTTCTCGAACTCCAAGTAAGACACTAGCTGGGACCATTTCATGATCAAGTATACAATCCCAGAAATAATTATTTAGGTCTCCTGGATTTTCTATTTATTGCCCAAAGCTCTGGAGACTATGATAGTGACTTAGCAAAGAATCCATTTGAGGCATCATGTTCTGAGCTTTTATAGATGTCGCTTGATTCTTTGGGAAGCTTTGCAAGAAAATGCAGGCACCCTTTAAGAAACAAAGAAAACCACCGAGGTAATCAAACTCCTCTGGAAATAGTAAGGATTTATTGTAGCTCAGAGCTGGAGTAAGGGAATTCACAGAGAAACATGTACCCAGATCATGAATGAAACAAATAACAGAACTAGAATAACTCTCTTAAAAAACGAAAAGAAGGGTGGAAGGGAGGGACAAAGCAAGCTTCAAGAAAAGAGTCAAGGGAAGAAATGTGAAGAAAGGCAGTATCAGAAACTCTGAGTGACAGAAAAGTTCAAGGGAGAACAAGGTTGTTCCAGTACCACACTGAACGTCTGAATAAGGCATTTCATGCCAGTTTTTTAAAAAAATATAATTTATTGTCAAATTGGTTTCCATACAACACCCAGTCCTCATCCCAACAAGTGCCCTCCTCCATGCCCATCATGCCATTTATTCTTAACAACACACTGCCAGATGCCCATTTTCAAATTCCATCTCTTGGGGTTTCCCACCTATAAGAATGAAGAAAAACAGTAACCAGTGGTCTAGGGGTGAGAAAAACAAGATGGAATCTGAACATTGGAAATGGCAAGAAAAACAGCCCATTCTAATAATGTCCCAAAGTAAATGACTTAACTGGTGGACCTTCAGCTCCAAGCACACTGGAAGACCAGTACAAGGAGAATGGAAGAAATGGTGACTGGAACTCTAGCAAAAGCTGGCCAGAGTTGAGGGTTGAGTAGACCAACTAGGACTAGTCATGACCACCCAAATGTGAGAGACTACAATAAACTCCATCATCGGTTTCTAAGGAGTCCTATCTGGTGGAACAGACAAAAACATCTCCAGTGGCTTGTAGGCAGGGACAATTCTTGGGAGAGGTAGTTAAGGTGACACGGATTCTGAGTTAGGGTAGATGTTGGACTCTTACAAGTAGAACACAGCAACCAAGGGAAGAGGAGTCCCAAAATATTAGGTGATTTAAGATTAAGGTCCAGGATTACTGACTTGGAATCAGAGCCAGGCTCCAAGACAAGGGTCCTGGGAGGAAACTGGCCCCCTACATTGTGATGTGTAAAGGAGGTAGAGCTGGTTGCTTATCTAGTGCCTAAAGCTCTGATAATTCCTTTTTGAAGACAGGTGGTCTGACCTGGGGAGTGGAATGCCTCCCCTCACCCTCAGGGAAAGGAGTTTTCAATACATCCTGAAACCTGGTTCTTAAGGCTCAAGGACTGGATAAGGCTGAGCACACAGCAGGCATGTTATTATTGCTGGCAGATGGCTAGGCTGATTCAGGCAAGGAAGCTAATAAGAATCTACACACCAGGAGTCTCCAAATTCCCCCAATTTGGAGACAGCTTCTTAGAGAGATAAAGTCGAGATATATATATACACAGGACCTGGGGTCTAACAGAGACTTTCTTATTTATTTATGAATGCAACTGCATGAGAAGTATTACAAAGGTATAAAAATCAGATCATATTCAATTATGTATTTAATGGATAAAAATGTAATGACAGGAAATTCATCCTGTCCCAGAAAATCCACAATATAAAGAGGCAAAACCATAGATCATCAGGAAAATGATACCCTAAAATGTCATTAATTAAGAAAATAATAAATATTCAGTGGCCATTACTATGTGTTCAATAGTGTGCTAGGTTATGTGGGAAATTTAAGAATAAATAAGGTGTGGTTCCTGAACTCAAGGGACTTTTAAACTAATAGTGAGGAGACAGGAGTCAGGGAGGAGCTAAAACATATTAAGCACTGCAGGTTCTGCCTGTGCCCCTCGGACCCCTTGTGCTCATGCTGGAACCACAGAAGGCCACTCTGCCCACGTGTGCAGCAGGCTAGCAGAGCTGAGGAATAACCCCCTGGGAGCAGCCCTTAGCCAATGACTCCTACGAGTTAACGTATAAATATCCCAACTCCTTTGCCCCTCAGGTGGGAGAACTCTGAGGCATGTGTTTTGTACTGAGTCCAAGAATTTCCTCATGGGCTTAAGCTCCAGGCAACCACTGTGATACTGACTTATTAAGAGCCTTTACTGTCTGTCTGCCTTCCTCCACTCCATTACTGGTACCCTTGCATTTCCCCAATAAATGAATTGTACTTGAATCCTTGTTTTAAAGTCAGCTTCTCAGGGACTCCAAACCAAGACAAGCACCTACTGTGTACTATACTAGATAATTTACATTCATTAACTCATTTCGTTCCTTTAGTAAATAAAGAAAAATATCTCATTATAACACTTTACTGCTTGAGATTCTGCGTTAGTCCTCTATCACACTGAGGACTTAGAAAAAATAAAGGTGTATCATCGTGTAGTGGACACAAATGAGGCAGCCTCCTGGCCCCTAATCATTCCCCTAGTGGCTATCTTAGCTATCAGCCCCTCCTTTGGGTACCCGCATCTCACCCATCTCCAAAAAGAGGCTTTAAAGGGAGCCACCAATCACAGAATCCTGCTTCCCCTGCACATGGTGTGGGTATGTGACTCAAGAAGGACAGATCAGTCTTTGGTGGGTAGTTTTACAAATACCAAGAAAAGCCAGCTCCTTTCTCTGCCATGGTGAACTGATAAATGGTGGATGCCTGGGAGCACTAAGGCCACATGTCTAGGCTCACTGAGACAAAGTTCATCTTTGGTGAGGAGGGCAGAACCAACACGAAGAAAAGCAGACAGAGGTAGCAGATGGAGAGAAAGGAAGTTGTAGGGGCCGTTTGCCTCTGAAGCCAGACTGACCCCTGCCCTTCTTTGGTTTTCACTGTAAGACAATGATATTTTCTTAATCAAAGTCAGATAAAGTTGGATTCCTGCCACTTGGAATAGAAAGATACCTGCCTAATGCACACAACATCACATAGACTATGGAATGACTTGCTCAGCATTTATCCTGACACGGTATAGAAGGCAGAGGTTGGAAATAAAATCATAAATTTCCCAGGATCTCTTATACGTGGAGCTCTGGATATGACTTAGATACCACTAACCAGAACAGCCAAGGGAGCCTTTGTTGCAGAACTGAGGTGAACAGGAAGAAAGCAGGATACAGAACAACCACTTGTGGGTGCTGATTAGACAGAGGTAAGGCTCTTCTACAGTCAGTAGCTTCTTAATTTGGGAGGTGCTTCCTAACTCAACAGCTTTCTGAACTGGGGGGGCAGTTTTCCTGATCATGCCAGCAGCTGAGTGCTTCTAAGACTTGACCATTATTCCTTGCAATAATTTTGTAGCACCTAACCTCCTGTATTAAAATCCTTCCTGCTTGCACTAAATAGAGAAGATTCCATTATTGGTATGTGAGCTCCAACGGATACACTTGGCCCTTCATAGCCTCTTGCTGTCTACTTCTTATTCTCTGACCCTTCCTCCCCCCTCTCCTCCTCCCTGTTCCAGCCACACCGAATGACTTGGTGTTTCACAAACATACCCATGTGGTGATGCCCATTGGATAATGAGAAATGTAGGTCTAGCTTTGGGAAGGGAATTCTAGGCTAGAAAGATTCAGGAATCAGCTACATGGAATGATACATAGTGTGGATGGACTTCAAACAGAGGATGAGATGTCTGCAAAATAAACTTCAGAGAATGTCTGCATTTAAGGAGCACAAAGACAAAAAGAGAAGTTGAAGCAAGCCCTGAGGGTGGTCAAAAACACTGGAGGAGAAGACACGGTCATGGAAACCAGTGGAGACCAAGATCCACAACAACACCACTACAGAGAGAGGTGAGGAAAGACATTCAGCAGGCAGGGTAGGTTTCTGATGATGTTAGTGGAGGTGGTAAGGATGGAGCCCAAAGAGATGGGTAGTGAGGAAGCAGAGGTAATGTGTGGAACAAAGGGAGAAAGAGTGAGAGTGTCATCACAGGTTTTACTATTTTGTTAGAAAGAGATTCCCTCCAAGCACTACCAGCACCACACCTGCCTCAGTCTGATATACTTGGTAGAGTCCCCAGCCTAACAGTTTTCGTACATGTGAAATGTGTTCCCACTTCCAATAAAAAAGATGAGGGGGAAAAGAATAGCCAAAGACAAAAATTTTTAGATAAATTTAAAAAATAAAATCAAAAAAATTTAATAAAACAATTAAAGGGAGAGAAGCAGACGATGCTCTCTGTTCAGTCCCCCACCTCCAGGCTCACACTCTTTCTGGCCCCGCTACTATTCTTCGTCACAAAAAGACCCATAGTTCCAAAATGCCTCTCACTCTCTCAGGACTGTCACAAGTAGGGCTGCCTTCTTGTGTGTCAGCACTTGAAAGACCACCGCCCTGTGGGTAGAAATGTCTCCCTTAAAGATGATGATCCTGGGGTCAACCACAGGCAAGAACCAGCACTCACACAGGTAGGGCTCGAGAAGGAACTTCGGTCTGAGACTCAGCCCCCAAGATCTAGTCTCCAGCGGCAGGAGCACCTGCCTGAATCACACCTGTGCTCCTGACAGGTACTGACTACAGATGGCCTCTGCTGCACAGGGCAGTGAGCCAGATACGAAGGTGAATTCACTGTATCTGGACAGCAGATCATCTCATGGTCTTCATTCTCTGTCTCTCCTTTGTTCCCCCACCTGTCTCAGCTATGCAGGGAGGCTCTAGTAAAGGGTCCTGTGTCAATTCTTGGACTGCTGTGAAAGGGTTATGATTTTACCCAAGGACAGGTCAGAAGCCCCCCATACCAGTGGACTTCTAGCCCTTGAACTGCACCTCCTCACTCTTTCTCCAAATACACTCTGATGTCAGAGCATTTCCCTTGCCCAGTACCAAGTTTTATTTCATCCTCTCTCAAGGGCCTGTTCAGGGAAAAGCATCACAATCATACATACATGAGGGTCAGAGTAACTCTACGTTCCATATATTCCATACATCAATTTGTTCACTCAATTATTCACTCAATTTGTTGAGAATGTTCTCCATTTGAGGCATTGTGCTAGACGCTGGGACATAATGGCAACGAGGCACATTTCTTCGAGAAAGTTTCATGAAAAAAACTTCAAGAAGTTTCTCCATCTAGTGATGTTCCAGAATCTTCTAAGAATAGGAAGACTATAGTAGCCCCATCCATGCTTCAAACGCCTTTCTCTACAAAGTTGCTTTGAATGATGGGGGGTGACAAGTGCACCTGTGAGAGGTGTGCAGTCAGTCGACCATGACCAGTTTCCATTCACTGGAGCATATGCACATTGGCTTTGTGGCCATTCAGGAATGACCCACTACCCACCCCAGGCCCTCCTACCCAGGGAGGATGTGCTGCCCGGAGGGGTTAACTATGAAACACTATGAAAAAGGTGTGTACAAAGCCCTGGAGCTAAACTGAGACTATCTTTTCCTGGGGGAGGAAAGATAAGGAAAAGTAATCCTAAACAGAATGTTTACACACAAAGGAGACATTAAAATTAGTGTGTTTTCACAGAAAGCAAACATTTTAAAATGTGAGCCAGAAAGGAGGTAACTACTGAGTGGAAAATCTGAGGCATGTGGGGGACAGATTCCAGATCCAACCAGAATCTGAGGGTAACTTTGGAGAGAAGGAGGGATTCGTCTCCTCTAGGGACCAAAAAAATAAAAGGAAGACAGAGAAGGATGGCCCTACCACCCTAACAGATTCTGATTGGAAGAATACACATTGCAGGAATTCAGATACAAAGGGGTAGTGGACACTGCTGAATTTTGGTTGTACAAAAAGTCCAACAATCTTTCCAGTTAGTGGGCTTCTGTTTGTGTGTAGTGGTAACTGAGGCAATGCCTGCCCCTCTGCCACTGAAGAGGAAGAGGGGAAATAGCCTCACATCACCTCACCCTATTCCACTAGTTCCTGAAAGCCAGGGTATGACCCATGACATATGTTCAATCAGAAGCTCCTCCTCGATCTTTCAATGAGGTGAGTGTGACCTAAAAGTGAAGGGGAGACATATTAGTTACCTATAGCTGCGTAACAAATTACCCCAAAATTTAGTGGCTTAAAACAACAAATATTTATTCTCTCTGTTTCTGTTGGTCAGGAATTCAGAAGGGGCTTAGCTGGGTGGCTCTGGCTCAAGATCCCCCATGAGATTTCAGTCAAGATTTTGGCTGGGCCTGCAGTCACCTAAAGGCTTGACTCAGGTTAATGACCTACTTCCAAGATGGTGGACTCACATGACTATTATCAACGGCCACAGTTCTTCATTGGCTGTTTGTAGGAGGCCTCCTTTCCTCTCCATAAGGACCACTCCATAGGGCTTTTTGAGTGACCTTATGGCATGGCAGTTGGTTTTCCCCAGAACAAATGATCCAAAAGAAAGGCAAAAATCATTATGTCCCCAGGAAGACATACACTGTCATTTCCACTATATCCCATTGGAGACACAGGAGAGCCCTATCCAGTGTATGCAGGATTGCCAGGGGTGTGAGAACCAGAGGTGAAGATCATCAAGGGCCATTTCTGAAGCTGGCTACCATAGTCCCTCATGGTCACTGGCTGTCCAGCACGAGTGTCCTACAGTGGTTGCAGTAGTGCCACAAACAGCAGCCACGGGAGGATGTAGTCATACTCCTGCAGCCCAGCCTCCAGACCATCTGTGAGTTTTGCTTACTTCCCAAGCTTGCTCCTCCAGCCTCTTACGAATTCTGTTGGTCTCCACATCCTTATAAACCTCTTGTCTTGCTCAAAGCAACAAGGCTACTTTCCATTGTTTGTGATCAAAAGCTAAATGGAACAGATTACGGCCTCCAGGAAGGTATAAATGAGCTCATGTGACAGTAAGGGAGACGACAGAACTGAGGTCAGAGCTGTTAAGTTTAAGAAAGCTCACCATGGGGGATACGAGGGGGTATCCAAAAGGAAAATCTAAGAACGGTTGAGGACCATGGGGACCAACAGGAATTTGTGTAAGACTCCATTGAGAAATCAATATGGAATAGATTGTTCTTTTTTGTTTTACTTAAAACAGCAAAACACCCTCCTCCCCTTTTAGTGGAGGTCTCCTAGGGTCACTGAGGACTGTACAAACTGCAGAGCCCAGACTAACTCAGAAACTTAGGAGATTTCACATTTTTATTAATTTATTTTGGACCTCAGGTGCAGAGGATTAAGTCATACTTCTTATATTTTCCATTCTAACCACTATCTTATGCATTTATTCTCCTTTATTCACATATTCACCTCCCCACTCCCATCCCTACAGTTAGTCATCCTAATGGCTCAATCTATATCTGTTTACTTATATGTATTAATGCAAATGGGTACTGTTTTGTATGCATGCATTTTTAATTTGTGTAAATGTTGTGTTATACATCTCATTCTATGTCCTACTTTTTTCACAAGCTCTGTTTTTAATTCATTCACCTATGTTGCTCATAGATGAACAAAATTCATCTATGTTGTTATATTTACATCTAATCAATGGCTGCTAACTGCTGCAGAGGCTTCCATGGTATATATGTACCACATGTTACCTTCCCATTCTCTCAGGAATGGATGCCCAAGATGCATTTAACTCCTCACCATCACAACAAATAACTCTGCTGTGAGCATACATGTCCCCTTTGCAATATATCTCTTGCACTGGAATGAATGGGTCATAGGGTATGAGTATACTTAATTTGATGAAGCCATGCCTGATTGCTCTCCAGAATGCCTCCACAAGTCCACTCCCACTAGAGGTACATGAAGGTTAAAAGTTTAACTTAAAGATTCATGGCCAGTATTCTGGCATCATAGGAGCAGCCTCTGGGTGTCTCCAACCTTGACTAAAACTATCTTTTACTTAGAGTTATATATTCAGTTTCTGCTCCCATTACAACGTTTTGCATGTCCCCCCCCCCCCAGTGCAGTGCCCACTCCTTTACCATCACTAAACACATCCCATAATAAGTCTCAGGATATAAAGGAATGAACAGAAGACTACTGATGGAACTTTTGCCTCCAACTTAGTCCTACCTACCTCATTGCTCCCTTCTTCTGAGCTCTCAGATTTTCAGATGCACGTAGACCACTAATGAGCACTGAATGAGAAGTTTTCTAATAAAAGCAAACTTCCCTCAACTTCTAACTTGGCACTAAGTATATTGCTTGAGTCCTCCTTTTCACCCAGCAACAATAAACTAGATGACCACCAAAATTATATGTTCTCCATTATATGCTCCCAGATTTATCTGGGGAAAGGCAAAAGCAAAATGATGAAAAGGTCAAAGGAAGGGTAGGCCAGCACAACAGGCTTCCCAGTTAACGAGTATGGAAATGTAAGGTTACAGAGAAAAAGTGGATTATCTGATCCTGGAAAATAAAGAAGATGAGTTAGCCAAAGCAGATTGGACTTCAAACCACCACCCCACATAAGCAGAGAGCCCAAATAGCTTCTCCAGTTATAATCGATGTTCCATCATGAATAAGTTAACATTAGATGGGGTTTATAAAAACCCCATCTAAAAAAATTATACTTTTACAAAATAATCTTACCAGTTTCCAACAAACTTCAAGGAATTAGGACAGCTATACCTCATACCCCCTAGTTATGACAGATGGAACTCAGGGTCAAAGAATTTTTAATGACTTGCCTGCGATCACATTGGTTAGCTGTAGAGCTGAAAACCAAATGCAAATTCCAGTCTGGGATCTGGAAATGTGATTTGTAACAATGCAAAATTCCACTGTTGTAAAAGAATTTGGAGTCCAAGTGGAGTTTAATATAATGGAATCTGATTCACATACAATATTCATTGTTGCAAGAAACATTTAAAGTGGGACATTTATGCCTGATGCTTCCAATTTGGAGGTACTGTATACTGGAGGAGAAAGGCAAGAGGAGATAATAGTTGTTTCTTAAGGAAAATCTATAGTTCTTTTCCTCTTTCACCTGTTTACTAGTCAACAGATGAGGTAATCTCTCCCAAGGCTTTAAATAGATTATCTCGTGTCCCCCTCAAGATCAGAAGAGGCTGCTTCTCTTCACACACTGCTGTGCACACACATATCCAGCAGTTCTGAGAGCTCCCCAAGGGTGGGTGCAGCCTCCTTGGACCCCCAGTGTTCAGAGACAGACAGGGCAGGGCTTCCAGGCTGGGGATCTGCAGTCCATGCTGAGAAGAGAAAGATAAAAAACACCGTGGTTCTAGGAGCCCAGGCAACAGTCTGTTGCAGAAGAGAAAAAAAAAATGTGTGTGATTGTAGAGACAGAAGAGACCACCTGCTCTGAAGATGTGCAGTGTCTTGCCAAAACTCCTCCCTGAGCCCTGTGGAGTAATTTCAGGTCCAAATCCTGCTGTCTGTGATGCTACTCCACATACTTCACTTTGGGGACTGGAAGAGAAGATCCTTCTCATGGTTCCTCCCAGCCCCAGGGACCCCTGATGCTGACCTCTGACCTCTAACTTCTGGCCACTCACTACCCATCTCCCAGCAGAGTCCCTGTGGTTAACAGAGACCAGCTTAGGCATGAATAATCACCCCTGATGTCTTCTCCAGGCTCCTACAGTTTTTTTAATGATGAGAAAGAATCTGTTTGAGAGGTGATGCAGGTATAATAGACGACAAATAAAAATAAGCTTAAATTGGACATTAGAATCATACTTGATCAGTGTCACCTCCCTGCCAATGACAAAGATTGCTGAGTAAGGGCCTTTCCACACTATTCACTTTCCCTGGACATGTATTATCATTGCTATTTGCATGGCTAGTAAGTATATTGGCTTACTGTGGCTGACATAGTAAAATACCACCAACTGGGTGGCTTAAACAACAGAAATTTACTGCCTCAAAGGTCTGGAGTCTGGAAGTCCAAGGTCTAAGTGCCAGCAGGACTGGTTCTCCTGAGGGGAGAATCTGTACCAGGCTTCTCTCTTATCTTTGGTGGTCTGCCTGCTATTTCTGGTGTTTCTTAGCCTGGAGAAGCAGTCTGTATTCATTTTCAGAGGGCATTCTCACTGTGTGCATGGTCTGAATTCAAATTTGCCTCCTTTGTAAGGATGTTAGTCATACTGGATTAAGGGGCTACTCTGTTCCAGTACAAGCATGTCTTAACTAATTACTAATTACTAATAGCAATTAACTAATTACTAATTATTAATTACTAATTACTAATTAACTAAATTTCAACAACCCTATTTCCAAATAAGGTCACATTCTAAGGTACTGGAGGTTAGGGCCTCAAGATATTAATCTTGAAGGGATGCAATCCAATCCACAACAGCTGGCTTTCCCATCCTTCAAGATGTAGGAGAACATCACATCCCCAGATAAGCTCCTCTATCTTGTCCAAACCTTCTCCGCTACCAAACCCTGCTGGTCTCACTGATCACAGCTGTCAGTCTTTGATGTTTTCTCATCCGTTTCTCTATTCCACTAGGATTGGAAGTTTCACTAACAAGGGGTTGGGGGTATGTTTGTCTTGCTTTCCACTGGACCTCTTGGTGCCAAGCGCATTGAGTGCTATCTATATGCTTTGCTGTGCTAAGTCATATTGGAACCTGAGGTGAAAAGAGAAATCAGTAGTGTTCACGTATTCATTTAAATTTTGGGTATTTTGTTCATGGAGATTTTTGGCATTGATTTTGATTTTATAAATCCTGTATCAAAATATCATTTACCTTGGTGGCTGAGTCTTTTGGTGCCCCTTATATTTCATGCTACAGGCAAAAAATATCACCTCGCCCTAGTAACACTGAAAAGGAACAGAAAATGAAGCAGGCTACTTTATCAGGAGAGACTGAGTGATTCTCTTTATTATGAAAAGCAGCAGAATGACAAGATTCTCTGCAATAAAACTGGATAGAAATGGAATAAAGGAAACTGAGGCAAGAATTGGGCCCTGTACATACCATGTTCATGGAATGGATGAATTAATATTGTTAAAATCTCCATACTATCCAAAGCAATCTAGATTCAATGCAATCCCTATCAAAATACTAATAGTATTTTAACAGAACTAGAACAAAAAAACTCATAAAATATATACTAAAGTACAAAAGACCCAGAAGAACCAAAGCAATCTGAAGAATAAAGTATGGTACTGACACCAAAACAGACTCCTAGATCAATCAATGGAACAAAACAGAGAAAGAGCCCCAAAATAAACCCACAATTAATGGTCAATCTATGGTAAAGGAGGCAAAAATATACACTGGGGAAAAGATAATCTCTTCAATAAGTGGTGCTAGAAAACTAGACAGCTAGATGCAAAAGAAGGAAACTGGACCATTTTCTTACCCTATACACAAAAATAAACTCAAAATGGATTAAAGACCTAAAGGTGAAACCTAAAACCATAAAACTCCTACAAGAAAATGTGGCAGTAATCTCTTTCACATCAGCCTTAGCAACACTTTCCTAGACATGTCTCCTCAGGTAAGGGTAACAAAAGAATAAACCATTGGGGTGATACCAAAATAAAAAGCTTTTATACCGTGAAGGAAATCAACAACAAAACAAAAAGGAAACCTAATGAATGAGAAAAGGTATTTGCAAATGATACATCTGCTAAGAGGTTAATATCCAAAATATGTATATAAAAGACTTATACAACTCAACAACCAAAAAACAAATAATCCACTTAAAAAATGGTCAGAGGACCTGAATAAATATGTTTCCAAAGACATCCAGATGGCCGACACATGAAGATATTCGACGTCACTAATCATCAGAGAAATACAACTCAAAACTACAATGAAATACCACCTGTCAGAATGGCTAGTATCAAAAAGACAAAAATAGCAAGTGTTGGCAAGGATGTGGAGAAAGGAGAACACTCCTGCAATGTTGGTGGAAATGTAAACTGATGCAGCGGCTGTGGAAAACACTATGGAGATTCCTCAAAAAATTAAAAATAGAAATGTAATCCAGTAATTCCACTACTGGGTATTTATCAAAAGAAAATGAAAACATGAATTCAAAATGACATATGTACCCCTATGTTCACTGTAGTATTATTTACAATAGCCGCATTATGGAAGCAACCCAAGTGTCCATCTACAGATGAATAAAGAAGATGTGGTGTTTTTTATACACATATATGTATATATAGGTTATATAAGTATATATGCAATGGAATATTACACAGCCATAAAAAAGAACGAGCTCTTGCCATTTGTGACAACATGAGTAGACGTACAAGTTATTACGCAAAGTGAATTAAGTCAGCTATATAATGACAAATACCATATAATTTTACCATTATGTGAAATTTGAAAAAGAAAACAAACAATCAAAACAGAAACAAACAGTAAATACAAAGAACTGATGGTTGCCCTAGGGGAGGCGAGGGAAGGGAAAGGGGGGATGGGTAAAATGGGTGAAGGGGAGGTAAAGATACAGACTTCTAGTTATGGAATGAATAAGTGACTGAGATAAAAAGTAGAGCATAGGGAATACAGTCAATGATATTGTATAACATTATATAGTGACAGACGGTAGCAGCACTTGTGAGTATAGCCTAGTATGGACTTGTCCAACCACTATGCTGTACCCCTGAAACTAATGCAACATTGTATATCAACTGTACTTCAATTAAAAACAAAATTGGGTTCTGGAAACCTAAAGGGGATACATCAACCTTTTCCATCCCTATTCCTCATAACAAGGATTGCTTTGTCTCTATCCTAGACAACCACCCTCTCCTCTTCTCCTATGGCCTCAAAGCTAATCCATGGAATGCAAACATCACTGCATTTCTGCCCAGCCTCAGCTCAAAAGGGTCATGCTGAAACCCAGGGCTCCTGGTGCTATGAGATCTTTTTTCTCTGTCTTCAACACATCCCAGGTAGGGCCAGGGCTTCTAAAACATAAATAACTGAGTGGCAGGGATTGCAGCAGAAACGTCTAAGGACTGTTCAACTCCCAAGCAAGAGAGAGTTGACACATCTTCCCAGGCCCCGGCGCCTCATCTAGTAAGCATGCACTGCCAATTTCTCTGCAGGGCCTCTTGCATTCACTCAGTGTTCTTCCTGCCTCACCTCCAGCCTGCTTCTCTCCCCTCCTTGCCCCTCCCCTGCAGCCAGAATGAGACACGGCACCTTAGGGACAGGTTTATTCTTCCAGCTCCCCACAAGAGTCATTTCTGCGTTAAACATCTCTCCATAACCCTGTTTCTGGGTGATAAATTACCTGGAAAGGGGAAGAGTGAGGAATAATATCTCCCTGGTGCTCAAGTGAGGCTCCAATGCCAGTGATGCTGGTTGCTGGGAGGAGGGTGAGTCCCTGCTAAGTCATTGCTGGGGGAGTAAGCTCTGGCCAGCCTGATCACTTAATGTGGGACATGTTCACGTAGCAGCCTGGGACACTGGCACTGGTTCAAGGGCTGCATGTGAAGGCGCTCAGCAGGCCGTGGGTGGGGGCATTACCTTCAGTGTAGGAGCTCTTATAAAAGTATAGGACCAACTTGTCTCCTTTACCAGAACCAGCAATTTCTTTGTTTTCATTTTTTTAAATGTTTATTAATTTTTGAGAGAGAGCAAGAAAGCGAGCATGAGTGGGGGGCAGGCAGAGAGAGGGAGACAGAATCTGAAGCAGGCTCCAGGTTCTGAGCTGTCAGCACAGAGCCAGATGTAGGACTTGAACTCATGAACTGCTAGATCATGACCTGAGCTGAAGTTGGACACTTAACTGACTGAGCCACACAGGCGCCCCCAGAACCAGCAATTTCTTGAGCACTTAAGGGCCCACAGCTGCTTCCAGTGGGCCTGATGGTTAGTCTCTCTCACAGATGGGTCTTCTTAGATCAAAGTGCCAGTCCTACATGGAAGGAGTTGGGAATTTTAATTACTCTGTCTTTAAAGCCCATGCTGTGTGGAAGCTAAAGGGGAGAGGCGTCATGATGCCCTAGACTTCGAGCCACAGAACCGCTTAAACCCTCTGAAAATCAGTTTTATTGATTCTCAAATGGTAACAGTCCCACATCCTCTGACTAAATTGTTGTGAGGGTTAAATGTGTGATATGCCCAAAATGCACATGACAGGAGCTCTGTGAATGCTACACGCACCTACCCACCACCGCCCAAACACACGCACACACACAGACACAAAGAAACACACACACACACACACACACACACCCTTCCAAGGGAAACAATGGGGACAGTCACACCACAGGGATGTGGCCCAGCTGGAGCCTTCCACTCTCATGCCCAACCCAATTTCCCAGATGTCCAGGACCTTCTTGTCCCTTCTACTTCCTGTGCCCATGTGCATGGTCACTGTGTAACAAGACTTTGCAGGTGTATATACCCTACCTCTTTGTTTCTGGGCTGGGCCATTTTGGATGGTGCCTTTCAGAGGTGAAGTTTATACATCTCCAATTAGGAACCACCCCGCCTTTGCTAGGCTTCCACCATATTTGAAGCAAACACATTCCCTGCCCAAAACAGAGGTGGGAGAGAAGTATTTAATTTTCTCTTTTTGTCTCCAGCCCCTATCAACTGATAGCCTTTTTTTTTTTTTTTTAAGATTCTAGGCCCGAAGACATGAATAGACATTTTTCCGAAGAAGACATCCAGACGGCCAACAGACACATGAAAAGATACTCCACACAACTCACCATCAGGGAAATACAAATCAAAACCACAATGAGATACCACCTCACACCTGTCAGAATGGCTAAAATTACAACACAAGAAACAACAGATGTTCACGAGGAGGTGGAGAAAGGGAAACCTTCTTACACTGTTGGTGAGAATGCGAACTGGTACAGCCACTCTGGAGAAGACTATGGAGGTTCCTCAAAAGGTTAAAAATAGAACCACCCCATGACCCAGGAATTGCACTACTAGATAATTACCCAAAGAATACAAAAATGCTGACTCCAAGGGGCACATGAACCCCAATGTTTATAGCAGCATTACCAACAATTGCCAAACTATGGAAAGAGCCCAAATGTCTATCAACTGATGAATGGATAAAGAAGATGGGGTGTGTATATACATACATACAATGGAATATTACTCAGCCCTCAAAAAGAATGAAATCTTGCCATCTGCAACAATGTAGATGAAGTTAGAGTGTATTATGCTAAGTGAAACAAGTCAAAGAAAGATAAATACCATATAAATTTACTCAAATGTAGAATCTAAGAAACAAAACAGATGAATATATGAGAAGAGAAAAGAGACAGGGAAGCAAACCATAAGAGACTCTTAACTATAGAGGAAAAACTGAGGGTTGATGGAGGGAGGGGGTGGGGAGTTGGCTAAATGGGTGATGCGTACCAAGGAAGGTACTTGATATGATGAGTACTGGGTGTTATATGTAAGGGATGAATCACTAAATTCTACTCCTAAAACCAATATTACACTATATGTTAGCCAACTAGACTTTAAAAATTTGAAACAACGCAAAACAAAAAAAGATTCTAGGCCCCAACGGGTTCCTTCCATTGCCTGACTAGTCAAGGAAGAGAAGACTGAAAAAAAAGACTTGGAGACTCGTGGACTGCCCAGCCTCCTGGAGGAAGCTGACTTTGTCTTCAAGAGATCAAAGCACAAGACTCTAAAGGAGACAAATGGAAAGGAGCTCCAGAAACCCCTCCTGGGCCTGGGCCAAGTGCACCTCTGCCAGTGTCTGTGCAGCACAGGGAAGAGAGAAGCATAGAGTCAGAGGTTGGAAAGCACTTTGGGAGTCAGCCAGTCAGCCTTCTCATCGAATGGAGAAAGCTATTCGTTATTCACTCACTGGTTCAACAAGCAACTGTTACTTATCTAATCTCTGTGTGCAGATCTGGTGAGAGAAAAGAAAGTTCACCATGCCCCATGGACGATCTTCAAACACAAAGGAGACCATTTTGGTTCATCAACATTTTCAAAGATTTCCCCAGAGAGGAAGCTCCATGAACTCCAGGTTCATGTGTGGTTTGCTCCTTGCTGGATTTCTTGTGCCTAACTCATTGTTACCACTCAATATTTGATAACTGAATGAATGGATGATTGAATGAAATACCCTGGTCGCAGAAGACAGCAAAGTCATACCTGCAGGGCTCTAGAAAGAAGTATAACCTGAGGACTGAGCAGCAAGAAAAATAAAAAGCAGAAAAAAAAAATTGGAAGTCACAAGTGATGCAATTCATGCAAAAATGACACCTTGTATTGAAATAGATCCTTGTTCACTGTGTTAATATTAAGTGATGTTTTAGATTACTTATTAGAGAGTACACTATGTGCAGACCTCGTGGTTTTACTCCAGGCACAATGCCACATGCCTCTGGTGGTACATTCAGTCTTGTTTGGGAGCCTGGCACTGGGTGATTTCCTGATCCCACTCCTGTATGCTGTTGCACATATCCTCCATCCACCTTCCTTCCACCTCACTGGCACTGCATCCGTGTCAGACCCCTCACTCGGATCTAGCCCACTGCAAGCCTAGGTTCTGCTGTCAGAATAAGCATCCCAGGTGGCAGCAGGAGGTAGCACTCTTCCTGCCATTTTTGCTTTCAGAAAACTGTAGGTGAGGCTATTGAATAATTGGTTCTTTCTGGAGAAGGACTAATAATCTGTCTCTCTTGGAGCTATTACCAGGCTGGCCTGCCAAGCAGACAAGTGTTAAGAGGAGAATATGGGGCAGTGGCCAGGGTGGGGAGTAAGCTCCAAAAAATGGAGTCAAGACCTGCAGAGAGGTCCCCTCCTGGCAGCAGACTATGAATCATGTCCTTCCTAGAGACACTCAAAATTCATAGCCCTCTTGCCCTCCTTCTGCAGTGGCTCCATGGGGCTGGCTCAGCTTTGTCTGGACCTGCAGGTTTTGATTCCCACTTAGCCCATGTATGGACATGCTGCCACCCACTGTGTAGAGCCTGTGGAGGGCCCTGGATGTCCCAGTCAATAAGACCACACCTGTGAATCAGCAGCTGTTGTTGAGCTTATTAGGAACCCAGCACAGGACTGGGGCCTGTGGGCATGGCTCCTGCTCTCAGAAGCTCACAGCCAGAAAGACCCACATCCCATCTCTGACGAGGCCGCCTCAGAATCACTTCTATGGTCCAAGTCTCCCTGTTTGCTCAGGGCTACATGAAAGGTACAATCTTCAGTCCTTGTCAGTGCATAGTGCCCAGAGTTTGCCGTACAATTTTACGTTATCTCACTTAATCCTTAGAATCTTCCTGTGAATTTATTTCAGAAATAGAAACTTAAGTAAGAGATTCCTCCAAGTTCACCAATCTAGGTAGTGGTGAGCATGCAATTCAAACCCAGACTTTCCTAAGACAAGTGCCCTTCCTCTTTCCTCTGTTCATGCCTGTGGAGGAGAGGCTAAGTCTGAGGTCATGAGAGGGCAGGGGCTGTTGGGCTGGGACTGAAAAGGAGGGTCAGCTGGGCAGAACATTGCAATGGGTGGCTCTGAGCAATCACATGACAGTCTGAGGACCCCAGAAGTCACTAAAAAGGGAGAAGAACCATCACCTGGGCCTGGGACATGTTTGTTCCTATTTCTTCCTGGAAGATAAAATTCCAGGATGGGCATAAAAGGCTCAGGTACCTTAGTAGTAATGACATAGAGGTTAATGAGGTAGTATTTTTTTTGAATCTTTGAATATATGTGCAATGACCCTGACTGAGCTCCACTATACACAATATTGCACACAATACACAGGTTTCTGCCACTCTCTGAACATAGAGTGTTCTTAAGAAACCTTTTAGGCCAAAATGACATAAAGCAAAAAGTATTCCCCACTTTCTGCAAGTTCCCATTAGGCCACTTTGCTTTTACAAAAGACCTACATTAGTATGGCAATGGCTTTTTTTCCCCTAAAAATGGAAATCCTCTTTGGATTTCTTTTGGTTAGCAAAAGCAGGTACTGATGTAGGCCTTTCATCAAGGTGAAGTGGCCTAACAAACGCTTTTGGAAAGCAGGGGATACCTGCACTGGGTCCTTAGAAGCCTGTGAGTGGGAGTCTGCCATGTGTCTTCTTTCTTCTCCACCAGGGAGGGGCCAAGCACCTTCCTTTGCTGTCCACTGTTATTAGAAAGGTGGGTGCCCTCAATACTCATCAACTATCCCTCTGACAAGGTAGGAGACTGACCAAGTGTCCCATTTGCCTCTAGAAATAATAGATGACCCAGAAGAAACAGGTCTTTTTTTTTTTCAGGTACACTCTTTTTTCAGGTACACTCTTTTTACCCATGTCATGGATGAGATTCACATTTCCCGTCATTTAGACCCTTTTTGTGCCCTTTTGTTCTATGCCTCAGGTCTCTGTTTTGGTTTGGTTTTCCTGGGCTGCTCACCATGGAAGTGCTGCCCTCTTGGTGACAAGGATGACAAGGAGCCCTATAGGGACCTGTTCACTGTGTGTCTGTGTGTGAGACAGAGAGATACCATGCCATTCCTATAGCCTCAAGCTGAGTCTGCAGAGCTTCCTCTGAGACCCTTGAAATCTCCCAGATGCTTTGCTATCAAGCTCATCAGATGGCCAAGGTTGACAGACAATCACACACATGGGCACATGCACAGAACCTGCACAAAGAATGCACGGTTATCCCAACAGAAGCACGATTGGGTGTGGTGCTGGTTCGAAACTCCCAACAGCACTTCCTCTTCCCCAGCCTATCTCTCATGGAGAAGACCTGAATTCTGTTTCCTTGACAACCCGTCTCCCTCTCTCCCCATATTTTTTAATGCTGTGGTGATAAGGTGTATTTAAACCCAGCAGCCATGTTCCCATGGTGATAGAAGACCCCCAGTAAGTTGCCATGGGAACAAGAGACGGCTTTGAAAGAGGATAAAAGTAAGTCAGCTTTACAAGCAATGACAGCAAAGTTAGAAGCAGAGAGGCTGGAGAATATGGCTCAAGAAGGCATCAGGTCACGTGTAATAGTCCAGCCCTATTCTACCTGAGGCTGGTGGGAGGTCAATGTGGGGGGGCCAGGGGCAGGGCCGGGGGACAGGGAGGTGGGAGATTTGACTCTAAGCTTCCGGCTCTTTCACAAGAAGACTGAGCAAAGCAACATGACTGTTGGAATTTAAAGACAAGCTCTCTTCATTTGCTCTTATTTGCTATTTACTCCTTTGTCTCTCTTCTTCTGAAAGGCTTTTTTTTTTTAATGTTTACTTATTTTTGAGACAGAGAGAGACAGAGCATGAACGGGGGAGGGTCAGAGAGAGAGGGAGACACAGAATCTGAAGCAGGCTCCAGGCTCTGAGCGGTCAGCACAGAGCCCAACGCAGGGCTCGAACTCACGGACCGTGAGATCATGACCTGAGCCGAAGTCAGACCCTTAACTGACTGGGCCACCCAGGCGCCCCCTGAAAGGCTTTTTAGGAAATAAAGGAACTGGGTGGGGCAGCTGAGATGTGAAGACCTGAACGATGAGGGCATTTGTTCTTAGCTGCTCCACGACCTGAAAGAAATAGAGCCCTTACAGCAAGCAACGTTATCCCTACTGTTTTTCCCCCAACACTTCATTATCTGTATTTCCAAACATACAGCAAAGTTGAAAGAATTTTGCAATTAACACCTGTGTACCCACCAACCTAGATTGTGCCATTAACATTTTACTGTATTTGCTCTGCTACATATTTATCTGTCTGTCAGTTACTCTTTCCCTTGACTGATTTCACACTGTTAGTGGGTAAAGTAGGATTCAAACCATTCAGCTCCTTGCCAAAGCCTCTTTTCTTTCCATCCTCCATTTAGGGTGACCCACCACCCCAGTTTGCCAGGAAGTAAGAGGGCTCCCGAGACATGGGACTTATGGTTTTCACATTAGTACAGCCCCCGGGAGGGGCTACCCTACCCCTTCCATGGCATGTTCTGAGAAATTTAAGGTGTGGTTAAGGCAGAAGGGGCCCCTGGAGAAAACACATGCAACAACTACCTGTATAAACAACTGTACAGACAGACAAAACCCAGTGCTGGACAGGGTACTGAGGGAGAACTGCCACTTCTTACAACCACTTTGAAACACATTTGGAAGCATCTGCTAAAGCTAAACGTATGCATAACCTATGACTCAGTAACTCCAGTCTTAGATATCCAGAAGAAATGGGAGTATATGTTTGCCAAAAAGAAAAAAGAAAACCACGTAAAAGAATGTGAGAGTAGCTTTATCCATTTTAGCCCAATCTACAAACAACCCAACTATTCATCAATATAACTATTTATCAAACATTCATATAATGGAGTACTATAGAAATCTACTGACATGCAACAACATGGATGAATCTTAAAAACATACTGTTCAATGAAAGAACCAGGCACAAAAGAGTACAGAATGGATGATTCCATTCAGGTGAAACTCCAGAACAGACAAATCTCGCCTACAGTGATAGATGTGAAAGATGGGATTACGCCTGGGCAAGGAGGGGCTGGTGTGGACTGGCGGATGGGAGTGCTCAACGGGTCCTGTAACATGATCTGGATGGGGGTTATGTGGGCGTATTCAGATGTAACCCTTCACTGAGCTGTATGGATAACATTAGTGTGTACCTGACTGTTATATCTCAATTTCAAAGTTTAAAATAAGGCAGACATCAGAACGCCGAAATCAAAAATAAAAATAAAAAGTATATGGAGAGATCAGTAAATGCAGGAGCTGATAGAGAAAGCTGTAGTCTGGTTGCCAGCAAGCCCAGAAGGAGCTGGAAAACACTGAGCTTGTTACCAAATTATTCTTTTACTCCGGAAATTTGATCCACAAGTCTGTCAGTACCAGGAATTTCACATCGCGTTACAAAGAGCCAGAGCAAGTAGTTTGCAATGGAAAGGTGCTGTAGTTTAAGAATAGAAAAATCATCTTTGGTTTTTAAACAGGAAGGGGCCAAAAGGTTAACTCTCCTGTCTGAACTGAGAGGTTATTTTGGAAACATCAACAACAACAACACAACAACTTAGAAATAACGCTTGGGACAGATTCCAGGAAATTGAAATCTGGAAACAAAGGTAAAGCTGTTTCTGTCTTTCCCACCCCTGAGGAGGAAATCTAGTCTGGGAAATTTCCATCCCCCTAGCAGGGGAGGGGCAAATGCTGCTGGGCACAGGTACAGATGGCCTCAGGTCTCCGTCTGAGTCACCTCCACCTCTGCCTGTCTGGAGCCAGCCCCAAGGGGATAGAAGGGTAAAAACCACATCTGTGCCTTCAATATATGCACAACAAGCTTTCCACGGATTTCCAGGTGCCCTAGAAAGTCAGAGACAGCCATGTGGAGGCTTGGCCATTGCGCAGAGATTTCCTCCTCAGGTTTTCGCCTTAAAATGAAAGGGTGTGTCAACTCACTCTACCTTTGGTAGCTTCCAGGTCCCACAGCAGCCATCCTCTTCAAAGAAAGCCTCTCTTCTGCCACAGAGAGCTGGGGAGGACAAGGGCAGGAGGCAGGTTAGACACCTCCAGCCCCCCATGGGCCTCTCCACCCCAGTTACCTGGGCTACATCCTTTCTTTCCGTCTGAATTAATTTTGCATTGCTGCATGATTCACATTTCCTGTCTGGGTTCCAAAGCCCATAACTAGAGGATCCCTCCAGAGAGGAACACCAATTGTTAATACCTTTAACATGCCTGCTTCTGATGGTGAGAGCAGGAAAAATATATATTTTCATATTACATCTATATCCATCTATATATTTTTAACATGTCATTGTGCCACTTTGTACAGAATTGTCATTTTAAGTGGTGGTTTGGCCTCACTCCAGGGCTTGATGCATCAGGGTCAGGCGGTC
The DNA here is from genome assembly GCF_023721935.1 of Panthera uncia. Lineage (NCBI taxonomy): Eukaryota > Metazoa > Chordata > Mammalia > Carnivora > Felidae > Panthera > Panthera uncia. The sequence goes on from NC_064808.1 coordinate 100,897,337, forward strand.
TCAAAGGCAGCTGTAATTTTTATGCTGAGCTCCCAGAACCCGATGGGCTAGCTTGGGGAAATTTCACCACATTGCAGAGAGCTGGGGTGAGTGGCTCTCAGTTGAAAGGGCACAGCTTTTAAAGACAAGAAAAGTCTTGTCCTTTTTCCTTCTCTTTTTTCTCTGGTAATGAAGAATAACCCCCTACTTGCACTGATTGACTTATTACACGAGAGAATCAAGAAACACTTGTGAAACACCCCCAGCCAAAGATCCTGGGGTCCAGGATCCAGACACTATCTGGAGTCAGAAGGCAAATGGAAACATAGCCTCTGAGCATTTGTGTACCTCAAAGTGACTTAGAACTGAAACCAAGGCTGTTTGTGGGCCCCGGGACCCTTCGGGGGTCTTGGCCCACACCCAGGTGACTACCTGCCACTCCTGTCACTAAGAAGGATGCTCCCTGAGTCAGGAGTCTTCCAATGTCTCCAGCTTCCTTTTGGGGCCCAAGGGCATATCCACAAAAGCAATGAAGAGTGTAGCTAATGGATTACCCAGACCACAGAACACCTGGCCTTCAAACTAGGCACTCAAGAAAGCAGAACTGGGCTTTAAATTCTTCTGTAGATGGGCACCTGCAGAGCCACTCTCCTCTCCTCTGCAGGAAACTTGGGGACCAGAATCCAGCTCCAGCTTTTCCAGGCTTCCGTCTCAGTCCTCTCTCCAGGCAAGCCTGGCCCCCCAACTCCAGGGCAACTGTTCCTGGCCCCTGAGATCCTCTCCTAAGGCAGAGCTCCCCTCCCTCCAACTGGCTAGTTAGAGCCAGGGAAAGAAATGAAGAAAAAAAAATTCTTATTAAATATGTGTATTTCTGCTATTCCTTTTGGTGTCATAATCCCTAACGAACCACAGCTGCAAGAAGACCAACTGAGCAAATGACGGAAGGATATAAATATCTAGAATTACTGTATCTCAAATTCAGTTTTCCTGTTGCAGCCCCAAAGAGCCAGATTTAATTTTTAAAAGAGACTTCAGAGAGGAAACCCAGGCCCCTGGCAAGGCCCTTAGATGCACAATAAACAAAATAAGGCCTTAGGTTCACAGTTAGCAGCATTGCCCTATTGGTGGAGGTGAATGCTTACATGTGCATGTATATGTCTTTGTGCACTTGAACGTCTGCGTGCATGTGTGCAGGTGCTTGGACATGTGTGTCAGCAATCAGTAAGAAGAAGGCTGGAGAGCTGTGAGGCTGAGTTTCAACAAACAAAATTTCTGACTTCCACATCCCTGACATAGGACATTTATTTACATGAGAAAGCAGGAAGGGAAATTAAACAATGATTTTCGAATCCCTCAAGAGCTATTATGCAGCAAATGTCATCCAGCTGTTCTCCACCCTGTTCCAGTTTCCCATCTGCTGCCTGTTTTAGGTGGACTTACAGGACAGGACCACTCACCATCTTCTGGTTGGCAAAGTCCTGGGTAGTTTGGCACGTGGCTTCTATACAGACTGCCCCCTTGGAGATGGAGTTGGCAGGACCTAGCCTTTCCAAGTGGACTGGAATCTGAGTCTATACCATCTGGGTGGTAGGCTCTACACAGCGGGTGACTAGACTTAAGGCCAATATGAGTAGCGCACTGGCTCTCTCAGGGCACAGGGCCACGCTGCTCATGCCAGACACCAGAAGCACTCTCTGGATCCCCTGAGAGCAGTTAAGAAAAGATCAAGACTGGTGACTTGGAAGAGTTCCCAGTAGGCATCTGGCCTCAAGCCATGGAAACCAAATCAAAACTTGAGGCTAGAATAATATGGTGCATGTGTATGCAATTCATTCATCCATTCAACAGATATTTACAGACCCCTATTAGGAGCAAGATATCTATTCCAACTTTCTGGCCTGAGCTATATTGTTGCCTATGTTAGTTTCCTCCATAGTCCCCATAATACAGGGTAGCACAGCCTTAAAAGGTATGAGTAATTTCCCCTTCTGTTCGATGGATATGAAAGAATTCCACTACTGCCATTTCTCAGCTCCTAGGACAGACCTCCCCACTCTCAAGCTTGCCTTCTGTTTTATTGGGCCAACTGGTTTTCAAGAAAAGGCCTTGCCTCCAGTGAGCCAGGTGCTGAGGGGCTTCAAACTTGGTGGATGTGGCTCAGCAGATGGACGGGTTTGGGCACCTGTCCTCATTTTCCTTGGTTCCAGTGATGCGCACCTGGAAAGCAACTATTCTGAATTCTGGTTTCACAGCTGGAGGCTCAAATGATCTGGAGACTCGGGAACCAAGAGAGATGCTGTATATTAATTTTCCCAAAGATCTCTCTGCCATGCCTTTTATCCTACTTCCTATTAGTCGTCTTGTGGGCATACCATGTAAAATCTCACAATGCCTTTTCTCAACCCCTGCACTCTGTATGTTGACTATACATCTCAGAGATAGATGGGGGTCTGCTCTTGATCTACTTTCATTATTGCTCTCTCCTCATTTGATTACAGGTATATGTTAATCTGACTTGTTCTCTTATGAGCTCCTTGAGGGCTGCTTTGTTCATTCTTGAGGTCTAGCACGGTGCTTTTCATGTAAAAGGAGCTCAATACATATTCGACAAATGAGTAAAGAAACAAACATATTACAAAAAGGGATACAAATCACACCCTCACAGTGGTTTTGTTTCCAAGAAGTTGAGAGGCCAGATCTGCAAACAAGTAAGATGCCACCCTTCCATTCTCCTGGAATCAATGAGAATAACTTTCATTTTGCATTCTGAGTCTTTCTAAGCGAGGAGGGAAGGCAGATACATTTGAGCTTTATTTGCAAAGATCTTTAAGCCCTTCTTCTGTAAACCAACGCAAATAGGATACTTTTATCTAAGGAACAGAAAGGCCAATTCAGTGTCTGTCAACGGACTCACCTTTTCCACACCACCATGGGTACAAGTAACAGAGATCTGCCAATGTTACTTAAGTCACAGTCTCTGGACATGATCACACACCCTACTCAGTGATCATGAATCCAACTCAACCCATCCCAACCCATCCCAACCCATATGGTGAGGCACTCAGATTGGGTTTCTGAACTCCTGTATTTCTATTCTTGTTTGGCTTCTCTACCTAGGCTGTCAAGACCATGCAGTCCCTTAAAGACCCCTACAGCATGGCATATGTGATATCCAATGTGCCTGAAAGGTTGTCAAATCCCCTGTATTTGCTTCTGTCACCTACTCACTATCCATTTCTTGTATTCTCCACTCACGTTTCTCAGCTCTGTCTCTGATGATGATAATAGTTATCAAAAATGCACTTAGGGCTTACTATGTGCCAGACACTGTGTTAGGAGCTTCACACACATTATGGAACATCTCTCTCACCAGAGCTTTAAGAGTTGGGGCAGTTATGATTCCCATTCTGTGCATGAAGGCAAAGAAACAGAGGCAGGTTAAACAACTTAATCAAGTCACATAGCTGGTGGGTCTAAGACTCAGAGTTCAGAGTCAAGTCCTCCTGACTCTAGAGGTCATTCTCCTCACAACACTGTTCTCCAACAATCTGCTCTGATCTTGGAGCACCCTGTTCTAGCTCTCAGAATTCCACTCCATTATCACCTAGTAAGAGTCTCCATCACTGCTTCTCTAGCACTAGCCCTCTACCAATTCCCACAGTGCCCAGGACAGCTGTGTGCTCAGGCTAGCTCATCTCTGCATCTCTCAAGACATGGCAAGTAACAGCAGCAGGCAAATAGAAGATGCCACAAGTAACTTGCTCGCCTCATCGATCAGTGGCATTCTGGTTCTAGTTGGGAGGTCACTACTGTGTATCCTAAAGGGTGGCTCTTGCTCTTCTGCTCCTCTGCCTTTTGCTTGGAAGGCTGTCATCGGCCCATCCAGTGCCTTGCCCCCACCTGCCACTGCACAGGCAATGATGCTTCACCCATTCTCCTCTCTGCCTAAGCTATGTAAATCCACCGGGAGAGAATCTGGGAGAGTCATCCAAGTGGTTCCCCTTTGTGGGGCATTTCAAGGGTCAGCCCATATTGAAGCCCCTTTGACTGATTTAGTTCCAACAATTGCTCCTATAAAGGAAATGAAGGATTTTGCAAAGCACTTTCTTTTTCAGAGTAAATGTGGTGGCCAGGTTAGGCAGAATTTACCTCTCCAGCACCACCTCCTCTTAACAGTAAAGAACCTCTCAAGAACTCAGAATTCAGGAAGCAGTCCCCCCTCAGTAGCGTGCGTGGCTGGCTCCACTTCCTTAGCATCATCTGACAGGCACTTCTACCCTGGAGGCAGCCTCAGCCTCTGCTGTCCTGTAGCACTGTTTTCCACTAATATGCTCATATTTCATCTGCTTTAGCATTTTGCTTTCCCAAGCCTCTTAATCCCTCATAATTGAATATATTTTATGCTGATGAGCAATGGTGTTAATCATGCCTCTGGGCCATGCCTAAAGGGACATTTTATTTCATTCTTTCTTGGGCTTTATGCCAACTTGCATTTTTTTCCACCTCTAGGGAATAGACTCTCTCCATGAGGATGGAGTGTGAGCTAGAGGTGAGGAAGGACTTCCCGACTAACAGACTTTTGAGACTCTGGAACTAAGTGCCGATGAGAATTACCTTTAAGAGATAGTTTTAAGAACGGAGATACTCTTTTCCTTTCATTGTCATCCAACCAGCTGAACACTTCACCCGGGAGCCCTGGGGATGAACCAAATGATGCATAGATTCTTCTCCAAGGCTGAGAGTGTGAGCTCTCCCATCACAGTCAGTTTTGGTATGTAGTCAAGGGGGAGACAGAACAAGAGGGGTAGTACCGAAGATTTACAACCCAATTGCAATTCGTAAGAAATACAAAGTCAGCTGGGAGCCCCCCATAGATGAAGGATGGGGATGATTCCCTGTGAAGCTTCCATTGATCCCGCCTCTCTAAAGGCTTTCCTGGTAGCCCCCTTGAACTGCCACGAGCATTGTTTTCCTCAACTTCAAAGCTGGGATTTTGTTAAATTAAAAATGCATAAAGCCACAACCTTGTTTTCTTTCAATTTTAGTGCTCACAGAACTAGAAAGGATTGATATGCCAGTAATAGCAGACAAGAGGGAAAAGAATTTATGACCCCAGAAGTGCTGAGGCAAAGCAATAGAAAGAAGCATTTAAGTCTTTCTATTAAAGTAACTCATATTAAAAAGTAATAGAAGCTGGGGTGGCAGAGGCCTTACTTATTTCATCAGTGATGCCAACAGTCAGCAATTTGTCATGGCTGGAGAACAGGAAACAACCGTCTACCCCACGAATGAGCCAATGCTCAGTGCTGCCTGTCAACAAAAAGCCGATCATCATCTGGGAACACCGGGACAGACAGTTTAAAGACTCACATTTAAGAGAGGTGGAGAGACAGCAGCATTTGTGTTTGGGGCTGCAGAATAGGTAGAATCTAGATTTCCACCTTAGTCCATTTGGCTGCTATAAAAGAGTACCAAAGATTGGGTGGCTTAGACAAGAAACACTTAGTTCTCATAGTTC